>NC_044550.1:194364761-194675508 GCF_007565055.1 Rhinopithecus roxellana
GTTGGGTGGGGGATGGTGCCGGCACTCTCTTAGCTGCCCTGGCTGGTGTCTCAGTAGGTTATAGGCTCCCCTAGTCCACTGGCTCTTGGCCCAATTCAGCACTGGGGCTCACCTAGGAGTTGCAGTTTTTGTAGCCTAGACTGCTTTTCAAGTTTAGTTTGGGTCCAGAGCACTTTAGCCAACAATGGCAAGGCTTGTGGGAACTCAAGTTCATACCTTTGGGATTGGCAATTCCCTTCTGGCTAGGGTTGGTTTAGATGTTCCCTCTGTGGTTGGATGTTAGCTGAGTTTGGTCCCGTTTTGTTTTTCGCTATAAGAGGTTGGCAGAGTTCAATGGCTGACAATTGTAGTCTCCCTCTCCCTAGAACAAAAAAACAAAAACAAAAACAAAAAACACTCTTCTCTCCATGCCACTGTTGCTGGGGAATGGGGAATTCAAGACTGTTGTTGATTCAAGATTGATCCTCTGACCTCTTCAGTGCCTCTTTTGTGGTAAAAAGTTAAAACCAGGTACTACGAATTTTGGGTTTTATGAGGTGCATTTGTAAAGATAGTTGTTAAATTGATGTCCTTTATGGAGGGATGATCTGTGGAGTCTTCTGTTCCCCTATCTTGTTCCATCCCAACTGATCACCTTTATAGATACATGGAAATATGTATTTATTTCACAAAATTTCTGAAAGTTTATTCAAAACAAAAACTAAGAATTTACTGTTTTTTAAAATAAAAAACTGTAATTAAAGTATAAATGCAACCTCTAAATAATTAAGAAATATATAACATAATTATTCATAATAATATTGGTATTATCTATGATCATAACAGTCCAGTTGTAATATTTTCTTTTTTTTTTTTTTTTTTTTTTTTGAGGCAGAGTCTCACTCTGTCGCCGGGGCTGGAGTGCAGTGGCCGGATCTCAGCTCACTGCAAGCTCCGCCTCCCGGGTTCACGCCATTCTCCTGCCTCAGCCTCCCGAGTAGCTGGGACTACAGGCGCCCGCCACCTCGCCCGGCTAGTTTTTGTATTTTTAGTAGAGACGGGGTTTCACCGTGTTAGCCAGGATGGTCTCGATCTCCTGACCTCGTGATCCGCCCGTCTCGGCCTCCCAAAGTGCTGGGATTACAGGCTTGAGCCACCGCGCCCGGCCAGTTGTAATATTTTCATTTCAATTAAATCATTAATAATAAATTCTTATAACCAGCCTGAACTTCTTGAGAAACAACCATGTTTGCTTTCCTCCAAGACCTATCATCATAGTATCACACTCATAGTTGACACTCAATAAACATTTAGTAGAAAGTAACAGTGCATGTTGATGGGAATGTAAATTAGTACAACCACTATGGAGAATGCTTTGGATGTTTCTCAAAAACTAAAAATAGTGGTACCATATGATCCAGTAATCCCACTGCTTCGTATATACCCAAAAGAAAGGAAATCAGGATATCAAAGAGATACCTGCACTCCCATGTCTATTGCTGCACTATTCACAATAGCCAAGATTTAGAAGCAACCTAAGTGTCTATCAACAGATGAATGGATGAAGAAATGTGGTGTATATATACAGTGGAATATTATTCAGCCATAAAAAGAATGAGATCCTGTCATCCGCAACAACATGGATGGAAGTGGAGGTCATTAAGTCAGCAGAAATAAGTCCAGAAAGACTAAGTTCATATTTCTCACTTATTTGTGTGAGTTTAAAATTTAGAACAATTGAACTCATAGAGAGAGAGGGTAGGAGGATTACTAGAGGCTGGGAAGGGCAGCGAGGGGGGTTAATGGGTACAAAAGGTGGTTAGAATGAATGAATAAGATCTATTTAATAGTATTTGAAAGCATATGACTATAGTCAATAATAATTTAATTGTACATTTAAAAATAACTAAAAGTTTTTTTTAAAATTGAATTGTTTGTAACACAGGGATAAATGCTTGAGGTAATGGATATGTCATTACCCTGATGGGATTATTACATATTGTATGCCTGTATCAAAATATCTCATGTACCTCACAAATATATATACCATTATGTACCTATCAAAATTAAAAAGTAAGTAAATAAATAAAAGAAACAGTGTAGAGAAGAAGAAAAAAATTAACACATAAAGAAAAGAGGCATGTAGTGAACATTTGAGTAGCAATCAGAAAATTTTTACGCCAAATGCCAACATCAGTAAGATATTATATGTAGATGGTGTTTGAATCCAATTTAAAATTTGTTCTGGAAGAAGAGGCCAATCAGGCCATAAACCATATTTTAGTTTTCGTTTTTGTTTTGTTTTTTAACATTGTGACAGAATTGATGGTCTAGTGAGCCTTTAAAACACTTTTCACAGTAAAACTAGCTTTGGCTTTTCTTTCATTGTATACAGTTTTGATTTATTGAGCTGACTTCTACAGTTCTAAGCAGAAAACTTTATGAACAGAACTATTGCCTTTGGCATTTATATTCTCTTCTGGTAACAGGTGCTTTTATTTCATTGTAAAAGAACACACTTTTCCCTATAAATCAATACAGCATTTTTTCGTTCTTTGTTACCATCTCAGCTTCCGGATTTACTACATTCTATTAGATTATACTGAGCACAGATGCCAAACATTTACAGTATTGGTGAATTAGTTCATAGCATTTTTTTCTTAATGAAGTAAATACAGTCCATATTCTGTTTTCAAACGGACAGTATAAGTAATCTCACATGACTTATCAAAGGCCTTGCATCTTTAACAAGTTTTCAATTTCATTTAAGAGAACCAGATTCTTTTAATATGCTTCTGCATTGACTTAAATTACTACATATCTTTGTGAAACTAATTTATTATTCTTATGAATAAATGAGAGAAATTAATTGAGTATGACATATCTAGTTTAATTGCTTTGGAGACATTCTATTCTAGATTAATTAAACCATGCTTAACATGTCGTAGTAGTAACTGTGAAATTCATGGAAAATTCCTTTATTCTTAGAAACATTAATACTTTGAGCTTTAATCAGTAGAAATCTTAACACCAAGTGATAGAACTGGGAAATAAAATCTCCAGCCTTATAAAGAGCTGTGCTCTTTTATTTTATAATAAAATCTGAGATGTATTGATGATAATATGATGTATGCCTCTGGGACTTATAAGGGCACAATGATGCTTCATATAGCTTATTAGAAAGTATTATTTTAGCCAGGTGCAGTGGCTCATGCCTGTAATCCCAGCTACTGAGGAGGCTGAGGCAGGAGAATCGCTTGAACCCGGGAGGCGGAGGTTGCAGTGAGCCAAGATCATGTCATTGCACTCCAGCCTAGACAACAAGAGCAAAATTCCGTCTCAAAAATAAAATAAAATAAAATAAAAAAGTGTTGTTTTAACTTCTAAATAACATTATACTTGGAAAATGCAGTTATTAAAAGAAGAATATATACTTGAGAGAACCACTTTGATTTTACATTTACAATAAAGTGACCTAAAAAAGACTTTTGTAATGTAACACATGGTGTCACCATCAGTGACTCTCCCTACTGCTTCTCAATCATGTTCTCTTCATTGTCTGCCTAGAAAATAATGATAGTATCTATAGTGCACATATGGTAAACTGACAAAGCTACTGCTTGAAATGGAAGTGGAGGAGCTCTTTTGTTTCCCACGAAAAACCATACTCAGCATGAATGGGATGTTCTACTCTCTAAAATATAAACTCAAGTTGAGTATAGCTATGTTTCAAGGCAATTCTACAAAAAGGATTATAAGCAAATAATATTTGTTAAGTATATGCAAAGTATGCATCATTTTCACAGGTCATTTGACTTAGAGTTTCATTATGGTTTCTTTCTCTTGTTCTCTTAGAATTCACATTTTTTTCTATCACTGTCTAGGTCTTCTGATGTTCATTACTTTCCTTACTTTGTATTATCTCCAAGATTCTCATATTCCTTGAGCTCAGGCGCAGCATTTTGTTTCTATTAATGTAAACCTTGGCAAAATATTCTATGGCACACTGCCCTATGGTTTGTGAAGTTGTATATATATTAGACTTATCAGACAGCTGAGATATATATAAAAAAGGAATAGATTTTAATGATCATGATCCATGACATGTACATGTGTCTATTTCTATTTGATCATCACTTACATACATATCAATTATCACTTAAATTTACTAAGGTTTTCCAATCGGTGGAATTCTTTAGCCACTACTAAAACTCACAGCCTTTAAATAGATTCAAAAGAAAGAGTAGAGACATGGAAAAGGCATTTATTATGATTTTGGTGTATTTTTGAAACTTTAAAACATGATAATTTTGAGACAAATTTATATATATATATATAAACTAAATTTAAAATCCAATATTTTGCTCAAGGTACTTTATTTTACTTAATAAATAACTCAAAATTGATTTGCCTACAATTTAGTATACAAATTCAGTCTCAAGAGGAATCACTCAACAATTTTTCAAGTAAAACTTACCATTTATATTTAGCCCATATTATTAAGGATATTTAATATTTTTTTCTGCAGAATCCAACTTGCATCTTTTCACATACACACAGGCACATGCACACACCATATACACACACATAAATTAATTTTTGTATAAAAATAATTATATGAAGACAGGGAAACATGTACAGTATTGTTTCTTGAAGTATTCTTCAGAGTTGCTCTATAAAACTACGTAAAAAAATTCATCAATATTGTGAGGCTTGGATAAATTACGGCTAATTCACATCATGACATTTTACACAAGCAACAAAAAAGAAGAACATTTAATCTGACAACTTGGTGATTTTCATGATTTATATTGAGTGAGTAAAACAAGGTGCAGTAAATGTGTATAATATGTTTTTATTTATGTAAAAATAATGACAAAATAGTCTATACAGATGTGTGTGATTATAAAAGATTAAAGTAGAATATGGAATGATATCAATATATAATAGGTTGCCCCTGATGGTTACCAGGTGGAGCAGGAATAAAATGAGGGGAAAAACTTAGAAAATAAAAGGGAAAACGAGGATAAACTGAACTCTAAAAATCATGATTGAAGATAATTGTAAGACAAACCTCAGCCTGGCAGAAAATATTTGCAAAAGCCATATATAATACAGGACTGTCATACAAAATGTATGAAGAACTTTTTAAAACTTAACAATAAGAAAATAAGCAACTTCATTTAAAAATGGGCAAAAGAGCTAAACAGTACACTCATCAAAGAAGATACAAAGATGGCAAATAAGCATATGAAAAGATGATCCACATCATATGTGCTATGGACCGAATGGTTTCCCCCGAAAATTCATATGTCGAAATCCTAACTTCTGATGTTACTGCATTTGGAGAAAGGATCTTTAGGACCAGTGCCTTTAGGAGATAATTAAGTTAAATGAGATCATAAGAATGAGGCTCTAATCTGATAAAACTGGTTTTCTAATAAGAAAACCAATGTACACAGAGAAAAGCTCATGTGGGGACGCAATGAGAAGGCAGCTGTCTGCAAGTGAGAAAACAGGAGGATTACCAAAACTCATCTCTACTGGCATCTTAATCATGGACTTTCAGCCTTCAGACTGTAAGAAAATAAATGTCTGTTGTTTAAGCCACCCAGTCTATGTAACCTTGTTATGGCAGACCTAGTACAAGACTAATACAATATGCCATCAGGAAATTTTAAATTAAAATAATTTTGTTATAAAAGAGATACTACTATACAACTATTAAAATGGTCAAAATCCAAAACACTGATAACATCAAATGCTGGTGAGGATGTGGAGCAATGGGAGTTCATTCATTTTTGGTGGAAATGTAGAATGGAATAGCCACTTTAAAAGATCGTTTGGCAGTTTATTTTAAAACTAAACGTGTTGCCTTACATTCCAGCAATTATACTTCTTGGTATTTACTTAAATGAGTTGAAGACAGATGTCTATACAAAAACCTGCACATAGTGCTTATAGCAGTTTTATTCATAATTTCCCGTATTTTGAAGCACCAAGATTTCCTTCAGTAGGTAAATGGATAAGTAAACTGTAGTTGATGCAGACAATGAAATAGTATTCAGTGCTAAAGAGAAATGAGCTATCAAGCCATGAAAAGACATGATGGAAACTCAATGGCACTAAGTCTATAAAATGGTTACATACTGTATGATTCCAACTATACGACATAATGGAAAAGGCACAACTATGGAAACAGTAAAATGATCAGTGGTTCCCAGGGTTTGGAGGGAGGGAAGGATGAATAGGTAGTGTGCAGAGGATTTGTAGGACAATGAACATATTCGGTATGATACTATGATGTTGGACACATGATCATCATACGTTTGTTAAAAAACATAGAATGGGTGGGAGCAGTGGCTCACGCCTGTAATCCCAGCACTTTGGGAGGCCAAGGCAGGCAGATCACATGAGGTCAGGAGTTCGAGACCAGGCTGGCCAACATGGCAAAATCCCGTCTCGACTAAAAATACAAAAATTAGCCAGGCATGATGGTGCCAGCCTGTAATCCCAGCTACTTGGGACGCTAAGGCAGGAGAATCTCTTGAACCAGTGGGCGGAGGTTGCAGTGAGTCAAGATCGCACCACTGCACCCCAGCCTGGGCAACAGAGAAAGACTCTGTCTAAATAAATAAATAAATAAATAAATAAATAAATACCATAGAATGTACAATATTGAGTGAACCCTAATGTAAACTATGGACTTGGGGTAATAATGATTATAGATCCAGTGACTGTAACAAATATACCATCTAGTGCATGAGAAATGTTCTCCATGTTTAAGGGCTAGGGGTATTTGAGAAATCTCTGAACTTTCTACTCAATTTTGTTGTGAACCTAAGAAAATTGCTCTAAAAATAGTGTATTTTAAAAAGAAAATTGGTATATTTATGTATTTATTTGCCTGTTAAATAAAAAAAAAAAATGGCATTTCTAGTGCTTATATGTATGTAGAAATTACTTTTCCTGTACTGGATCTGCTTCCTACAAATTATTTTTTGTGATGACTACTCAGTTATTCCATTTGTGGCTTAATAAGTGTCCTATTCTTCTCCTCTCTCTCCCTCTTTTCCCCCTTCTATAAATATATACAAACGATCTCTACATGTATTTTTTTTTGCGTCCCACATTTTCAGTTTTCATTTTTTCAGTAAATAAAATGTACTTGCTCAGTTATTTCAGTCAGTGCTTTTACAATGCAACAGATTTTGAAAAAAAGATAATAAAAAAGGGATAGAGTAGAAATAATGAAAATTGAATGGGTATAAAATCTCTTCTATTTTTCTAAATATTATAATTATTTTAAAACAAACTTACAATATTTCATTTATTTTTACATAAATAATAGATTAATAATCAAATTAAAGTGTGAATACCTTAATGTGTATTTTGTGAAAAATAATTTGTTCACTCACCTAATTGTATGGTTTCTATTTATTCTTTTTTAAAACAATAAAAACAGGAAGTAATTCATACTAGAGAGTTCCTTCTTAAAATGCCTGTTAATTACATTCAGTTTTATATAGTTGAGTTTATTATTACATAGGAAAACGTGTAGCATGGTAAGTAGTGTAAAAGAGATATTAGTTGCTTCTAACTAGATCTGATAGAGAGATGATCTAATAGCAATGAGGTATTTAGAGAGACTGAGTCTGGGGCCCAATCCGAGGGTCACTGAAGACTGGGAGAATGTCAGGATCATTCATGTATTGTAATAGACATATTTTCTGTTTTTCCCGTGTGTGTGTGTGTGTGTGTGTGTGTGTGTGTGTGTGTGTGTATTTTATACGTGTATGTATATATGAGCAATAATTTTTGAAAAAATATAGGCTCTGTACCTAGTGGTTTTGGAACAAGTAGGCTTTTGTGGATTCTGGAAATCTAAGAAAAATTGAGAAAAATCAGACAAAGAAAGGAAGTAAGAGTAGAGAGGAAGCAAAATGTTTTATGGATGTTGGCACTTGGAAGGAGAAGGCTGTGTTGCATAGACCAGGTGTGCATTGTGCTCAAGATGAGCAGGTGGAGGATGATATCCTGGAAATCAGGTAACAGGTATAGGGACCAAGAAATAACCCAGGGAAAAAAAGGTGGGATACCCAGGTCCATAAGGAGCAGGATATGCCTACTGGAAACACAAGCCAGAAAAAGATTGGGTCAAACACTATGCCTATGCTACCAGAAATAGTAACACTGGGAATTTTTGTTCCAGTGTTTCTTAGATACTGCTCTGTCTGCTTCTTTCGCATTTATCTGCTCTTTCTAGCCATCTATAGAATTTCTCTAGAATCCCAAATGGACTGGGAAGTCAGACCTGGCAGCTTCCATTCTTCTACCACAGTCCTAAATTCCCACCCTCCAAGAGATATCAGGAACAGAAAAACATGAAACCTGATGCTGCTTGTGCAAGTTCAGTTCTGATTTCCTGAATTTAGAGTGATACTGAAATGTTCCTGATGACCATGATGATGATGAATAAGAAAAGAACAAACAAGGCAAAATCTTAGTGTTGGAAGGCTACTTGAAGTTGAAATTGTTTATACAACTTCTGACTCTATTTATTACATCCTAAGAGACAGAATTTGGCTGAGCAAGGTTTATGGAAAGTGTTAGTGAAGGAATATGCTATGGGGTAAATTCAGTTTCTGTCAATCAGGATGTGCTTCTATTTCACTTGGAATTTATTGCTTTAGCATTCTCCAGGTGTCTTAAAAGGATCATGTATTTTGGTTTTTGTTTTGTTCTGTTTTTATATAAAACAGGGACAACATATACAACAACCCTAAAGGACGTTATCAAGAATCTGTCAAAATTTAACTAATTTCAGGTTAGCTCAGATGAAATTTATGTTTTTTTATGGAGGCCAAGTCTATTTACATCCTCTATCCACTGGTCCTAGGTGTCTTTTTGAGAGTTATAAATATATACATAAATACATGTAAATGATACCCTTTTGCATATTTTAAACTTTCTTCCTATCATCCCTGCTATAAAACATACTAATCTTTAGTGTTTTTATGCTCCAATTCCGCTGCACACACACACATACATGCCTTTATTTACATGTGTGTCCCTTTCCAATCTAAGCATGTCAGAGTCTACCAACTATTCACTGGATTGTTCAATTGGAAGAATATCAAGCTTATAGTCAATTAAGGCTCTGCCTCTGTTCTCCTTCTCCAGTTCTGCCTTTAAATTAAAAAAAGTTTTTCTCAAATAGATATACCATCTCTTTTGAGATGTGCCTGAACAAGCTGTTGTAAGCCTTACCTTATTTCACTTTATGACATTCTTGATTCTATTAATCAGTTACCTGGTGTTTCATTCTCCTGCTACAACACTAATACCAATATATATGTATAATATATATCATATGTTATATAACATATATCACATGTTATATGATATATATTATATGATATAATATATATAAAATGTCTCTTAGTCGTAGATTTTATTTTCCCTTCCAGATTGACCCTGAGTCTCTTTTCTGGCAAAATCAATTTGCTTGACTTAAGAAAAATGAAGCGTAGCTGGGTCCCTTATACTGTTTAAGTTTGAAAGATGTGTTCCCAAATTGTGGCAGAGGGATCCTATCAATGATAACAGAATCCAAGTAGCTAGGAATTGCTTTTAAGTAAAATATTTCTTGTACTTTAGTGGAACATATGATGCTATGATGTGCCTCCAGAAAGAAGAACCTAACATCATCCTAAAGTAGTCCTGAAATTAACAAACAAAGAAACTTAATTCTTATTAAACCTGTAGACCTGAATAGCAATAGAAAGGTAACACAGGGAGAAGAAACAGTGTATTGCAGCAAAATTCAGCTAGCTAAAAACTCTAAAGGAAAAAAAATAAATTTCAAGAAAAAATATATGGTCCAAAAATCTACACATTAAAAGTTGAAACACATTTACTGCACTTACTTTAATTTGAAAATTTAAACAATGATTACATATTTTATATTAAGAAATAATTTGTATTTTTGGTAATGGCATTGTGATTACATTTTTAAAAAGAGTTCTTAACTTTTAGAAATCATAATTAAATATTTCAGATAAAAAGATATGATTTCTGGGATTGACTTCAAAATAATTCATGAAGGGAGAATAGTGTGGGTAGAGATGGAACAAGATTAAAAGTGAATTGACAATTGTTAAAGTTATTTGATGAATATATGGTAGTTTGCTATATTATTCACTGTAATTTTAAGTTGGTGTTTCCTATTTTTTAAATTATATGTATGTAAGATGTTTTTAAAAGAATCTTTTTGGGTAAATATAAAAGCATACATGCATACACACCCACCCACCCACCCACTCTCACACACACACATATACATAGGAATCACACAAGAAACTGACTTTTTGATTTGAAATTCTAAAGTACACTATTTCTACTTCTAACGGATTCAGGCAATATTTGGAGAAAATTATTCTGAAACTGAAATGCAATACTAGACTTCTAGAACAAGTGCTGGAAAGTATAAAGTGTGAGTTATATAAGTCACTGTCTCTGACAAATTTGTAATATAATGAAGGGGGCAGATAAGCAGACATCCACAAAATAATGTGATCAGTGTTCTCATCAATGAAAATTAGTTATTTGATGGAAACCAAAGAAAAATCTTGTCCTATTCTGTCCAGTTGGATGGAGTATGAGATACTTGGAGGAAAAAGTGAACCAAGAGGACAACAAAGTGAATTGACACTCAATTTTGAAAAATTTTGAATGAGGTGCCAACAATTTTTGAATTATATAGGGAAGTCTGAGTTCTCATATTAGCAAATCACCTTAAAATCTGAATAAGCAAATTCCCTTAAAAATAATGTTAAAACTCAAAGTCTCTGGTGATTTTGGTGGGCGTGAATAGGAAAAGGAAGGATTTCATTACAGGAGGCTTGGTTGGAAGGCTATTCCAAATAAACAGACATGCATGCACAGAAACACACATAGAATATAAATGTATTATTACTGGATTTTTACTTTTGGCCTTGGTATAGTGCCAGACATAGTAACAGCTAAATAATGCATGTCTGCCAGAAATTGGAAAGATAAGATCAACATCACTCTGTGGAAACTTCTCTGTGGAGTAATGAATTTGAAACTGAGAATTTCGATTTGTATATTGCAGTCATCTTACTACTGAGATTTGACAAATATGTGTCTCAAGTACTTTTCTCCGTGATTAAAATAAGTATACATAGAAATACTCTATATGCTGTGAAATTGTTACTAATATTTTGCCAAATAAATCTCAATGTTTTTTTTTTAAACTAATAAGTAGTTTCATTTTGTAAGAAAAATTCACTTTAAGAAGAATTGTTAGCTATCCATATTAGTTGATTACAAGGTAAGTCCTGGAAGCACAGATATTCCAAATTTCAGTGGTCATGCAAGATGAAAGTTTATTTCTTTGTTAGGTAACAAGTCAGTGGTCAGCAGACATCCGGGGCTGGTAGGTGGCTCTGCCATCCTTTTTACATGGCAAATGTGAGACTCAACATGGTTGTTCTAGTTCTAGCATCTCCACATTAGTGAAAAGGGGTATGAAACTTGTGGAGTGATGCCTTGTTGTTTCAGAACAGGACCTGGAAGTGATGTATATATTTTTTAACTCATGTTGTCCCTCATCCTAAAATGCAAATAGTACTTATCATCTACCAGGCATAATTTTAAGCCTTTACGTGATTTTACAGATACAAGCAGGAAGTATGCAGCATGTGAGTGGCCATGACTAGTAGCAAAAAAAAAAAAAAAAAGATAGGAAACGTACCTGTTAGTTTGGTAAACATCTGCTCATCTGCAATTCTTACTATAAAAGGAGAGAAGAATTAATATTGAGGAATCACTAGGAGTTCGCTACACGGACTAAAACAATTATATATAAAAAAACAAGTGAATAATGAGGTTGACAAAATGCCTTTTACAGTACTTAAATAAAAAATAGAGAACCTGGTAATGTGTAGTGATGGTTTACAACATTTCTTTCTATTCTTTTCTAAACTTAATCCTGGAATGTTCTATTTCACAAATAGATTATAGTTCATTGGAGCACAAAAATGGAGAAAAATAAATGGGGAACAACTATTTTTTTCTCTAAAACTAACTTTTCACTTTTTAAGATAAAAAAATCAAAATAACCCAATTCAATTCCCTTACAATATTCATGCATATTCAATTTCTTTCTCAAAATATTTTGAAAGAATCAAAATATAACAAAGCACATATTTTTCTTATTTTAGAATTCAGCCAAATTCAATGTCATGAGTTATTATAAAAATAATCTTAAAGAATATTGCTCAAATGGTATTGTCAAATTTAAGACTATAAAAGAAAAATATCTCAGCTGAAATGAATGTAAATGTATATAAACTTTAAAATTAAAAAAACAATTGAAAGTCTTGCTTATAGTGTACATTCTAGGAACTAAACTGCAAAACTCCTTTGATTGACTATGTCTGTGGCTTCAAAGCAGATAGACTAAGAGAAGAAAAAGAGAGCTATCAAATTGCAAATAACTGCCAACTTTATGGCAGTGTCTCTGAGAGGTTCTTTCTTAATCAGCACCCCCTGTCCTGACATCGGGTGTACAAATTACTCGATATATTAAACCACTTCTGCCTTTTAGCTAAATAGATATGAAACACATAGAAATGGAAACAAAGACAGACTTTGAACTTTTGATACTTCATGTGAACCCCCAATTTAAATATACATTTCTCAGCTGTTAGTTCTCACTTCAGTTTCAGAACAATGTTTTTGACCTAACCTTCCTACCAAATCCTGTTATATGAAGCAAGTAAGTGTATTCCCCCTCGGGATCCTTGAAAAATGACTTAATTTGACAAAGAAATAATCTCTCTTTCTCTCTCTCTTTTTTTTTTTTTTTTTTTTTTTTTTGACTATGGGCCAATGTCAAACCTGAAAAATGATACTCTACCCTTCCCAAAGCTAAATAACTGGAAAAGAGCTACTAAATAAACTACTTAGAAACATGCTAAGATTGTTTTATGGTACTTTTGGCTGTCTAATAATTAGGTAGGTACAGTAAATCCTAGTGTGCAATAGCAGCAACTATAATAATACAGATGTCTATTTTGGTTCACAAAATTAAGAAAAATTTGTTAATGCATCAAAAGTTGAATTTAGAATGTAACATAAATCTCAAATCAGTCTGGCATGTCTTGGCAAATAAAAATTATAAAATATAAAAAGCAAAACTGCTTTAATCAAAATATTTGGATTTTTACTAGTATTTACTGTACAATCTTTCTTTTTGCTATAATTAAAACAAATGTTTGTTATAGTCCATCTTTCTTCTTTTCAGATTCTAACTCATGAGAAAATAATTCTCCAGTTTTTATTTGTTTATTTCTCTTGGTAAAGAACATCACACACAATTGATTTATTTTCAATTGACAATACATATACATATATTTTTCCAGGAAGTTGACTTGGAGGTGAGGGGCAATGGTAGAGGAATGTTTTGTATTTGACCTATTTTCTGCTTATATACTGACATCAGAATTCATTTCCTTTTATGTTATCCATGCACATCTCACCTTTGATTATTTTCACTGGAGATTAAAAAACACCAATATCCAATGGGGGAAAGTCGTAAAACTAACTCAAACTCTAATGTACTGGATTTATGTTTTTGTTTTTAATTGAGTGCTACAAATCTTTAGAGGTAATAAGCCCATTTCGATGAGTTGTGAATGGTATATTTTTATGAAATAGAATTGAATGGTTAAAAAAAAAAAAAAATCAACAAAGGGCCAGGCGTGGTGGCTCATGCCTGTAATCCCAGCACTTTTGAGGCCAAGGTGGGCGGACCATTTGAGGTCAGGAGTTTAAGACCAGCCTGACTGACATGGTGAAATTCTGTCTTTACTACACACACACACACACACACACACACACACAAGAAAATTAGCCAGGTGTGGTGGTGCATACCTGTAGTCCCAGCTACTTGGAAGGCTAAGGCAGGATAATTGCTTGAACTGGGAGGCAGAGGTTGCAGTGAGCCGAGATCATGCCATTGCACTCCAGTCTGGATGACAGAGTGAGACTCTGTCTCAAAAAAAAAAAAAAAAAAAAAAAAAAAAAATCAAATCAACAAAAACTGTGCATCACAGACGGTAAAATTAAACAGGACTTTAGTAAAATTTTGTTTCACTCTGTGTGTGTGTGTGAGTGCATGTTTGTGTATGTACTGAATAAAATGTATTTCTTTCTATAGGGAATAATCAAAGGGTTTTATAAAACTGTACTATATAAAAGTCAGAGGCCCCTCAGTATACTCAAGTTGCCCTCTTCTGATCTTAGCTGGTCCCTTTCCAGCCTGCAATGAAGGGCTGAATACTTCATATGTAAAATCTCTGCTCTGGTAACCTGGCAAAAGGAAAGGACACTGTTTTCTCTCAGAAGAATCACAGACCCAGCCTCCATTGCAGCCCAGGAAAACTGCTGCAGGATTCTATACCTGGATAAAGAAACCATAATAAATAAAGCAGTAGTTTCTACCAACTTTCCCTTAAAATTCTTATGAAAAATAATCAAAGTAAAACAATTAATATCAAAAATTGAGTCTGTTAAACAATGTTATGGTAGAATCCAGGAAAGTTCTCCATTAACTATAAAGCAGATGGAGTTAAACAGAGAAAATCATATCTTAGCTTTTAGCTCTTGTTAAAGAAACTGCCTGATGGAAGGTAGAACTTTTCTTTGTAATTTGACCCATTTTTAAAGGAATTTGGTCTTAATCAGAAAACCTGGCAGCCATTTTCATGTTCTTTTTGAATGAGTCTTGACATTTTTTTTTAAAAGAAAGCCAGAGTAATTAACAATATTGACAGCTAACATTTAATAAACAAGTAATAAGTGCAATGGCCAGCACTTTATAAGCAATTAGTATTGTCCTCATTTTGTCAGCGAGGAAACTGGGCATAGGGAATTAGAGTAACTTGGCCAAAATCACATTGCTATTAAACTGACCCTTAGCTTGCATGTCAAATAACTACACTACACTACACTGCTAGTGAATATTACCTTGAAAATGATCAACTAGAGTGCTCAGAGTAAATTTCAGGAAAATATTTAATATTTTAAAAGAATTTCAAGAACTCTATGAAATATAATCTATTGGCTAAAATGTGTTTTAATCTTTTGAAAACCAAGGGTTTTATATAAAATATCTTCAATAAGCTAACAATCCTATGGAATCAAAACATTGTAAAGGGAGAATATCCGAGACAAAATGTCAATAGAATGAGATGAAAAAGGAAATGAGTAAGTGGAAGATGTATTTAAGAAAATCTAAAGGCAAAGGAAATAGAATTAAAGTATAAACCAACAGATATAAAAGCAAGACTTTTTGAGAAACCTAAAATGTAGAACAAATGTCAAGTAGATTTAAACAATAAGATAGGATTTGATAGATCTGCAGGAAAAAAAAAAAAAAAAAAAAAGCAGAGATACCGGATATTCTTGAAGTACAGATAACATGGGAGCAAAAAAGCTTGAAACAATAGAAGAAATCTTTCTTTGGCTGACACCAAATCAACAAAAAAGGTAGGTCATATTTTAGGGGAAGCTGAAGTGTAAAAACCTTTAAGATAAATGTTGGCAAACACTTTTAATCACGAGCAATAAACGAAGTATTATTGGAGCATATTAGCGGGAAAGAACAGTTCTACTGGAAAGCAAAAGCTTTCATTTACTTATACTGTGCAACTTTATATGACAGAGGACACTATACTAGCATGCAGATAGTGCTGTGCAAAAAAAATTGTGAGCTGAAAATTTTATATCAAACATTTATGTATGATTATAAACACATATATCCTTAGCTATCCAAATCTGATTAAAAATATCACATATGTATTGTTTTAAAATTACTTTATTTAAAACATTTGTAATTTTCCAAGAAAAATTAGAGTGTAGGACCACTGAAGATCCTGTATTACCTCTTTAATAATTATAAATATATACACACATACGTATATAATGTCCATAAAATACGTTAAAAATATGAAACATTTATTTTTAAACTCAGCATTTAATAGTATGTACATTGTAGTCAGGATATTATATTTCTATGCAGTTTTAAATCAATATGTTTGATTATATCATGTAAATACTCTATATTTCAAAAGAACATGGGAAAAAATGCCCCAAAATATCAAGAGTTTTTATCTGTATAGCAACCATATAGATATATCATTTTTAGATATTCTAAATATCCTGTTGGGAATTATTTATGTCATAAAATGAGGAATTAAAGTATATTGATAAATCATTAGAAAGTAAGTTATTTTTGTTCCACCCTCCTTCCAAAAGCCATAATTTAGAGGGCTGACCAATGGTCGCAGACAGCTATTAACATAGTCCAAAAGAGTAAAAGATGAAAAGCCTTACTCCCTTGCTTTTAACCTCAGTTAATAATTAGTCATGAATTAGTACTGACTTTCCCTGAAATACTCCTTGGAAGAAGGTACAGAGGGGTGTGTGTGTATGTGTGTGTGTGTGCGCATGCATGCATATCTCTTTTAGTGTTAAATTCTCTCTAGAATATAAATCTTATGAAGCAGGGATTTTTGTTCTGTGATGAACAAATTCAGACATTTATATTTTGTTCATTGATGTCCAAATATTTAGAACAGTGTCTGATATATATTAGATATTGAATAAATATCTGTTGACTAAATAAAAATAATAAAGGGAAAAATACTTCAAGAGTAATGGTGTTTAATTTTTTCAGTAGAATACTGTTTCAAATGAAATGTCTTATGGCTGTGACTCTAGTGAATTAAATATTTTTTAATAAGTTATAACATATAGCATTTATTTATTAATTTGTACATAGATTACTTACTATGAAAGCAGTTTAAGTACAAATTCAATGTATTTACGAATAGAAAGGAATATCTTTCATCAAATAAATTTTTCTGAGAAAGTTCATTTTGTAAAAAAGATTGAAAAAAACAAAAGCTAAACGAAGTTGCTGTAATTGACAGAGTTGTTGGAGAAGTAGAGGCCTACCTGCCCTGTTCTTTTCTTCCCCATGTGACCCTGTGGGGGATTCTAGAACACACTGAAACCAAGTTTGAAAGTCAGGGACACAGCTAAGACTATGGCATAATTGTTATTTAATTAATAACAATTAATTGGATACAGTTGTATCAGTCTGTTCTCACACTGCTATGAAGAAATACTTGGAACTGATTAATTCATAAAGAAAAGATGTTTAATTGGTTCACAGTTATGCAGGCTGTACAGCAGTGGGACCCACCTTTCTGACACCAGGGACAGGTTTTGTGGAAAACAGTTTTTCAGGGATTGGGATGGGGATGGTTCCCAGATGATTCGAGCACATTACATTTATTGTGTACTTTATTTCTATTATTACTACATTGCAATATATAACGAAATAATTATGCAATTCACCGTAACATAGAGTCAGAGGAATCCCTGAGCTTGTTTCCCTCCAACTGGATGGTCGCATCTGGGGGTGATAGAAGACAGTGAGAGATCATTAGGCATTAGATTCTCATAAAGAGTGTGAAACCTAGATCCTTTGCATGTGCAGTTCACAACAGGGTTCACGCTCCTATAAGAATCTAATGTTGCCGCTGATCTGACCGGAGGCAAGCTCAGGTGGTAATGTGAGCAATGGGGAGCAGCTGTAAATATAGATGAAGCTTTGCTTGCTGCTCACCTCCTGATGTGCGGCCCAGTTCCCGACAGGCCACAGACTGGTACCGGTACCGGGGTTTGGGGACTCCTGTTGTACAGGAAGCAAGGCTGGGAGGTCTCAGGGAACTCACAATAATGGCAGAAGGCAAGGCGGAAGAAGGCTCATCTTACATGGCTGGAGCAGAAAGAAGACAGAGTGAAGGGTGAGGTGATACACAGTTTTAAACAACCAGATCTTGTGAGAACTCACTCACTATGACCAGAACAGCAAGGGGGAATCCACCCCCATGATCCAATCACGTCCTAGGAAGCCCCTCCTCCAACACTGGGGATTACAATTAGATATGGGATTTGGGTAGGGATGTAAATTCAAACCATATTAACGGTGGTGCTGGAATTGTTGAAAGAAGGAGTTGAAATCTTTCCCAGGCTCAAGAGAAAAAAAGTGCAGTGATAGGTTAGTGATGCCAGGTAGGCATGGTATTTGGGAGGAGTATACATTTAAAAGAAAAACATGGATTTTTAATTTTGGTATTCAGCATGTTTGAGGTTTTATGTTTTAAAAAATAAACTAAACATTTTATAAAGTGAAATATGCATCAAATATTTATAAAAATCCTTTATGCAACCCAACTGATACTGCTGTTTCAGAAAACAGAGTTTAAAAATCATAGCAATGGCTGGGCGTGATGGCTCACACCTGTAATCAAAGTATTTTGAGAAGGCAGGAGGATCATTTGAGGTCAGGAGTTCGAGACTAGCCTGGCCAACACAGTGAAACCCTGTTTCTACTAAAAATACAAAACTTAGCTGGGTGTGGTGGCACGTGCCTGTAATCCCAGCTACTCAGAAGCTGAGGCAGAAGAATCACTTGAACCTGGGAGGCAGAGGTTGCAGTGAACCAAGATCCTTCCACTGCACTCCAACCTGGGCAACAGAGCAAGACTCTGTCTCAAAACAAAAAAGAAAACCATAGCACCTGACTAAATCTGGTCAAAATGATTCACTTTTGTATAAAGATAGTATTCAACCTTTTTCCTTAATGTTCAATTTATTCCAGTTCCCTCCTTTTAAAACATCTTAGAAGTCGTTAGTGATTGACATTATACTTAACACTCTTACCATCATAGGGATAGAGGTAGTTACATGTTTTTCTGTTTGTTTGTTTGTTTTTTTCCGGGGGGACGGAGTCTTGCTCCGTTGCCCAGCATGGAGTGCAGTGTGTGGCGGAATCTCGGCCCACTGCAAGCCCCACCTTGTCCGGAGCCATGAGGCCCGGAATTAGCTGACCTCTGTTGCTTGATCTCCGCAAAGTGGAGACAAGATGGCACATTTCAGGGTTCTTCATTATAAACTGTTCCCGCGCGCGCCTGAAGTTTTTCCGGCGCGCCCCTAAAGCTTTTCCCGCGCGCGCGCAAACTTTTTCCGCGCCCAGGAAGATATGCAGCCTACGGCGCAGGCGCGATCCCGCGCCCTGGACAATTACAAACCCACGGCGCATGCGTAATTGTAATTTGAGTAAACCCAGCCTCCTGTCACCGCCCTGGCCCAACCTCTTCCTCTGCCAGCCTATATAAGGCATTGTACCTCCACCATTAAACGAGACTTGATCAGGCAATTGTCTTGTCTTTATTTCTCGTGTTTTCTTGTCTCCTCCATTCCCACTCCCCCTTCCAGGGCCCGTTCGACTGTCCTGCGGGTCGGGACGCCACCTCCCGGGTTCACGCCATTCTCTTGCCTCAGCCTCTGGAGTAGCTGGGACTACAGGCGCCCGCCACCACGCCCGGCTATTTATTTTATTTTATTTTTTTGAATTTTTAGTAGAAACGGGGTTTCACCGTGTTAACCAGGATTGTCTGAATCTCCTGACCTCGTGATCCGCCCGCCTCGGCCTCCCAAAGTGCTGAGATTACAGGCGCGAGCCACTGCGCCGGGCCATTACATGTTCTTTACATCAACTAAAGAGAGTCTACATATACTTTCACTATCAGGGCCTAATTAAAATCCCCAAACACAGCAAGTAGAAGCATATTATTCCAGCTTCCCTAAAACATATTATAAGGAGCCTGCTTCCCCTTTGCCTCCTGCCATGATTATAAATTATCATTAAGGTAGCTCATGCTCTGTTCTCTTAAAAAGGAAAAGAAAAAAGTCCTAAAAAAGAAAGATTTGAATTTCGGAAAAAGACACAGATCAGACTGTGGAATATAAGCTTCTAAACAGAATATACTAATATTAGTATCTATTTCATTAGATTCAATTGTTAAATAATTTCTTATTCTAAGTGTCAGTTGGGTGCTTTGCCCCATTGGGAAAACTGAAATTGTTGGCTATTGCCTTTTACAGACACAGCTGTTCTCTTTGCCCTCCATTCATTTCCAGGAGCACTAACTCTTCAGGTTTTTTTTCATGCTTTTGCTTATTTGTTTATGTTCTGTGTTGTTGTGTTCACTTGGCCTAGCTTTATATTCCTCAGGCTGCCTGGTTCAAAAATTCTCCTACAATTAGGAATTTTAAATGAAAATATTCCTCAACCCAGGTGAATCTTCAATCCTGATGGTATTCGAATTACTAATCTAATCTAGGTAACAATGAAATCATATAACTGCAACTGCCTAAAGTCATATGATTGCGCTTTTTTGACCCTGAAGTACATTGTGGAACCTACTCAGGATACCTAAAAGAATTCGCCACTGGCATGTGGCAGGAAGAGTTTTAAAAAGCCTTTGTTAGTTAACCTTTCTCTTGGGCTAAGTTTACAAGCATCCTAGTTTATAGAAAGCAAATTATCTCATGTTTAAGGCTTTGGGCCCATTTTTTGTTATTGTTCTGGACACATGTCATATACCGGAAGTAAATAAATGGCAAGGAATTCGCAAGTGATATTCAAGAAAAAAATGATAAAATGTCTCAGATAACAAACTTTTATGCTTGTTAACATGTCAAAATTAGATTTGAATATGATACAATTTCTGATTTGAAAAAGATTCTTTTAATGTGCATTTAGTACCTCAAATTGGAGGTCACCTTGATAGCTTTTAAAATGTTATATAATAATTCATTAGCAAGTGATAATTCATAGATGTTTGAATAATTAAACAGTTTTATTGCCAAAGGATATCTTAATAAAGGAAGAAATGTCCATATCCTGAGGCCTCGCCTTTGAGCTAGGTGTCACAAATCTATGTTTTTTACAAATTCCCAAAGTGAACATTTCAAATGAAAGTTATGCACAAAGTTTGAGTAGAAACTTCAGACATAGAAAAGCCAAAGTAGACAAGATCTCTTTACTATTTCATAAGTAATACTAAATTCTAAATAACATTTTATAATTCTAAATATTAACAGTTTAGCCACAACTTTGCAAAATTACCCAAAAGATGAAGAGTGCCCCATTCAAAAAGGAAATATAATTTAGGATGCTCTGATCATGTAATTACCTCATTTAGCCTGCAAACCATTGTGTACAGTAGGGAGATACATCAAAATTCCAATGTCTATATATGTAGTCAATTGAGACATTGTATTAGTCAGGGTTCTCTAGAGGGACAGAGTAATGGAATATATATAAAGGGGAGTAATATTAACTCACACAATCACAAGGGCCCACAGTAGGCTGTCTGCAAACTGAGGAGCAAGAAGAGCCAGTCCGAGTCCCAGAACTGAAGAACTTAGAGACTTATGTTTCAGGGCAGGAAGCATCCAGCACAGGAGAAAGATGTAGACTTGGAGGCTGGGGCAGTCTCACTTTTCACATTTTTCTGCCTGCTTATATTCTAGCCACACTGGCAGCTGATTAGATTCTGTCCTCCCAGATTAAGGGTGGGTCTGCCTTTCCCAGTCCACTGACCCTCACAGACACACCAAGGATCAATACTTTGTGTCATTCAATCCAATCAAGTTGACAGTATTAACTATCACAGACATTAATAACTTCCCCTTGTGCAGTTGCCAAGTTACTGAACTCTTATCAGATCTGGGCCTATCCAATTCCAGAGTACATTCTACATTTTTCTTTTGTAGAAGCCAAAACAAAACGTGAAAATATATTAATTTTCAGTATGCTTTTACTTGTGATAGTATCAAAAATAACCAGGACTAGCTACAGTGCTACATGGAGAAACAGGGGCTTTGGATAAGAAAATCCATCTTTGCACTCTTGTTGTCATTTTCTAGCTATGTACTTTTTCATTGATTCCACAAATATTTATGTAGCACCTACTATGTACCTGACACTTTTCCAAATGGTAAAGATACATCAAAACAGAGCAAAACAGAAGACTTCAATAGGTATGCATTCCAGAAAGTTGGGGGTGGGAGATTGGGGTGAATGCTATCCGGGCCAAGAAAAGGGTAAATTCAGAGACTTTGAGGTTGGATGAAGCTCATCATTTCAGGGTCTGGAAACAGTATACTAGCTGGTAAAAATTATACTAGGCTGTGGCTGTCACTGACAGGAAATATTTAACTTTTTATTTGACATCTCAGTAGATGGCCAGTGGAAAGTCAGAACAACATAGTGATTAAGAGTTTGGCTTCTCGCACTCGGTGGATAGATTTGGTATTGACTGATATAGTTACTAGCTCTGTGTCATTTGTCAAGTTATTTAACTTTTCCCTAAGTCTCAGATAATTCTTGTGTAATGTAAGGACAATAAAGTAATGGCCTCATAGAGGTGACATGAGTACAGAAGGGGATTAGCTGTATAAAAGTTCTATTTTTTGTTTTACATGTTCTGGCATGTGGTGAATGGTCATTGAATAACAAACTTAATAAAATATGTGCACACATCAAAAATTATGCAACATTTCTGAGAGAATTCAAGAAGATTCAAGTAAATGGAGAAAGATATATATCTGTTAATTAGAAGAATAAATACTGTTAAAATGTTAATTTTCTAAAATTTGATGTAAAGATTTAAGACAATCTCAGCAAGAATTTTTTTGAATGAAAATCAACAAGCTGATTTTAATATTTTAATATGAAAATCCAAAGGACTGGGAATAACCAAAACTGTTTTTTAAAGAGATTAAAGTTGGAGAATATACTCTACCTAATTACAAGACTTAGTATAAAGCTATCGTGAATGAGACAGTGTAGTTGTGAGTTAAAATTAGACTAGTGATCGAAGCAAAATAATAAAGCAACCAGAAATAGATCCACACATATATGGTCAACTGATTTTCATGAGGATGCCAAGGCACTTTGCTGGAGAAAGGCCTCTTTTTAGAAAGGATGCTGGAACAATTGAATATCTTTATGCAAAATTAAATTTGAAGGTTACTTCATACCTTAAAGAAAAACTAACTAAAATTGATGATAGATCCAAAAGTTATACCTAAAATTAGAAAACTTTTAGAAGAAGACAGAAGAAAAATCTTTGTAATCTTGGGTTCTGGATAGATTTCTTGGCTAGGACCCCAAAATTATATAATATCCTGAAATAAATTGGTAAATTGGACCTCATAAATATTAAAGCATAATTTTTTTTTACTTTTTATAGAGATAGGTCTTGCTCTGTTGCCCAGACTTCTCCCACAGTCTGGGCCTCAAGTGATTCTCCTGTCTTGGCCTCCCAAAATCTTTTGCTCTTCCAGAAATGCTGTTAAGAAAATGAACAGGCAAATCACAGACGAGGCAAGAAGTATATCTGACCTAAAAATTTGATTCAAAATCTATGCAACATTTTTACAATTTGAGACATGAGACAACTTGATAAAGAGATGGTATAAGATTGGCATCAAAAAGGCTGGAGGGACATTTTAGGACAAGAGAAATGCTCTATATTATGATGGCAATGATGGTTTCACCACACCTGTATATATCAGTCAAAATTATTAAAATTATATGTTTAAAGTGCTAACTATTGATATATTTATATTTTAACTTTAAACTGTTAAGCAGAAACAACAACAATATTTTCCATGGGTTGTTATTGTTGACACTGAGTAGTGACTGGCACGTGGAAATTCACCATATTAGTTTTTCTGTAAGTTTCTGTATTAAAAAGTCAAAGATTATATGTTGTTAAGTGGCATCTAGGAAAGTTACATGATTCTGCCAGAATGTATAACATTACAAATCCAACTTAAACTAATGGGCGTGGTGCTTAAGAAATACTATGTGATGAATTAATTGGAGTTAACTAAATGAAAAGACATGCTGGGGTGTTGGAGGAGAAATGATCTCAGCACGAGGCATAGATTTTTAGCAAGATTAAGACTGGAATAATTGAGGGACACTTACAAGACTTGTATGGTTAAAGTTCCTAAAGTAAATTTTGTTATAAAGTCTCAAATAGATTTTATTATTGAAAGAGTCAAGGAATAAATTTCAGGTGACATTTCATGATACAAAGAGAGGAGAGGAAGCCAGTCTGCTTAGTCTGAAGAGGACATAAAATCAGTGTCCTCAGCCTTTTTGACTTTAAATCTGATAGAATATTAAAAAAAAAAAAAAACCTTTAAATTAAAAAAAAAAAAACAAGCAAAATCTAACAGAATCAAAGGATAATTCAAGAACTGAAAAATTCCAGGTTTAAATTACAAATAAAAGCATGCAAATATTGATGCATTTAGCTTCTCCCTAGGTAAAATGTGAAGTTGAAGTTAATTTTCAAGGAGGAGGATAGAAGTAGAGTTCATCAAAAGGGTCCTTTATTAAAAAGAGTGAAAACAATTTTCCAACTTCCTCATACTGGACTTTTGAAGAAATTTATTTTAAGGCAAACATCCAGCTACCAGTGAATCTTATAGGTTTAGGGAAAGAGGAAAGATGTCTACCCTCCACTCTATACTTAAGGCTTAAGACTGCACATTGAGGAAGAAAATCAAGACAGACCCTTATTAACTGGTTACAGTCACATTCTTCAGCAGGTGATCAGCAAGGACAGAGAAGAGGGCCAAGCCAGTGTTCCCTCTTTCCCCTCGTGTTAATACACCACCCAGTGCAATCAGGGACCTTTACTTTCTTTTTTTTTTTTTTTTTTTTTTTTTTTTTTTTTTTTTTTTTTTTTAGGGAACTTTACTTTCTAATAGACTTCAGTCTCCATCCCCTAGTTGGTTGGACACCTAGGGAAATTATCCAAAATTATGTATATTTTTGGTCTATTTTTCCTTTTTGTATCTCTAGTGCCTAGATGAGTACCTGGTATATATCAGGTACCAATAAATATTTGATGGATACATGAATAAAATCCTTAACCTGAAATTATTAAACTTACTAGTGTACAGAAGACACTGAATCACGTTTCTCCCCTCCTTATAATCTCTTATCTTCTCAGTAGAATTCGTTCTTATTCTAAATCACTACTGACATGAATCTACTTAACAAAGCTCCATTTGAATTATTTTATTCATTCTTGAAGGAAAGCCGCTCAAATCTCCGCTCCCTATGCATTGCTATAGTTTACTCATGTGCGTGTTTCCACAACACTGCACTATGGATTTTTCTAAAAAAAAGCTAATGTACTTTCAACTGAAATATTTCCAGCCCATACATAGCAATTAATAGATATTAGTTTCAGTATAGCAAAGGCAGTTTCTAGCATCAATCATCTGACTTAGTTAAAAAGTTATAAAATACATAAAAATGGTAACGTTTTCATTTTCTTTGAACATCACGTATGTTTTAGTATAGTTTCATATGACAGGGCTGACAGAAAAATGTTAGAGGATTGAATACCTTTGAGCACTATATAAAAATGTCAGTCTGAGAGGAAAGTATTATAGACCCTTTCCAAATGAAAATGGGTTGTGATTTAGGGAAATATCCAGTTTTTATTATTTTTTGGCATCAGAGGCTGATGTAATAACTGTTATAAACTACAGAGAGTCGAGACAACTGACTTAGTGTTGGAGCCAGCAGTCATTACTCAGTATCATGTCATCTAAATCCTTGGGACTATGAAAGCCAGAGGCTTTTCCCTATTGTCCAGGGAAGTCTGTGTGGGGTCTGGAAATTGCCCACTTTTCTATAAGCCTTTACCGTCCTCCCTTTTTCTTCCCTCCAGGCAACCCTCGTGCTATTTTTTTTTTAACTTTGTGTTTTCCTGCCTTTAGCCTCACTCTCTGCCCCACTGTCTCTTCTCTTGTCACATAGGACTTTACACAGAGGATCCACAGACTGTTATTTTCTGTAAAAAGATAAAGCACAGGAGGTCTGGAGAATAAACAAAGTCATTTTTGAGAGGTCTTTTAATTCGCTTATATTCATTTCACTTGATAAAAGGAACTCCCACCCTTTGCTTCTGGAATAAGTCTTTCATCCTTTATCTCTGAATTCTCTAAAGTCAGATAAACTATATATACCATTGCAGTACATTTCATTTCCTTCCTTTAATTTCCTCAGCACTATTTTTTTTTTTTAAAGATTTGACATTGGTCAGTACGCTTTAAAAAATGATTAAAAACAACATTATAATTGTATATCTACTCACAGAGCATCTTACACGATGTGATTTCTTACTACTCTATTTTCCATGAAAGGGCTAATATAGAATCTGCCCTCTGGCTCACGGGTCTGCTGCTGTAAGGACGCTGCTGTGTTTGTGGTTGTGGCTATGACTCCAGTAGTCAGAATGTGCATTTGATCTATGCAAGATTCTGGGTAGGCTTTATCCATAGGGAGACCAAGCAATTGGATCTTAGCCTTCTAGAAGCCGTTTCATAAATCCAATAATTCAAGTTTTTAAAACATAAAACACAACTTTCACTTAATTAGAATTCTCTAAATCCTAGAATTCTTAAAGAATGTCATATGTGATGGGGCTCTCCAGTGCTAAACATACAGTGGCCGTGGTGTGTGGGTGAATATTTAACAACTGACTCTTGGGGGAGGGGAAACCCCAGTTATAGTATTTGCTGATTTCTGTGGTGTAAATACTCCAATTATGGACAATTTTGAGCTACCTTGGAGACACTGATAAATGTGGAGTTGGGAATTAATGGGTGCAATTGGTTCTTGGGAATGTGCCTGAGCAGTTTCAGCACACTCTGTGAGACGAACAAAAGAATATATTCGAGTCGGGCTGTAAATACTAATTTGAAATCAGTACTTTAGAAAACATACATATCAAGTGTTATGTGTTTTTGCTACTACAAGAAAAGAACAAAACATTAACTGTGTTTCAGGGTGAAATGTTTTAAATCAAATAAACTAGAAAGAGAAGTAAGGGCTGAGGAAGCAACATTTCTGGTGCAGATTTAAACACAGTCCATGTAAGCAATACAAGTTTTTTTTTTTTTTTTTTTTTTTTTTTTTTTTTTTTTTTTTTTTTGGTATTTTCGTTTAATAGAAACAGGGTTTCACCATGTTGGTCAGGCTGGTCTCGAACTCCTGATCTCAAATGATCCACCCACCTCGGCCTCCCAAAGTGCTGGAATTACAGGCGAGAGCCACCGCACCCGACCTAAACAATATAACTTTTTCGTAGTTTCTATAACTCAACTTTTTTTTTTTTCTCCTCCATTCTTTTGTGGTGCTGGTAATAATCCTCAATCAATTTGGAATCAATTCTTTTTCTCAACTTGCATATAATATTAGGGAGGCTTATGTCATAGTAAGACACTAGTAAGCAGTAAGCCATCCTTGTCAGTGCTACGTGTCCCCTTTGGCATCTGCGGAGATGGTTATAGAACACTGATAGTCATTGATCCATGCAGTAGATATGTCCTCTACTCCTAGCTATATGACTTCCAGGTCTTCTCAGTTATAACTCGCTATTTTCTTGACTGAGAGAACATGGTAGGGGATCTGTTTCTCCCACATCTTTCTGTTATAATAGTAACTAAGGCTGAACTTGTTTAGATACAGCATGTACACACTTCTGTCACAGAATGGTTCATTATCACCCTCTACTCTCAGTGACCTGCAACACACCATATATGTGCGTTGCTCTTCCCTGAAGTTTTCATCCAAGTACTGAAGAGCACACTTCTCCTTCCTTGAGGCCCACCTTTATCCACATAATCAAAATTTCTCTTCCAACGGTTTCTCAACCTCTACTACTATTAGCTTGGGTCACCTGTCTTGTGTCCTAGATTGAACGATGGTACAAGCAAGCCTCAGTTTAATTCATTTTGCTTTATTTCAAATCGTTTTCTAGGTTGTGAGCATTTTGTTTTCCTTTAAAGGTTTAGCCTTCTGGAACTCTAGAGTTGGGGAGAGAGTCCTCCATTTTCTCCTTGATAGTTTTACTTTCCTCTTTAAGTAGCAGAGCACTAAATGGACTAGCATTTAAATTTAGGGGAAGGGATGAGTAGAGAAAGAAAATACCAGGGGAAAAACTTTCTTAATATGGCAGAAATAGCATACCATGCTGGATTAATTGGAGCATTAATTTTTTTGTATTTTTACTAACTGTCTCTGCTACAAATGTAGAAGAGCTAGTGGCCTAACTACAAATATGTTTTTCTTCATTATTAGATTCTGAGAAACATTGAAATTATAAACAAAATTAAAATTTGAAAGAACCCATGGGAAGAATATTTAAATTACTGAGGAAATCTAGGGGAGTTTAATACCACAGCAGCCAACAATATAATGAATTGAACTAATAAACTGTGATTCCCAGTGCGAACACCTAGAAAGATTGCATTTTTTTTTTTTTTTTTTTTTTTTTTTTTTTTTTTGAGACGGAGTCTCGCTCTGCCGCCCAGGCTGGAGTGCAGTGGCCGGATCTCAGCTCACTGCAAGCTCCGCCTCCCGGGTTCGCGCCATTCTCCTGCCTCAGCCTCCCAAGTAGCTGGGACTACAGGCGCCCGCCACGTCGCCCGGCTAGTTTTTTGTATTTTTAGTAGAGACGGGGTTTCACCATGTTAGCCAGGATGGTCTCGATCTCCTGACCTCGTGATCCGCCGGTCTCGGCCTCCCAAAGTGCTGGGATTACAGGCTTGAGCCACCGCGCCCGGCCGAAAGATTGCATTTTTAACAAACACACAATCTCAGAAGTCCCTAGAAGCCAAAATTAAAAAGAAAACTTAAACTTGAAGTAATAATCTTGAAATAAGTTTGCAAGCCAAAATTAAAAAGAAAACTTAAACTTGAAGTAATAATCTTGAAATAAGTTTGCAATATGCTTTTGAATGACTAGAGTAGAGGCTGAAAGGGAATCAGAACAGAGATGAGATTTTAGAGTAGGGTCGGAGATAGTAATGCCTGCTGGAACCTGAAACACAGACTATGGCTTCCAGACACAAAAGTTAAAAAACAAAACAAAACAAAACAAAACAAAAAAAAAAAAAAAAAAAACTGGAACTGAGATGACTGCGTAAAGCTAGAAACTGCCACCATCCCAGAAGAATGAAATATAGATTTTATATATACATATGAATTATCAATCAATCAATCAATCAATATCAATCATCTATCTCTTTCGCAAAAATTCCAAACCCCTAGGGCCCCTTTGTGACATGTAGTATGAATTTGGAGTTAATATTATCTTTATACAGAAGAAATCTCTAAGCCAAGGAGTGAACAGAAATTTGAGACTGATGAAAAGACAACATAATATTCCTCTTAGGAAACAATTGTCTCTCCCTTGTCCTGTGTTATTTTTCCTTCATGCAATTCTTGCCACTTGACACAGTGTTTAATTTTGTATTTGTTTATCATATTTTCTTTTTTCTTTCTTTTTTTTTTTTTTTGAGACGGAGTCTGGCTCTGTCGCCAGGGCTGGAGTGCAGTGGCCGGATCTCAGCTCACTGCAAGCTCCGCCTCCCGGGTTCCCGCCATTCTCCTGCCTCAGCCTCCTAGTTGGGACTACAGGCGCCCGCCACCTCGCCCGGCTAGATTTTTGTATTTTTTTGGTAGAGACGGGGTTTCACCGTGTTAGCCAGGATGGTCTCGATCTCCTGACCTCATGATCCGCCCGTCTCGGCCTCCCAAAGTGCTGGGATTACAGGCTTGAGCCACCGCGCCCGGCCTGTTTATCATATTTTCTGTCTCCTCAAATAACAATGTAATCTACTGGAAATCAGAAGCTTGTTTTATCCTCATCCTCGAGAAAAGGGCCTGGTACGCAGTAAATAGATGTCTATTAAGCTTTTGGCAGCCACAGTATGGTGACTGTGCACACTGCACAGGATTTTCATTCTGGTAATTGCAATAATAAAGAGATTTTAAATTCATTTCTTACGAGTCTCTTTTAAAAGGATTAACAGTTAATAAAAGCAGATACGGAAAGTAATTTTTAAAATGTTCTAAAATTACACATACGCACACACATTCACACACACGCATATTATTTGGATTAAAAGCATCATCCAATACGATGAGAGCATTATTATAAACCCTATTTGCTATGTCTTTGAGGTTATAGATGGAAAGATATGTAAATCACACAATGCAGTTATACATGAGGGGCTAAGAATGTGGGCTCTGGAATCATACTCTAGAGTTTCAATTGAACAAATGTTCATTAATACTTTTTAACACAAGCTAAGAGAGACAAAGTGGCAAGTGGGAGAGAATTGCAATACAGGGAGGAAGAGGAAAAGACAGAGATGCAAGAGAGAGGGGAAAAGGAAAGGAGAAAGGGAAGAAGGCAGGAAGGGAGGAAGACAATGATAGAGAAGATGGAGGGAATGGAGGGAAGAGAGTCTTAACATCAAGGGGCAGCTGATTCCAATGTTCTCTGCCAATGGTCAGTGATTCTCCACAGCAGAGAAGATTTAACAGTTTGCTTCAAGTTTAGATTTTAAAAGTAAATGTCCTCAGTTTTAACGTCAGTTTTCCAATGACTCTTGTCTTTCCTTTGCCCTTTATGTTTTCCAATATGCTATCCTTTAGTAGTCTTCTAACCTTTCAGTCGTGGAGTTCCTGTTCAAGCTCTCCTTCATTTTAACAGTATATGTTTGTAGGGATGTGTGTGTTTGTGTGAGTCTACCTGATTCCCTGAATATAAAGAAATCAAAGAAAATTGAATGATAGATCTCTTCTCTTTATTAATGTAAACTCTTTTATTGTATGCATATTTTAATATGTTTAGTCTCAGGATAATTTCTTTGACCAGATATTTTATCTCCATGGATTTGAACTTTGAGAATAGAAAAGGTTTCTGAGCTTTGGACTTGGCACAAGATGCAAGATATGTGATATTTGAATAGAATTCTCAAATATTATAATTCATCAAATAGAACTCCATATAAAGTAAAATTATTTAAAAAACACTCAGAATATAGTGAAGAAATTCTAACAAAAGAATACTTTGTGATATTATGCAGTGTTTAGTTTGAAATTGCTAAATATGTATAGTATATGTACATATATATATTTGATAGTATTATTGTTAAGTTTATACACTGATATCTTATTTAAATATTTAAAATCAGAAGGAACAAATGAAATATAAATAATAGATGAGAATAATGTTTTTACATTCTTCAAAATGCTAGCGCTTGTTATCAAGCAATGAATAAATAATTGGAAACAAAACTATCCATTTGAAATATTAATTTTTAGGAATTATCCTAAAATATATTCCATACTCACTTAAATATTTAACCTTGATACTACATCCTTAATGTGCAGAGCTTCCTCTAGCATTTTATAAATAGTTATTTATGCCACTATAATTGCAACATCAATAAATTTTTAACACTATCAATGTGTTATATTGCTTCATTTAAATATTTGTCATCTTGTATACAGTGGTAACCATTGACCTAGGTAAATAGATGAAGAAACAGTCAATGAGTGGTACTAGGCCATCTTTTAAAACAGAATTGTTACCATGCCCCTAAATAGTACCAGTATATTGAAGAGTTTTTCATAAATGCCCCCAAGCACCACGAGTTCACTTGGTATGTGACCTAGAAACTGAATATTTTGACAGTCTTTGAAGATAGAGAGGTGTGATCGTTTTCTAGACATGAAAGTAAAAGGGAGAGATTTTAAAGCTGTTATATAATACCTGTATTTTTATAAGTATTTGTAGAGTTTTTTCCCAATTTGTGGAAAGGCTATTTTTTTTTCTCGTTTTGTTTTCCAAAATTTAATACCTTTGTTAATTGGAATGACTACATATATTAAACTAGTTTTCTGACTTATTAGGTTCCACAAAGGCTGATTTGTAAGAGTGAATCTTCTCAAACAACAGAAGGGTTTTTGGAGTTTCTTTTTGTATAGGAATTTGGAACTTGCCTCAGGACATCCACTCACTTACTCACTCAATAATTCATTGAGTAGATATTTATCTCCCATCATGTTATCTGATAGGCCAAGGGATACTATTTAAGAATTCAAAGATGGCTCCTAACTTTATGAAGACAGTAGTGATAGACAGACATATTATATGCTCATTTTGTTCCTGTGTGTTTTAATATGGATGCATAGAATACTTATTCAGATATGTAAGTTTAACTTTTTCTAGCCACATTTTTTTTATTTTATTTTAATTTCTGGGGTACATGTGGAGGATGTGCAAGTTTGTTACATAGGTAAACATGTGCCATGGTGGTTTGCGGCACCTCTCAACCCATCACCTAGGTATTAAGCCCAGCATGCATTAACAATTTTTCCTGATTCTCTCCTTCCCTCCACATCCTGCCAACAGGCCCCAGTTTGTGTTGTTCTCCTCCCTGTGTCCATGTATTCTCATTGTTCAGCTCCCACTTGTAAATGAGAACATGAAATACGCAGTGTTTGGTTTTCTGTTCCTGCATTAGTTTGCTGAGGATAATGGCCTCCAGCCCCATCCATGTCCCTGAAAAAGACATTATCTTATTCTTGTATAGTATTCCATGGTGTATATGTGCCACATTTTCTTTATCCAATCTATCTTTGATGGACATTTGTGTTAATTCCATACCTTTGCTATTGTGACTAGTGCTGAAATGAATGTACATGTGCATGTGTCATTATAATAGAATGATTTATATTCATTTGGGTATGTATCCAGTAATGAGATTGCTGGGTCAAATGGTATTTCTGGTTCTAGGTCCTTGACGAATCTCCACCCTGTCTCTCACAATGGTTGAACTAATTTACATTCCCAACAGTGCAGCCTCACCAGCATCTGTTGTTTCTTGACTTTTTAATAATCGCCATTCTGACTGTCATGAGATGGTATTTCATTATGGTTTTGATTTGCATTTCTCTAATGATCCGTGATGTTAAGTTTTTTTTCATGTTTGTTGGTTGCATAAATATCTTCTTTTGAGAAATGTCTGTTCATGTCCTTTGCCCACTTGAACTCAGTTCTAACCACAGATCTTAAACAAAGATTAAGATCAGTAATGTCAATATATTTTGGAAAAGATTTCACAAGAAAAAAAAGTGGAATACATTTAGAGAAACAAATTATAATATTAGTCAAAATACACAAATTCAGAAATGCTGAAAAATGACAGACATTTCCAAAATAAAACCTAGTAACGCAAGAAATCAGAGGCAGACCGCAGAGGAATGCAGTAACCAGAAAAAATTTCCAAATTATTGATGCAAATATAACCTGAAATTGTCCCTCGACCTCTTACTTAGGAAACCAAACTTGGAGTAAGTGCTAGGCTGAAAATTTTACTTTTCTTTTCAGATGGGAAATGTAGATAAGAGAACTGAAAACTTCAGCTGTTCTTGAAAATTAGCTGGCCCGGGCTAAAGAATAGTTTATGTAAATTTTCTGAGTTTGCTCCACTAGATTCAAATACTTTAATCAAATTAAAATGACCTGCCAGAATTGGTGGAAAAGTACTTAGACAAGTCTTGAGAGGTAGTTTCTTCTGTTTTTTAGCAGATAAGACACCCGAGGGTTTTCATGGGAAAGTAGGGCACTTGGTCTTACACTATGAGGGTCTCATGGCTCTGAGGCTACACTTTACTACTAGTAAGTGCTAGTGTTCCATAGTGTGGAGCACTGCTGCCATCTTCTCAAATGAAACCTTAGCTTCTTTCTAATGTGCCTAATATTGAGAACTATCCTACAACTACCCACCCCACTGCTTCCCATCCACTGCATGGAGGAGGAACCTCTTCCACGCAAAACCTCACAAATACCTGTCTCCTAGTCAGTTCTAGGAGCTTCCTTTAGAAACAGGTCTAGCAGCCGCTTTCAAGAAACTACTGTATCTCTCTCCCAATAGTCCAATTCTTTGTCAGGAGCCTAGGTCTTGGAAAATATAAACTTCAGCTCTCCCCCACATGAAAAATCTCCTCAGGCTTCCTGGAGCTAAGCCCTACTGGCTCTCTTTTAAAGGGGAAAGAGAAAAAAAGTATCTCATTCTTTCTTATTTACAAAGCACAATTAAATCATCTCCTCAGAGAGTTATGGGCAGGCCACTTAGTTAACCTAATTTCTCCCTCTTAGGTAGCATTTTTTCTTTTTACAATAAAAGCTAACAATAAATAGTAAATTCTCAATACTTAGAGGCAAGTTGAAAGTTGTGTTATGACTTTGGAATATAGAAGTTAAAACACCAAAACAAAAGAGGGAAGAATAACAAAAACAAGGAGCAAAAATGACTTTTGAAATGTTTTAAGAAAAATAAGACTATGGAATTCAATTTTTCCAAGGACAGTTTTCTGAACAAAAGTTTACCAGAGATTATAATCCTTAAGGGCCATTTGTTGCTTGATTTCAATATCAGAGTGTTGCTGCTGTTTCACGCCAATGCCACGTGATTGTACTGATTGTACTGAGAAAGATATGTAGTAGGTTGCTACGAAAGTGATCAGTAGCTTAAGTGTAGAATATTTCTCAATAGATTTAGAATTGTTACTTTTCATCTAAAAGGAAACCTGTTGCAATCCAAAGAGGTCACAATTGAAAGACCAGATTATTCAGTTTTTACGTATTGTTTTTGTTTCCTTAGGAAATTGTAAATAATAATTATGCTGACCATATTGTTTTGATCAATTGAGGTGTTTTTTTTTTTAGAACAGAAAAGTGTCAAGTAGAAAATGTTCCATTTCTTTTTTTTTATTGCTGTTACAAAATCACTCAACCAAATCAAGCACTTGAAAAAATGGCACTCTTTTTATGTGAACCAAAACTTCTTCACATACCCAGAAACAAATGCTAAATTCCATTTTAATCAGGTCAGATCAGTTTACTTGGATGGATTACTATCAGAGTGATCTTTGAGGGTACTAATAATTTGATTCTGTTATTAAATTTGTAGTGTTGTTTCCCTGTATTTCATTGCTAAACTTTACACATATTTGTGTTATGATCTTATAAATCACAGAACAATCACAGTTTAAAAGAAGAAACCAATAAAAAAGCAAAAATAAGTGCTACTTCATCTATATAATATTTTATTTTTCTATGCTTAAACCAAAAAGAATCCAAGAATGAATGACTCCCAAAGGAAACTGGTTGACCAATATGTTTTGAATTTTGGGGTGAAGATCTTCTCTGGATAAGTGTAGAGTTGGCTTCACAGATAGAGGATTCAGTTTTGTCTTTGCCTCTGATGGTGTTCCCAACATCTCATTTGTGAATCAGTTACATTTAATGATTCCTATTTCTATGATAATAATTCATGATTGAAGGTAAAGATAAAGAAGCTTATCTACATTTTATCTTCTCATATCATAACTTATGTTTTTACAACATGTTGATATATTGAGAAATATTTTAGGGATTAAATTTCTACATATTTGTATTAAAAGTTTAGTATATGTTTTTAAAATGACTTTAGATATTTACAGTTTAGAATTTAATCACCCATTAAAATATATTTAAAAGGTATTCATTATAAAGAGATGCCTTGTTAGAGTCTGCAAATTTAGAGATTGTGAAGGAATGTTATTGCAGGGTTCATGCTCCTATATACTGGGACATATGTCTTCATGGATTCAGCTGGAGCTGATGGCTACTTAGAGAAGCTGTTCTAGGGGATGTCTGGAAACTCTGGACACAAGAGCGTGGCTTCATAGCCCAAGGACGGCTGTGGCATGAAATTATCTAGAAGTCTACCCCCTTCCCCACCTCCATGCAAGACTTACATCTCTGGAATGCTAATGAATTACCGAGAATAATTTGGAGCATCTGGAGGCAATAATCTGACATGGATGCTAATATTATTTTAAGAGACTTTGTTAATAATATCAACGTGGAAATTTCTTCAGGTGTTGTGGGCAGTAGCTGAGAAATTGGTACAAGAGAAGAAAAACATGATGGATATGCCTTGTGATAACTGTGGCAAAGATCCCCTTTGAGGATTCCCTTGGTGGACATTCTTTATATGGAAGCTTTGTAGAAGATACCATGGATAATCTATCACAATCAAGTCGATCCAGTGTATAAACTAGTTATCTATATTAATGTAAATATATTTGTTTCGACGTATGAGAAAGGCCCAATGATAGATACACACAGCCTACTTCTACGTGAATATGAGTTGATCTCTTATAGATAACTTCAGTTTTTAAATGAACTAGCAATTTTATTATTTTCACCAATTGTATATCTACAACCTCTATAATATGAATTGCTTTTCAATCAATTTATTTAGGATTTTGCAAGAGAGCTCAACATTAAATGGAGAACATTCTGATTCTATCACAAGCTTGGTTGGTTCAATGCTCAATTTAATTTAACCACCTGCTACACTGACCTTCCACTAGAATGTCACCTCCATGAGAGCAGCACCTGGTTTGTATTGTTCACCACTACCATATCTTTAGTGTAGAAGACAAAACTAGATACAGAGTAAACATGCAGTAAATATTTTTGGAAACGAAGGAATTGGTTTTCTCTGATCCTGATTGTTCTAAGATTTATTTCAGAATGAAGATGTTTATTTATTAATTAATGAAAGACAAGCCTTGTCTCTCAATTCTTTAGCCCCTCACTTACAAGATCTTGTCCTTCCTAATCCAGCTGATATGGTTTGGCTCTGTGTCCCCACCCAAATCTCATCCTGAATTGTACTCCCATAATTCCCATGTGTTGTGGGTGGGACCTGGTGTGAGATAATTTGAATCACGGGAGCAGTTTCCCCCATACTGTTCTCATGGTAGTGAATAAGTCTCAAGAGATCTGATGGTTTTATCAGGGATTTCCGCTTTTTCATCTTCCTCATTTTTCTCTCGCCCCTGCTATGTAAGAAGTGTTTTTCGTGTCCTGCTATGATTCTGAGGCCTCCCCAACCATGTGGAACTGTAAGTCCAATTAAACCTCTTTTCTTCCCAATCTTGGGTATGTCTTTATCAGCAGTGCAAAAACAGACTAATACAGTAAATTGGTACCAGTAAAGTGGAGCGTTGCTGAAAAGATACTTGAAAATGTGGAAGCGACTTTGGCACTGGGTAACAAGCAGAGGTTGGAACAGTTTGGAGGACTCAGAAGAAGACAGGGAAATGTAGGAAAGTTTGGAACTTCCTAAACTTCCTAGAGACTTGTTAAATGTCTTTGACCAAAGGCCTGATAGTGATATGGACAATAAGGTCCAGGTTGAGGTGGTCTCAGATGGCGATGAGGAACTAGTTGCGACTGGAGCAAACGTAACTCCTGTTATGTTTTAGCAAAGAGACTGGTGACATTTTGCCCCTGCCCTAGAGATTTGTGGAACTTTGAACTTGAGAGAGATGATTCAAGGTATCTGGCAGGAGAAATTTCTAAGCAGCAAAGCACTCAGGAGGTGACTTGGGTGATGTTAAAGGCATTCAGTTTTATAAGGAAAGCAGAGGATAAAAGTTCAGAAATCTGCAGCCTGACAATGCAATAGAAAAGAAAATCTCGTTTTCTGAGGAGAAATTAATTGGCTGCAGTAATTTGCATAACTAACATGGAGCTGCATATTAATCCTCAAGACATTGGGGAAAATGTCTTCAGGACATGTCATAGGTCTTCATGGCAGCTCTTCCCATCACAGACCTAGAAACCTAGGAGGAAAAAGTGTTTTATTGGGCCAGGCCCAGGGTCCCCAGGCTGTGTGCAGCTAGGGTCTTGGTTCCCTGTGTCCACTCAAGCCACTCCAGCCATTGGTAAAGGGGGCCTAGGTACAGCTCAGTCCACGGTTTCAGAGGGTGCAATTCCCAAACCTTGGCAGCTTCCACGTGGTGTTGAGCCTGAGGGTGCACAGAATTCAAGAGTTTAGGTTTGGGAAACCCTGCCTAGATTTCGGAAGATGTATGGAAACACCTGGATGACCAGGCAGAAGTTTGCTGCAGAGGCAGAGCTCTCATGGAGAACCTCTGCTAGGGCAGTGCAGAAGGGAAATGTGGGGTTGAAGCCCCCACACAGAGTCCCTACTAGGGCACTGCTTAGTGGAGCTATGAGAAGAGGGTCACCTTCTTCCACACCCCAGAATGGTAGAACCACCGACAGCGTGAACCATGTGCCTGGAAAAGCTGCAGACACTCAGTGCCTGCCCATGAAAGCAGCCAGGAGGCGTCTATACCCTGCAAAGCCACAGGGGCGTAACCCCTTTGTTTTTGCCAATTTCTCCCGTTTGGAGTGGCTGTATTTACCCAATACCTGTGCCTCCATTTTGTCTTGGAAGTAACTAGCCTGCTTTTGATTTTAGAGGGTCATAAGCGGAAAGGACTTGCCTTGTCTCAGATGAGACGTTGAACTGTGGACTTTCGAGTTAATGCTGAAATGAGTTAAGACCTCGGGGGACTGTTGGAAAGGCATGATTGGTTTTGAAATGTGAGGTCACGAGATTTAGAGGGACCAGGAGTGGAATGATATGGTTTGGCTGTGTCCCCACCCAAATCGCATCTTGAATTGTACTCCCGTAATTCCCATGTGTTGTGGAAGGGACCTGGTGGGAGATAATATGAATCCTAAGGGCAGTTTCCTCCATACTGTTCTCATGGTAGTGAATAAGTCTCACGAGATCTGATGGTTTTATCAGGGGTTTCCGCTTTTGCATCTTCCTCATTTTTCTCTTGCCCCTGGCGTGTAAGAAGTGCCTTTTGCCACCCACTATGATTCTGAGGCCTCCGCAGCCATGTAAGTCCAATTAAACCTCTTTCTTCCCAGTCTCAGGTATGTGTTTATCAGCTGCATGAAAACAGACTAATACACCAGGCACATAGGCCCATCATCATACCTTTTTACTACATCTTCCCTAAACCCTAAATATCTAGCATTTGCTCTTCATGTACTACTTCATAAACCTTCAAGTTTTCGTCCAACAATTTGTTAACCCAGTAGGGACTTCCCATTCAATGTTTCCACCATCTTTCCCTGTCTGTCCCTCACAAAAGGGGTGAATATGGGTATTATGTAAACACATTAGAATATTTGTAACTATCGCAATTGCAAAAATGACCCTGCCTCTTCATCCTTCCCATTGACTTTCACACTATATTTCTGGACTTAACCATGTTATTTCTTTTGGCTCATGGGAAGGTCACAATTATATTCAGAGATTTGAAGAAGTACTTGCCTGTTGCTTTTTAGACTCTTGCAATTCTGCTTTTTCTATAAGTTGTCTGGTCTCACCTTCTGGAGAAATGTAAGACAGAGATGGAGAAGAGCTAAGTTGTTCCAGCCAACTGCCAGCATAGTCCCAGATGTAAGAGTAAGTCTAGCTTTAACCAGAGGAACCACGCAGCCTAAATCACTGACCCACATATTCATGAACTAAATTAATATTTATTATTTTAAACATTAAATTAGGAGTGATTTTTAACATCCAGCTTAATTGTGGCATTAAAACCAATACTGCAAATATTTAAAAAAATACTAACCTTTATAAATGCCAAAAGATATACTGATTACACACTGCTAAGCTTTGAATGTTTGTGCCCTCCAAAACCCACATTGAAACATAATCTCTGATATGGCAATACCAAAAGGTGGGATCTTTAAGAGGAGCCTCGGTCATGAGGACTCTACCCTCATCAATAAAGTAATCTATACATAAATTAATAGATTAATGAGTTAATGAATTAATGGATTGTTCCAAGAGTTAGACTGGTGGCTTTCTTGGAAGAGGAAGAGGGACCTAAACTAGCACACTCAGCACACTCAGCCTCCTCACATGCAATGCCCAGCCTGGCTCGGGACCCTATAGAGAGTACCTACCAGTAAGAAGTCCCTCATAAGATGCACCCCCTTGATCTTGGACTTCTCAGGCTCTAGAACTATAAGAAATACTCTTTTTTTTTTTTTAAATAAATTACCCAGATTCAGATATTCTGTTATAAACTACAGAAATGGACTAAGGCATACCCACATACACATACACACAGAGAAAGAAAGAGAAAATATGAAACAAACTACATAAAGGAAAATCTATGTGGATGTGTATAACATAAAAATATTAAATGACTGAGGCCAAAGTTATTCATATCAACAGTTGTACAGCAGCTTGTATTACCTATTGATAGAAAAAGAATTTCAAATTGCCTAACGAAGCAAAAGTCAGTATTCTGCTGTATTCACAAGACAGACCTAAAACAGATTAAGTGGTGACCAGCTGTGCAATATATTTCTCTCTTTATTGTTCCAAGCAAGCATACGAATGTCTCTAAGAAGTCCTGATAAACAAATAGACAAATAAAACCTCTCAAATATTGTATAATCCAGAAATTCCCATATTTATTTGCCTACTCCTCCCTGCACACATACACTTGTTTTTTTGGCCCCTATGATCATCTAAATCTAGTGGTTAGAATACTCTTTGGGAAGTCCTTTCCTGGATTTATCATCCAATTCATATGTGCTTTTGTTCCCAACATCCCTTCTGCTTGTTACCTGGATTCTGCCAGCTATTTGTCTCTCTTGATTTGTAGTTCAGTCTATGATCATCCAAGTTCTGCTACAACAGTCTTTTCTCTGATTCCTTTATCAGGCAATATTTTCAAATATCCTACTTTATTCTCTTGTTTTTATTTTGCGATCAGTGAATATTCCAGTTGGATTAACTTTTCATAATGTTCCAGTTCTGAAGTTTTGTGTTTTTCTAATTTTATGAAAAAGTGTTACTTCATAGGAGCAAAATGATGCTGCAGGGAGTGCTCCCTGAAAATAATTATTTCTAAGGGAGAACTGGAAGAATTCTTTTAATAGCACAAAAAGTAGGCTACTACAACTAGCTTTACAACTCAAGTAATTGTGGGTATGCCCCTCACCAAATTGTCTTGGGAAATTATTTTTAAAATAGGAGTAGGAAAGCTGATACTATGTCATTCAAGAAGCTGGAATAACACTTTGATGACTTTATAGCTTCAGCTCAAACATGCAGATGCCTGGATCACAATGTTTGAATGTCCACAGTCACAGCAACCATGGTGATCCTTTCATAGTTTAAGGGTGATTGCTGTTCTGCAAACTGAACCAACTTGGATATTTCAGTTAGGTCCTTTTTTTTTTTTTTTTCGACACTTGGTGGAAAGATTTAATAAGAGGAGAATATGGATAGAGTGGACATATTTTCCTAAATTATAAAAGGTGAGCACACTGTTTCTAAAAAAATTTTTAATGTAAAAAATGGGGGAAAATATGATGGTTCCACAAAATTGAACCATTCATTTACACTTTATTTGCTGCCCTGTATTAGTATTCACATTTTTGTATATGGTTTTGCACTTTCCTAACTAAACTGTAATAATCTGAGAACAAGAATCACATTTGATATGGCTTTGCATCCACCAAATGGTCCAAAGCAGAGTACAATAAATTTTAAAACCAGTAATTAATGACTAAAAGAATGAAGATGAGTTTTCAAAAATAAAGACAAATCAACTGAGTTAATATGCACGTAAGGGTCAGAGAATCATAAGACAATTATTAGGCAAAAGTTATACCAAGAAGTATATGAACAAGAGCCTAAAAGACATGAAAGTGATTAAAAAGGTATAAAAGGGGGATGCCTTTGGATCTGAACCGAAGAGAAACAATGGTATTTTCAATGAAAGTCACGCAAGTGAAGAGAAGTATAAAATGTATGTTTAGGGTCAGGATGATGTGAGAAGGAGAAAACACACAATTGTTCAAGAATATTTATCAAAAAAAGAGGAAAAGTACTATAAAGGATAATAAAACGAGGTTACTGAGAAGCCTATAAAAATGAACCGTGTCAACAGTTGAATATTTGGTGTTATTTATAATAAAAGAAGAATAAACTGATAAGAAGTTGAAGTTTTCTTAAGAACTAGCTTGATTATTAGAGATTATGAAGGTAATTCAGAGTTTATTGAAGTTTAAATTTAGTGGCTGATGGTCTACCTTTTTCTGAGACATGGTAAGAAGAAAGGTATATTTAGAATAAAACTCTGAGTTCTTGGTCATTATAGTAAACTTTAGTCTACAAACGATGTTGACAAGCCCATTGTAGTTAGGTAATTGAAACCAGCCATTCCCACAAATTCTTTCCTTGTTATCCCATTATGCAATTGGCTTTTTCCTTAATTGAGCCGGAAATTAGAGTCATTTCTTCAAGTTAAACAAGAAAACTGAAGGCATAATTTCCAAGGACACAATTCTAAGTTTGTGACTTCCCTTCAAAAGTATTTATGCAAAATATTATGTGTTTGTTAACTTTTATATATAAATTATACTCTTCTTTTCCTAAGATAATTTATTTTGGATAAAGTTGATGTGGAAATCCAGAATGAAATTAGAATGAGAAAAGGTAGGAGTTGAAATATTTGAGTTGTTGATAAATAAAGCTTGGTGGAGCCACAGACTAGACTCAAACATAAAATTATGATAGAAGAAGGAGTCCATATGGGATTTAGTGAAAATCATATTGACTACCTTATATCTATTTAATTGTACACTGATGTAGCACATTCCACAGGCTGAGAATGATGCTGGGAAAGCATTTTCCTTACCATCTGATTGCAGATCTTCTGTGACACCACAGCATTTTCATACTCAATCTGAAGTGAGTACATGATCATTTTTGTCTTTTTTAAAGTTGTATACTTGTGTCAGGATGGAGGTAGAAATTCTACAAGAAATTTTAGGAATGGATGCAAAAGGAAACAAAACAAAAAAATAAAAATATCATTTAAAAATAATACAGGACTCCATACTCTGGTACTGATTGCATTTTTTTAATTCACGATTTTATTTTTTGTACGTATTATTATATCATCCCAGTATTAAGCTCAGTACCCAATAGTTATCTTTTCTGCTTCTCTCCCTCTTCCCAACCTCCCCTGTCAAGTATACCCCAGGTCTGTTGTTTCCTTTTTTGCGTTCATAAGTTTTCATCATTTAGCCCCCATTTACAAGGGACAATTTGCTGTATTTGGTTTTCTGCTCCTGCATTAGTTTCCTAAGGATGACAGCCTCCAGCTCCATCCATGTTCCTGCAAAAGACATGATCTTGTTCTATTTTATGGCTACATAGTATCCATGGTGTATATATACCAAATTTACTTTATTCAGTTCGTCACTGATGGACATTTAGGTTGATTCCATGTCTTTGCTATTGTGAAGAGTGCTGCAATGAATGTTCGCATGCATGTATTTTTATAGTAGAAAGCTTTATATTCCTCTGGGTATATACCCAGGAATGGGATTGCTGGATCGAATGGCAGTTCTACTTTTAGCTCTTTTAGAAACTGCGTATTTCCTAGGCAGTATATTAGTAGGATAATCTTACTATACTCATTACTAGCCATTGCCTGAGGTATTAAATACAATTTTGGTTATTTAGCATCTATAGTGTGAATTACCAAACTCATTAACATTTCTGATTAAAATGTAAAGTTTTAAAGGAACACTTGCTGTATAAACTGACTAATTAGTCTATAGATAGTTTATAGAATATAGCAGTTGGAAAAACCATTTACTTAGAAATGTATGCTTGTTGTAATTAAATATAGGACATCCATAAGAGTTTAATAATAATTTTGAATTTTTATTTTCTTTTCATCACTAATTATTTAAACCTCTAGTTATAAAACAAATTTAAAACAAATTATTAAGTAACTATAATCCTTAGAACAATAAGAGCAATGGTAGCAGGAACTCACTCTAAATAACTATTGCAAATAGATAAGTTATTTAGCTTTAGCATGGCATTGACTAAAATTTAAGATATATTATAGGTACATGCTTTTCTAAAATTTCTAATATGTGATAATTGCATTTGAAATGTATCACTTGATCCAAGGATTACTATTTAATCCAACTTAAATGAAACAGAGATTTACAAACTAGAGATATGAATAGACAAGTGGATTTCTAATTTTCCTCATCTCCATCTTCTAACCATCTCCACTGTGGGCCTTAGTCTCAGGCTCAGCACCTTTACCATCAGCCTCACTAACTGTACCTACTCCCACAGCCGTAGTGTAGCAGGTCAGCATCTCTAGCTTTAACCTGAGCCTTGGCATGCTATCATTTTCATTTAAAAAATGACCACAAATATAAGGAAGCTGTGGTGTTGTGGAACTCAGCATTAACAGAAGTCTTCTCCAAGAAACAATTGTATTACATTATTGAGAAATATTATCTTCAGTTGAAAAGGGGGTGCCCTGGTTTCAGTGGGAAAGTTGAGACATGACTACTCAAAGAGAAATTAAACAAGCAGTAGGATGGCATCCTCTCCTTGAAGCAGCCAAGATGTAGCAGAAGAAAGACACACCCACTCAACGTTTATGTCGTGATATATAAAGTATACAAATATCTTAAATACAACTATACAAATACCTTAAACGATTCCAGAGAATCAGAAGCTGGAGTGACATTGAGCTATCGAATTAAAGGCCACAGTGCACATCTACAATTCTACATCAGTGGTCAAGTCAATGCTCCTGATATCCCTGATACCACCATGACCACAACTGCACTTCAACCCCATGACGCTGGTGACATCACCAGCCACATGGGCTCATGCCTGTAATTCTAGCACTTTGGGAGGCCGAGGCGGGTGGATCACCTGAGGTTAGGAGTTCTAGATCTGCCTGAGTAACATGGTGAAACCCCATTTCTACTAAAAATACAAAAATTATCCAGGTGTGGTGGTGTACACCTGTAATTCCAGCTACTCAGGAGGCTGAGTCAGGAGAATTGCTTGAACCCCCGAGGTGGAGGTTGCAGTGAGCTGAGATGCCATCGCACTCCAGCCTGGGGGACAAGAGTGAGATTTTGTCTAAAAAAAAAAAAAAAAAAAAAAAAAAAAAACCCACAAATAAAATGTCTAAAATTCATCTGATGATCTCCCTCCCAAGAACACAAATAAGTCATGTCACCACTTAACTTTTCGAAAAAAATAAGATGTCAATATATTTCTAAAGTGTTGTTCTCTTGGTCCAAATAACTGGAAATATCAATCTGTCCACTGCCCAGTTGTAGAACTTCATGTGCAAAAGGACACATGACTGTGGCCTGGCCTGAAGTGGAATGTAAATAGCCCTTTTACAAGGAAGCTGAGATTGCACTGAATGGTCTGACTAGGGAAAGGAAGAAACACCATAGTTTTCAGATAAATATTACAACTTCCATTTTACTTTTACATAAAAAAATGGCAACAGAAGGCCAGGCACGGTGGCTCATGCCTGTATTTCCCAGCAGTTTGGGAGGCCAAGACGGGCGGATCACGAGGTTAAGAGATTGAGACCATCCTGGCCAACATGGTGAAACCCTGTCTCTACTAAAAATAAAAATTAAAAAAAATTAGCTGGGAGTGGTGGCACATGCCTGTAACGCAATGAGCCGAGATCGCGTCACTGCACTCCAACCTGGTGACAGAGCGAGACTCCATAAAAAAAAAAGGCAACAGAATCTATTTTAAAAATCACTGAAGTCAATATTTCCATGGTAAAAAAGGAAAAAAAAAAGAAAAAAAAAACTATAAAAATAATTCCATAGAAGGAGACTCTAAGCAAGCAGCCCCAAATTTACAAAAATGTTATGTTTCTATTTTGATAGTATTTTATGTCAGGAAAGTCCCACACTGTCCCTATTGGGGATTATCTACTTTTAAAATTGTCATTTAATAGCAACGAAATGCCTTTTGCACGTTCTTTATGTTAGGAAAATAGCTCATATCCAGTCCTCCTTCAGAAACATCCTCAGATGCCGATGTAAATGTTGTAAAAGAATATTTCTTCAAAATAGAGATATAAATACTTATAGCTCATTGTAACGTAGATAACATGATAAATAAAACTGATTTCTTCTGATTTGAGGAGGCATTTTTCTTCTAATACTTAAGATATAAAATATTAATCCATTTGTTTTTTTAAAAAGAAAATCAAAACACTTGATTTTCTTAAATTAAAAACAATCTATATTTGATCTGGCAAATACGCACAAACTCTGCTACCCAGTTACCTAATATTTTCCTTGTCAATCACATGTGAAATCATTCAGAGATTTGTAGATCCTTTTATACAAAGTTTAGAAATTCCAGCAGCACCAGTATCACCCGGGAACTTATGGTAACTGCAGATGCTTAGGGTCCAGCTCAGAGAGATTAAATCAGAATCTGCACTTTACCAAGATTACCTGGTGATTCTTATGAACATTAAAGTGTGAGAAGCCATGGTGTAGAACATAATGGTCACAGCAAGAAAGAGTCTGGTTGGGGTGATTTTAAAAATTTGATTAGGTAAGTGGATTTTAAATGAAATTGCTGGAAATAAGTCATTTCTGGATATAAGTCAGTTTATTCTGGCTCAAATCTTATTACTTAACTGTTTTCTCAATTTTACCACACTATCTAGCTTTTAAAATGTTTTCTATATTATTTGGCCTTCATTTGCTCATAGTTGGGGTTGGAAAACCACAAACTGTCTTTCCAATTGTGAAGAACATTCAAAATCTTAGATAAAAATGGTCTCAAATTTATAGTTTGTTCGCCTTCAGTAATTATGTAAGACATTGGGGAAAAGCATTAACTAGGAGAAATATGAATTATCATATCTTTTTATTTTTATTATGTTCATGATGACTCCTACCCTGCAGTCCCCACCCTGATGCATAGACACAATTCCCCAAAATGATGAAATACTATTCTTATTCTTTGTTAACACATTTTTGTAGTCACAGAAGTAGAGTTATATATGGGTGGGAGACCAAAAAATGTCCACCTCAAACCCTTTTCTAGCCTCAATGCACAGTGCTGCAATGTAGTATAATTTCCCACTCTTTGATCAGTTGTGTGTCATACCAAGAAAAAATTGCTTTCTCAGCTTTGGATATCCTGACCTTAAAATCTCTTCAGTCTCTTGCCAGATCTAAAATGGAATAGGTTTGAGTGTGAGTGACAAGAGTGAGAAGTGACTAAGCTCTACCACCCATCATTTTGAAGGTTGCAAAATTAACTCACTTTCTCTTTGTTAATGTAGATGGAAAGAATGAGACAGTTACAGAAATACACATCATTTCACTATAAAGTTTGTTAATTATGCTCGCCTCTATTTTCTATTTTTAAAGATATTTGATAGTCGTTTCTGTTAAGAATTATCCCAGTTTTCATTAGTGAGTTTTGCAGCTGCTTGGAGTTCCTGGCAGGCAACACTGTTTAAGACTGGATAAGTCTAAAATGTTTTCCCTAAAGTTTCGGTTCATATTGAAAACAGACACACACTCTTGAATGTTTAAAACAGAATTGTTTCTGGCCAAATTTTCAGTGTCAACAGAAAATACTGCAGAAAAAGTTACATTTTAGTTTTCATTTTTTTGAGAAACTCAAAAATCAAGTGAAAAATCTGAGGATAAAAAAGAAGAGAAATAGACGGAGGAAAAAGAGAAGTCAAGAAAGTAGAAATTCCACTACACCTTTTAACCCAAGTTCACAAAGATTAATTTTAAGGAAATCATTACTAGTAATCTGTTACATTTTTTTCAAGGAGGGTTCATAGAAACTTAACATTTCAAAAGCTTTCATTCTAAGAATGTGTAACTCAAAACCAAAAGAAAACAAAACAAAACAAAAAATCTTTATAGAAACAAGTTAATCCTTATATATTATGATTCATTTTCTACTGTCTAAGCGATTACATCAGTTTTCTTTCACAGAAAAATTAGAGTGGATTGACTGTCAAGAAGAATAAATTGATCTTGAAACTGCATTACTATTGCTTATATTATTGTATACAACTATCTATATAATGGAGGCTTAAAAGCTTAAAAGATACCTTTCACATTTTAAGACTAATTTTATGCTGATGATAGACTTTTTTTCAGACTAATTGCATTTATATACATAGCGCTTCTCAATAAAATTACTTTGGAAAGAAGATCCCATTCACTAATTGTTTAAAATGTGTTGAAGTGCATATTCATGAAAGAACAGAACAGAGAAATATTTTACTAAGAGGAAAATGTTCTTACTGAAGACAAAGAGAATTTCTAAAAATTTTATATTTCAAATTTGCTCTATCTCAAAAGGCTTAGGGTTGATAAAATTTGTTTAAAAATTCATAATAAATATGATTCTTTTTAAAGAATACTGTTTTTCATACTGCAAGCCATAGCAATCGACACCATCTTGGCTAACACGGTGAAACCCCGTCTCTACTAAAAATACAAAAAAATTAGCTGGGCGTGGTGGCGGACACCTGTAGTCCCAGCTGCTCGGGAGGCTGAGGTGGGAGAATGGCGCGAACCCGGGAGGCGGAGCTTGCAGTGAGCCGAGATCACGCCACTGCACTCCAGCCTGGGCGACAGAGGGAGACTCCGTATCAAAAAACAAAACAAAACAAAACAAAACAAAAAAAAAAAAAAAAAAAAAAAAAAAAAACACCAGAATGTATCTGGTTAGTATCAGAAGCTATATAATAATTTTATAATGATATAGAAATGGGCCTTGGAAAATCACAATGAATCCTTCCCATTGTTTTGAAAAATAATGCCTTTCTATACCTGTTTTTAGAAAACAATGAACTAGCCAACTTAGAATACATGTCGCTGTTATTCTCTTTAGCCATAAGCAGTAATTTATTTGTTACAAAAATGTAATGAGTTTGAAACTACGAAGTAAATGAAAACCTAGGATGGTATAGGTTAAGCACACAAAAAAGACCAAACTGACACATGATGGGCATGAGAATTATGGAAGACATTTAACTATCACCTGAGAGTAATGGCCACATGCATACTGGGATACGAGGGTTTAAATAAACGGAGGCTAGTGAGGAAAAGAGAAACTGATCAGGAATTTACCAAGTAAAACCAGGATCATTGAAAATGTTACACCTGCAGTTAGAGGGGAGTTAGAAAAAGTCCACATAATGAAACCAAAAAGCCTCCGTCTTTCTTTGCACTGCCTCTAGGTAGAAAACTATTATTCTCATTTTCCTCCTCTTCCTTTATCCCCATGCCCTAAGCTTTGTCACCATAGGCCAGCTGTCAGATAAACCAGGGACTCTAATTTTTATTACCTACCTCACCACCACCCTTTGGGGAAACCCTAACCAAGAAATGACATTGAAGTAGTTCTAGGTTTGCATTGCCTCTCAATGAGAGGAAGAAACAAATCTGGAACTTTCCTGAGGAAAGCATGCTCAACTGTAGCTCCTTCAAATTACCAAAAGTTCTCAAGGATTGCTATTTAGTTCAATTACATACGAACAAAAGGAATATTATATGTAAAACAAAAAATAATAGGCTGTCATGCCAGAAAGTCAATAAAAATGTATTTAAAACATCTCTAAGACATAAAATGTTAAAAATAAATGATTTCAAAAATACCACAAAAATAAATAAGGAAAGTTGGGAAGAGTTGTTAATATCAAACTAAATACACTTTAAGAAAAAAGTTATTAGGAAAAAATAAAGTCATTATAAAAGAATATAAGTTTTAATGGAAGAGTTAATTGCAATTCAAAATTTGTGTATATCAAATTAAACAGCCTTAAAGTATTGTAAGAAGCCACAAGGGGAAATTGAAAAACCCAGGGTCAAGTTTGTATTAAGCTCTATTACCTTATAATTACTTTGCAATATAGAATACAGTTTTTCTGTATTTTCAGTTTTTCTCATACTTTAATAATGTTTGTATGAAAATCAACTACAGGTTATCTTAAAATGCAGATTCTGATGGAATAGAACCAGTGGGGGTGTTCTGAGGTTCTGTAGTTCTAACAAGTTCTTTCCTGATGCTGATGCTGCTAATCAGTGGATCACATTTTCCCAAGTAAGGAATGTTTCTGAAGGACAGTAGGGGTGGGGTGAATCATCTCTGTAAGAAGAGTCTCAAGGATTCCACATCAATATTACTTTTGTATCAATACTCATGGATGCCTGGGGGTGAATGAAATACACAGCCGATCCTTGAAGGAGCAGAATTGGTGGCAAGCGATTTTGAGGGAAGTGTGTGGATAGCTTTATGTGAGTGAACATAAAGTGTGTCATGTGAGTGCCAAAAGAAAGCATCCACTGCAGAGGAGGCATTTAACAACAAGGTGGAAAATATAATATCTGCTGAATGTCAATGAGTCTCTGTTCTTGACCACCTCAGTGTTTGCACAAGTTTATAGATGGAGTGACCAAAGATATGGAGACTGTGCATAGGTCCAGCCACATGGATTCTCTTGCAATAAGGCCAACCGAACTATTGCCACTACAGAATAATTAACCTATCAGTAGCAAATACTGATCCTGAGCTCTTGATACAGAACCATCCCACAAGGAGACCAGTTAACTCCTTACATGAGACTGCCTTCTAACCTGAAGGAGACAGCAGTATAAATTCAATGGAGTTTAGCAATAAGAAAAAGTTAATTTACAGCATAAATGGATGTGATTGATGCAAAGAGTGGACTATGACAGATGCTTTTGTTTATTCCGAATATCATCTCTGATTTTAGCTATGGTGGTGGTAGATAGTTCTGTATGGGTATTGATAACTTCCTGCCACATTGACTTAAAGAGCATGCTACCTGGCTAAATTTTTGGCCTGCATTGCCTCTAATAGAAGAGAGGGGATCACAGATTATTATAGATAATTAACAGGGAAGGATAATAAGTGAAAGAAAAAATAAGATGTGGAAGAAAGCTGTCAAGGTAAAAATGGGTGACTAAAGTATTAGAGGAAGGAAATTGTGCTGTGGTTAATGGAGCACAATTTTCCCATAACCATGCTATGCCTCTTGTAGCAAGTGCAAGTATTTTCTCATCTCCATGCTATACCTCTTCTAGCAAGTACATCTCCCAAATGCCCTTAGGGATGGAGTTCTGGTTACGAATCACTCACACTTGTGCCAAGGTTGGCAGGTGAAAGTGAGACAAAGGCCATCTATGACAGATCATGGAGATGACAGGACTCTGTGGTAGCCTGGCCCATGTGGCTGGTGATGTCACCAGCGTCATGGGGTTGAAGTGCAGTTGTGGTCATGGTGGTATCAGGGATATCAGGAGCATTGACTTGACCACTGATGTAGAATTGTAGATGTGCACTGTGGCCTTTAATTCGATAGCTCAATGTCACTCCAGCTTCTGATTCTCTGGAATCGTTTAAGGTATTTGTATAGTTGTATTTAAGATATTTGTATACTTTATATATCACGACATAAACGTTGAGTGGGTGTGTCTTTCTTCTGCTACATCTTGGCTGCTTCAAGGAGAGGATGCCATCCTACTGCTTGTTTAATTTCTCTTTGAGTAGTCATGTCTCAACTTTCCCACTGAAACCAGGGCACCCCCTTTTCAACTGAAGATAATATTTCTCAATAATGTAATACAATTGTTTCTTGGAGAAGACTTCTGTTAATGCTGAGTTCCACAACACCACAGCTTCCTTATATTGTAACTTTGCTTGTCTTATTTAAACACAGTTAAATACAAAGCTCAATTTAGGTAAAAGGAAAACAGTTGTATCTCAGGCATCAAGTCTTCTCCTGGTTTGGTGATATGCCAGACTTAAGCACTCGTCTGCCAATTATTCATCTCTCTGTGTGCCACGGCTAATGCATTTGCCAAACGTTCCAGGTGTCAATTGCTTTGCTTATGCTTTGTTGGAAAGGATAAAAAGAAACTCCCTAGGAAATATTGCCAATTAAGAAGAATAGCTTTTTTAATGGGGATGTATTATTTTCTCCTTAAATTCCATTAGGTACTTAGCTTTCAGATTTTTGTATGTTTCACAGGTTTACAGATGATTTTCCAGTTTGGCATGTTTATAGTTGGCCACATTTGAATATGTGCACAAGAAAATGTATTTATTGGACAGATCAATTTTGTTTCCAGCCATATCCTTACTGTTCTCTGGGAAACTCCTCCATTTCCATTACTAGTTGAGCAAAGCTGCAGGCATGGCGCTGTTCTGTACCTCATAATCCACCCCCAAAACCACATGTAGTCGTAGGTTCACAGTGGGCCCATGATCCCACGACAGGTAACCTATAAGACAGAAGGATATCTAAAACTGTCTGGTATTTCAAAATCTACCCCAACAAGGATCATAATGTTTACCTTGGCCTATCAGATACTCTTTCTTAGGAATCTGAACTATTATCAGTTCACTAGTACTTGGAAAAATAAGAAAACCTACAACCTGAAGCGGAGAAAGTTGAGGAATTACGCCTTTTCAATTATTTTTTAACAAGTGTGTGATTTGAAAATGGCTATTAAAACCATCTAAATAATACAGATATCAAATGAGATAGATACTAAATATAATAGATATTTTTAAAATGTCATTTTATCTGAAACAGGCCTAGGACATGGCTTTTGTATTCAGGATTTCAAAAACCTCTAATAACTAAGTTCACAATATTTACAGCTCATTTTAAATCGCTACAATTTATTGGCACAAGATTGGAAATCCATATCCTGAATCCATCATACTGTCTTAATTATTCCTCTAGATGATGCATAATAATATAGCATTTTTCATCATATGTGTAAAATTCACTAATTAGAAATTGTATTTGTGTGCAAATATTAGATATAGCTTGCATATATTTAAGTATCTAATATAAAATGTACACATAAAATGGCTAGACAGATGCACAAGAAATTAAGCCTATATTGGAATTGTTTTGGGCCGTACCACGTCTTCATGTCATACCCATACTCTTGGTATATTGCAGGATATATATCCTGTATAGCTCACACTGAAATTAATTACAGGCTATGAGATCATTATCATTCGAACAAAATAAACTTTTTAAAAATATATACTGTCTGTCTCTCTGGAAAGTTTGCCTGTTCATCTAAGCATGCATAACAAAGGGTTTTGCAGAAGCAACAGGATCCCAGATTAGGCTGCCAGATCAGTTTAATCAACTCTGGAAGGAAATGGAGTGACAGTTGTCCAAACCAGATCACACTTATATTCTCATCAAGTCAGTTAATCCTGTTCAACCAACTGTTACTGTGGAAGAGTAAAAAGGATCCTACCTTCTGGCATCTTGCAATATGGTTTGCAAAACAAAAACATATAATCTGAAAGAGGCTGTGATAAAAATTCAAATAGAATTACAGACAAATTGCAAAGAAAGAACAAAGGAAAGAAAGATTTATTTTTGACTGTTAATGAATGCCAAAGGCTTAGAAGATATATTGAGTTTGCCTGTACAGGATGTGGAGAACTTCATTGTTTTAAACTTTGCAAACAGATAACGTAGTTTAACTCTGCTGACATGCACTATCGCACTATTTCAGTTTTCACTTAACTCATTTCTTGCTGGCCTCTCTCCTGCATCCTTCTTATGTTTACATATAATCAAAAATTTTTCCAAATATCAGTTTTTCCTCACATCTCTCTCATTGCACAGTATCCCTCTTCATTTGATAGTTTGCACATTCCAAAAGGGGATTTAAGACATTTATTCTCTGCTTCCTTCATATTTTTATGGTTCAATTCAATGTTTTGATAGAGGAAGTTATTCTCATTTCCCCCAATTTACTATTAACAAAATGGCTTATGTGCTAAACAACTTATATTTAGCCGTCGTTCCCAACTTTGATAAGTTATATTTGACTCACATTTACTAGATCTGCTTTACATGCATACTATATTTTTTTGTGATTTTTAAATTCTGCAAGTTGTTAGGAGTGAATAATTCTAATCACAAGAGAGCATTCCTTCTGTGCTGTCACCTGTGCTGATCTATACTGAGCGAAAAAAATAAATGAAAGGAAACAATTGAGATCATTCTAGCTTTGTTTCAGTTATTTGATATTTCAGTCAAAAAATTATTATAGATCTGAAATATTCAGATAATTGCTCAGATAGTAACATTTTAGAGTGAAGCAAAACTTCACATTCTAATATATGCAGAAATAGTCCCTTACTCCTCATCTTGTTAGGTACTGAGCAATACCACTGATTCTTCCAAGATATAATGATACCATTTAGCCCAGTATTGTGGCAGTACATCAGGGACAAACAGAAAAAAAAAAAATCATCTTAAACTATATTGAATTGAATTTTAAATTCAATTATGCTTCAAGTTTTATTATCACAGATAAAATACTAATTTTCTTTAACTGTGTACTGCAATCTTCTTATGAAAGTTATAAGGCATCTTGTCCCCCTTGGGCATGTTGTCTTATTATATTTGTACAGTCTTTCCCACCGATCCTATTTTTTATTATTATTAATACTATTTAATATCTGCTGAATGATAACCTACTGCCTTAGTACATTTTGGAAACCTCCCTGGGCTCCTCTTTACAGTCAGAGAGGAGCTGTTGCACAGAACTATAACGCTTCTTGAAGTGTACTCCAGGCTAGAAGGCCCCTAACGATGTATAAAACTAAAAACTAAGGTCTAAAAATAATACAAACACAAAATAAGTGCTTTGACTTTAAGAAAAGTTCTATCCAGATTTATTATGGATAATTCTAGCCTTATTCATGCAAATTATAGAAGGACATTTTAGTAAACAGCTCACTGAATAATCTGCACTGGTGTATGGTGTCTTTGAGAAAGTTAAATATACACTCTTGTGGTGGTATTGGAAAGTGGTTCTGTGCTAATCTTGATTTGTCAGGATTTGAAATGCCCCTATGATGCTGATAAAGTCAGGAAATAAATGGGTTTTGACCATTATCTGGCTCACAGCTAGGCCCAATTAGACTCCAATCTCTCTTGGCAATACTTCTTTCATTCCTTAGTATAATTGAATTAAATTTCCTCAGCATTAGCAGAATTCTCATAGAAACTCCCTATGTAGAGACACTTATAAGTTGACCACTATAAGAAAATTGTAAATCAAAAGTAAATTAAGTGCCCCGTTTATATAGGAAAAAAAGGAGATAAAAAGACTATAACAAAACAGAAAAAGTAGGAAAACATGACAAAATTCATGCTTTGATAAAATTATATATAATTTTTAAATGAAGTTATATGTATGATACTGAGATATCACTTTATATTTTGTGTAAAAAATAATAATTGCCAAATATGCTTCAGAATTTATAAATTTGAAGATTTAATCTATATTCAGTTAAATCTATAAATTTAAATCTATATTCAGTTGAATCTATAAACTTAACTGAATATAGATTAAAACTGAAACCATATTTGGAGTTTTGTGTAATAAATATTTTAGAATTTAGAATAATTCAGTGGGAACGTTTGTGTTTTGTTGAAATTGTCCATAAAGCTATACAATGTGAGAAATGACAGTGACCTTAGAGTTTATCTAGATTATTTTTAAGACTTTGGGGAGTAGAGGAAAGACTACATACTGTATCTCCTAAATCTCAGCGCAGTTTTCTTCCCTTCCATCTTAATGCTTTTTAGGAGGCACGTGTAAGACACATTAGAGACAAAATTAGATACACGTGTAGATATAAAATACACATGTAAGTATAGGTTTTTGTACACACATGCACACAATTGAAATGGTTCCATATAGTCATCATGGAATAGAAGCAGTTCTATATGGTTAATGGTTATTGATAGATAAAAACTATGTTGATACTCTGTTCCCCCAAGTTCCCCCAGGTGTCGTGAAAATTACTGCGAGCACGTGTGTGTATGTTTGCGCATGTGTACACATGTTGTTTAGAACATACCTATGATTAATATTAATCAGTGGTCCATCACTTGATAATGGCTCACATAAAAGGTTACATTTTCATATGATCATGAATTCATTGAATGTAAGTGGTAGAACATATACAAGGATACAAATTCAAATGCTGAAACACAGTTCTACAATAGACGGTGGTATTTTGATTTTTCTTACTTAAAGTTGACTTTGTAGAAAACCAGTTATCACAGTAAATTTATAGAACAAAAAACGCGAATGTGACAACAGCAGATAATTCTCCCAGGAGTGGTTGCTGTTAGTCATGACATTGCTTTCAACTGTCAGTACTTATTCATGTGTACCAATATTGAAGACTTTTAACACACCAAACAAATTTTGACAGTTCTGCCGACATGTCTCATCTGATTTAATCAAATATATCAGAATAATCTAGCCACTACCTGATTTCTGTATTTCATAGATGTGAAAACTTTTCCACAAAGTATAGAAATGTACAGAACTTAGACTGCTCTGAGGAAAACCATGCCGCCTGATAATGTAAAATTAGAGTATTTTGATCTGTAGGTTATAGTATTTAGAAAAAAAATCATATTTTCTTTGTTGAATTCCCTGTAAATTTAATATGTGATATAATAACTTTGTTTTTTCTAGAGCATAAGTTTTTACTAGAGCATGGAAAGCAAATTATATTGCATACTTAATCCAATTTTACTTTCCATGTTTATCCTTTTCTGTAGAGTAACCCTTGTTATTGAAAATAAGAAGTGAAATAATTGAAATATATTTGTAAATTCTCTCTGCTTATCTTAAAATATTTCAATAATGATTTTTAATTTTAATTTGTATTTCTGCTTTGTAATTCTTTAGTGACAAACCATGTTTTTTCTAGTTATAACATATATGTTTTGAATGTAAATTATACAATTAAATTGTACATTATTTGTTCATTTTGATCAATAAATGATGCTGTTTAAAACAATAGCATCTTACCTGTTGGTTTTATTTTAAGGAGAATAATATTTTGTGTTAAGGAGAACAAATAGCTGTTTAAAACTACTCTTTTATTCTTTATAATTCTAAGGTCCTAAATTAGTATCTTAAAAGACTGTAAAAAAACAATTCTCTTTCATGTTCTTTATCTTTCCAATATAAGATGGCTGGGCATAGGAGTAAGATGAAATTTTCAATAACGCATAAGCTTTAAAGAATAAATAATTTGCAGGGTAAAAACAGAGTGGACAATAGGTGCAAGCTGGGAAAATGACTTTAGATGTTAATCAAATGTCTGGCTCAAAATAAGAAATTCAATACACAGTTTTATCTTTTTTTCCCCAATTTATACATAGTTTAACTCAAGGTTTTTTAACCAGTAAAAGGAACATTTCCTGGCATTTAGACTCTTATAAAAAATGACCATACTGGAGTCAGGTTATTTTTATCAACAGGCTATTTTCAGTGTCCTAGGAAATGTCTCCTCAACCATAATGACTGGTATTAGAAAGGTTGACACGACAACTTAAACAAACATACTTGTATATGTACTAAGGCTCTACAGAACAGGAATTTTCCTGAAATTAAGGGCAGTAATTAAGGGCAGTTAAAAAAAAAAAAAAATCAGGCTGTCCTTCTACAACAGGGGTTCTCACCCTCAGCAGCCCTGACATTTTGGATCATAGAGTCTTTGATGTGTGTGGGCGGGAGATGGGAGGCAGGGTTTGTCCCATGCATTGTTTAGAAGCATTCCTGGCCTCTACCTGCTAGATGCCAGGAGTACTTGCCAAGTGATGACAACCAAAAATGTTTTCAGACCTTACCAAATATCCTCTCGAGACAAATCACCCCATTGATATTTGTTGAGAACTGTGTTCCAGCTCCTTAAAGACATCCTTTAATTGTCTTTACTACAATATGCCTAGGACCAGAGTTTTTCCTTGACTATACAACAATTACACATTTAAGAAGATGATGGACATTTTAAGAACAAAGTAAACTCTTCCTATTTTCTAGGAACTCTTGTAGCCAGCTTCTGAATTTCTATATGATTATAAAAGAGAGAGAAAAATAATTCACTGTGTTTCAGTTACCATAAGTATTTTCTTCAGAAGAGTCTAAAAGAAAGACTTCCCCCTTCCCCGGAATCAGACCTGTGCAGACCTTGTTAACACCACTCATCTACAATGCTATAAGGGACCTCAGGATTAAAGTCTACACCCAGGAAAATACTCGTTAGTGATTTTATTTTTAGTTTTAAACAGGAAAAAATGGTGCTTCCCTTATTCATGAAATCAGATATTTTTTAAGAAGGTCATATTTAAGAGAGTCATAGTAGTGGTGGCAATCAGATATGTACATATAAAGATGTGTGTGTATATATATATATAGAAATATAAATATATATATAAAGCATTTAAACAATGCTTAAGTACAATTCAAATATTAACTCAGTTATTTATTCCTCACAATAAGCCTATAAAGTACTACTATTATTCCATTTTACAAATGAGCAAACTGAAACAGAAGTGACCAGCCTGTGGTGCCAGGATTCAAACCTGGGCATTCTGGCTGTAGAATCAGTGTGCAATCAGTCTTCCACTCAGCCAGTCACTGTGCTATGCTTCTATTCAATAAAAAATATCCATTCTTGGCAGATGATGGTAAATAAGAATATTGAAGCTGCAACTGAACATAGCCTGAGTGGTGGGTTCCCTGGGCCAGTCCAGTTTGTAGGGATTCTGACTACACCAGAGAATCAGGAGCCCACTTGCCTGGAATGGCCCTCTGCTATCACCCAGCTGTTCTTTGATTGATTTATTATAGACAGATGCTCATTTCTAGCTCCTTTTTACCTTCAGCAGGACAGAAGTCTTTTCCAGATGTATGCAATTTATTTCTGAGTAGCGGGAATAGCTAAAGGACAGATAATTTCTTCCAAGGATCAAGCCTTGGGATTCTAGGTATAAGCATGAAGACAGTAACATACTTCAGTCTGTTATAGATAGATAATTTTCCTATGGTTCCCTCATTTCCTGGTGTGCTTTCTGGGCTGGATTAAATATTCTCCTGTTTTATTAAAAAATAAACTATTTCAAGCATCATGGAAAAATGCTTTGTATGTATTATCTTATTTAATCTTCATGAGAACTGCAAGAGATAAGTATTGTTATTTTCCAAGTATTTGCAGATGAGGAATTTAAAGCTCAAGAAATTAAGCTCCTTGTCTAGTCACACATCTAGAAAACGGTGGAACTCAAGACTCAATCAAATCCAGGTCTCTATCGCTCCAAAACCATTGAACAATTATGCATCTTAATTTTTCTCTAAATTTAAGAAGTTTGACTAGATTGTCTTTAAGACCTTGTGCAGCTACAGATGTTTGCACATCTATATTCTAGAATGTTTTTTTCCTAAAATTTTAAGCTCAATTTTAGGATTGTTTTAAAAAGTAATTCATTTAAACATAATTTTATAGATAAAGCCATGGTATTAGCCTATATTCCATTGGACATTAACGTCTAATATTTTCTTATAGCTATCATATTTTATCTTATTGATGTCAAAAGGAAAACTGCAATGAAGTGAACACACAATTAGGCAGAAAAGGAGAAAATATCTAAAATACTGATTAACTCAGTTTATATGAGAAATAGTACAGAGAAATGAGGCATAATAAACCTGAGAGTGGGTTTGCCAAATTTCAGTTACAACAGTATATGGATTTCTTTTATTTCCTTGTGATTGTTATTGATTAGGAGTAATGTGAGATGGTTTTAGTTCATAAAATATCTGTACTACTACTGCTTATGTTAGTAATAACAGAGATAATAGTGAGAGATTTGTGGAATTATATAGATTTAATATTCCATGCTTGAAGAATATACTTAATATTTTGTAACTTTCAGGTTATTATATAAAAGGAATTTACCATCAGCCCAAATTATCACTAATCTGAATTATTGAATGTTCACTAGAAAGACAGAGGGTTTATAGGACCAGAAAAGTGAAGGTTCAGGATATTATAATATGATGAATAGTTTAAAAAGAGAATGCTTAAGCCAAAGAGAATCTTTAGCCTGCCCAAAAGCAACTTGTTGACATAGGTATTCAAAGAAAGAGGTGAGGAGCACTGGCTTTGGCTGCAAGCAATAAGGGGGAGCATAGTTGGTGGAGGATTTAAAAATGATAATAAAACTGACAAAACGTTGGTCCTAACTTTTATTATCACTGTATGCTGGCAATTCTAAATAATGTCAATAAGAAAATACTCTTCCCTGAAGAGAAATCCCTGTTAGTCTAAATTCTAAACAGTTCTTGTTCCTGCTGAAACATATATATATATATGTATATATTTTAAGACAGTATACTTTAAAAAACATTGAATACTACTCAAAATTATTTATGAAATTTCTAGCCATATCATTGTCCTGAAAAATGTAGTCTCAAGTATACATGATCATTTTGAAAATAATTTCTCAAGTGTTCAAAATCATTGGATATTGCATCTGGTACAGTTAGTGTCCCTAATCCCTGTGACAGTAATTTTACATGAGTAATGATAGCACAGTAATCGTAAAACTAATAAACAAAAATTGAGTTACTTCAGATCTGTCATTCTATATGACAATTTGAAGCTTTTATTTGCCTTTAAACATTTTGGACATTTGAAAGCTGCTAGAAAAAATGTAAAGGAACAAAAGCCTGAACAGCATTTTGATTTCTGGAATTTAACATGACATTGGATTTTTATAAATCTCTGCCAAACTCATCCTTGTGTTTTACACATTTCCTAAGTATTTGTGTATTTGAGGCTTCAAGCAGAAGAACTTCTCAAAATTGAAATTAATGAAGTGTGTTCTTTTATCCCTGTGAGTGATAGGTTGGCATATCTATATACATTTTCTATTGAATTTATGTATGTGAAGAACATCAATTTTGACAGAGATAATGAAAGATTTGCAAATGTCAAAACCCCAAAACAGAAGCCATGTAGTTTTTATTCATTAATGAAACAGACTAATATATAGATACAAGTTTTTCTTCCTTAGTCAAAGCATAAAATCAGGTTAGGTGCAGTGGCTCACACCTGTAATCTCAGGACTTTGAAAGGCAAAGGGAGGAAAATCGCTTGAACCTAGAAGTTGGAGAACAGCCTGGGCAACATTTGTGAGATTCTGTTTCTCCAAAAAAGAAAAAAAAATTAGCTGGGCATGGTGGCACACACATGTACTCCTGACTATTTAGGAGGCTGAGGTGGGAGGATCAGTTGAGTCCAGGAGGTCAAAGCTACAGTTAGCTATGATTACACAAGTGCACTTCAACCTGAGTTACAGAGTGAGACCTCATGTCAAAAATAAATAAATAAATATAAATAAATAAAAAGCATGCATTCATATAGCTATAAAAGTACCAGTCAAATACTCCTTTTTCTTCTTGATGCTGTAGTATTTTAATGTATATGTAATTCCTCATATGAAGTTCAATAAAAGAAGCTTTTCACTGGGTATGTTTCTTCTCTGGCTATTTTTTCACATCCTGATTGCTACTAAAAATAGTTGTGTCATATAAAGTCAGGGATATTAAAAATGATCCATTCTGAGTGTTAAATATACGAGAAAAGCCACTACTGGAGAAAAAATAAGATAACATAATATATTTTGGAGATAAATTTGATTCAAAGTTTGCAACCTATATTGAATATACAGAAGATATGGGTACCCTATGAAAAGAGCATTTCCTTTCCCTGGATGAGGCTGTGATCACTTTGGTGAATCAGTATCAGGGAATCAATACACGGACAAAATATTGGACTAAATGGCCTTCTAACTCTGCTTCAACTCCTAAGGCAGTATTTTTTCTTCTCAAGGAAGAAAAAAGTATAATTGTGGGTCCAATACAAAAGGGGTATACCTCTGGTCAGGTAAATCTTGCTAACTCTTTTTCTTTTAGTTTCATAAAACAAGATACATTTCTCAGAAGGACTCTAATAAGCCTTATATATACCCAAGGGCATCTAGAAAGTAAGGTTGCAGTTTTATTGCATGATGCTTAATTCAATGCATCAACTTGCATGAGGCAACTCTATTAAAAACTATTTCTGGGTCTGTTGATGAGGGTGTTTCTGATAGTGACAGGAGACAGACAAATTCCTAAGCAGACAGGATGGGTCCCCTGTAAAACCCAACTGTATTAGTCAGTTTTCACACTGCTGATAAAGACATACCTGAGACTGGGTAATTTATAAAGGAAAGAGGTTTAATGGAATCACAGTTCTACATGGCTGGAGAGGCCTCACAATCATGGCAGAAGGCAAAAGTTATGTCTTACATGGCAGCAGGCAAGGAAGAAGAATGAGATCCAAGTGAAAGGGGAAACTGCTTATAAACCATCAGATCTCATAAGACTTATTCACTACTATGAGAACAGTACGGGGGGGAACAGCCCCCATAATTCAATTATCTCCCAACAGGTTCCTCCCACAAGACATGGGAATTATGGGAACTACAATTCAAGATGAGATTTGGGTGGGGGCACAGTCAAATTATATCATTCTGCCTCTAGCCCCTCCCAAATCTCATGTCCTCACATTTTAAAACCAATCATGCCTTCCTAACAGTCCCCCAAAGCTTAACTCATTTCAACATTAACTCAAAAGTCCATAGTCCAAATCTCATCTGAGACAAAACAAGTTCTTTCTGCCTATGAGCCTATAAAATAAAAGCAAGCTAGTTACTTCTTAGATACAACGGGGGTACAAGCATTGGATAAATACACTCATTATGAATGGGAGAAATTGGCAAAACTGAAGGGGCTAAAGTCTCCACACAAGTCCTAAATCTAGCAGGGCAGTCAAATCTTAAAGCTCCAAAATGATTTTTTTTTAACTCCATGTCTCATATCCAGGCCACACGGATGTAAGACGTGAGTTCCCATGGTCTTGGATAACTCCACCCCTGTGGCTTTGCAGGGTACAGTCTCCCTCCTGGCTGCTTTCACAGGCTGGTTTTCAGTGTCTGTGGATGTTTCAGGTGCACAGTGCAAGCTGTGGGTGGATCTGCCATTCTGGGGTCTGGAGAATGGTGTCCCTCTTCTCACATCCCCACCAGGCAGTACCTTAGTGAGGACTCTTTGTTGGGGTTTTGACCCCACATTTTCCTTCCTCATTGCCCTAGCAGAAAATGACCCCACATTTTCCTTCCTCGGGGCCCTCATTGCTGAGGGCCCTGCCGCTGCAGCAAACTTCTACCTGAACATCCAGGCATTTCCACACATCCTCTGAAATCTAGGCCGAGGTTCCCAAACATCAATTCTTGACTTCTGTGCACCCGCAGGGTCAACACCAAGTGGAAGCTGCCAAGTCTTGGGGCTTTCACCCTCTGAAGTCATGGCCCAAGTTGTGCTTTGACCCCTTTCAGCCATGGTTAGAGTGGCTGGGGTGCAGGGCACCAAGTCTCTAGGCTGCACACAGCATGGGGGTCCTGGGCCCGGCCCACAAAACCATATTTTCCTTCTAGGCCTCCAGGCCTGTGATTGGATGAGGTATCTGGCATGCCAAGGTCTCTGGCATGCCCTGGAGACATTTTCACCACTGTCTTGGTGAATAACATTTGTTATTTACGCAAATTTCTGCAGATGGCTTGAATTTCTCCCCAGAAAATTGGATTTTCTTTTCTACTGCATCACCAGGCTACAAATTTTCCAAACTTTATGCTCGGTTTCCCTTTTAAAATGGAATGCTTTTAACAGCACCCAAGTCACCCCTTGAATGCTTTGCTGCTTAGAAATTCCTTCTGCCAGATATGTTAAATCATCAACCTCAAGTTCAAAGTTCCACAGATCTCTAGGGGAGGCTCAAAATGCCACCACAGTCTCTTTGCTTAAACATAACAAGTGAACTTTACTCCAGTTTCCAACAAGTTCCTCAGTTCCGTCTGATATCACCTCAGTCAGGATTTCATTAGAATTCATTATCAGCATTTTACTCAAAGTCATTCAAAAAGTCTCTACGAAGTTCCAAACTTTCCCACATTTTCCTATCTTCTTCTGAGCCCTCCAAACTGTTCCAATCTGTTACCCAGTTCCAAAGTTGCTTTCACATTTTTGGGTATCTTGACAGCAGCACCCTATTCCCCGTACCAGTTTACTTTATTAGACCATTTTCATGCTACCAATAAAGACATACCTGGCATTGGGTAATTTATAAAGGAAAAAGGTTTAATGGACTGACAGTTCTACATAGCTGGGGAGGCCTCACAATCATGGTGGAAGGCAAAAGTCATGTCTTACATGGTGGCAGGCAAGAGAGAATGAGAGTCAAACAAAATGGAGAACCTCCTATAAAACCGTCAGATCTCATGAGACTTATTCACTACTACAAGAACAGTATGGGGGAAAGTGTTCCCATGATTCAATTTTCTCCCACTGGTTCCCTCCCACAACACTTGGGAATTATAGGAGCTACAATTTAAGATGAGATTTGGGTGAGGGCACAGCCAAACCATATAACTGACCTTAAGCCAAAGACAGCCTGAAGCCTGAAAACCAAGCTGCCAGTTCCAGGTGGAGTCCATGGTCAGAGTGAGAACGGCCTCGATGCCTTTTAGCCAATTGAATGGTATTTCTCTAGGCCCTCCCATGGACCAATCAGCATGCACTCTCTCATTCAGAGCCCATAAAAACCCTGGACTCAGTCTCACAGATGGGTATGATTTGGGCCCCCTCTCACACACAGAGTACTACCCACTTTGGGCTCCCTTTCGTGTTGAGAGCTTTTCTGTGGCTCAACAAAATTCTTCTCTCCCCTGCTTACTCTCTGGTGTCCACGCACCTCATTCTTCTCAGTCCGTTACAAGAACCCTGGACAGGCAGAATGGTGGGTGCAGAAAGAGCTATAACACCTGCTCCTGCTTGTTGAACTACGGGAGCAAAAAGACCGTTGGATACCACACGCCCCTGTCCACCAAACTTAGGGCAGTGGGGAGAGCTCTGACATGCCCCCGTCTGCTGAGCTGCACGCAGCAGGGAGAACTGTAACACGCCCCCATTCTCCTAGCTGCAGGCATGAAGAAGTGAAGCAGTTTGACGCCATTCCCTCTTGGTTAGTTGGCTGAACTTCAAGAGCTGCAACATTTCGTGAGAGCTCAGATCTCAGCATTCCCCCGGCGAGAGCTGTAACACCCCTTGGGACTCTGCAGTTGCTGGAATTTCTGAGTTTTTAGGTGCCATCACACCCGCCCTCATCTAGACTCTGGTGCCCAACGTGAAAACCTGCCGTGGCATGTCTAGTCCAGCTGTGGGCTGAGTGCAGAGTCCCTGTGCACCTGTGGGATTTGGGGCAGGGTGTGAGCCAAGTGCAGCCTGCCAGGCTGAGTGGGTGGAGTGAGCCCGGTGGGCCGAGCAAGGCTGCAGGCAAAGGTCAGGGTGGCCACAGAGATTTCCCGCTGACAAAGCAGCACCGAACGAATCCTGTAACATTTCAGATGAGATCAGCATCTGAATTAGTGGGTTCAGTAAAGCAGATTGTCCCTGGCTCCCAGTGTGGGCAGGCATCGTGCAATCCATTAGGAGTCTGAATAAAACAAAAGGAAGAGGAGGAGCTTGCACCCTTCCCCCCTTCTTTACTGCTTGAGCTGCAACATCTCATCTCCTCTTACCTGTCCTCAAACAGGGATTTACATCATCACCTACCCCGGTTCTCAGGCCTTCAAATTCACACTGAATTACGTTACTGGCTTTCCTCGATCACTGGCTTGCAGACAGCAAATCCCAGGACTTTTCAGCCTCCCATAACCACATGAACCAATTCCTCATTATACCTCTCTCTCCCCTACCCTCTCACTCTCAGTCTCTTTCTCTTCTCTTGGTTCTTTTTTTCTGAAGAACTTACATAATATACGTTGTAACCCAAAGTAATGGAGGAAACACCAAAATCTGTTTGATTGGACCTCACATCAACAGCTTCCACCACACAGTTGTTGCTTTTGCTTTGGTTTTTCTATTACATGTTGCTATTCTTATTCCATGGAGGTTTTTGCAAATATCAATTTAGTTACAACAGTTTATCACCTACTATCTCTGATTTTGATTTTAGCATTTGCTAAAACAATTATATGACACAAAGAATGTAATGTAAAGCCTGAAATTAAGGTCCAATACTATATGCTACCTTGATATGTGGTGAAATTGGCCTAACATCTTTTTCCTCACTCTGCTCCCTCAGATAAGGTCCCCTCACCAAACAACCCTGTTTATCAAGGGGATCAGGCACACCTCCTTCTTCTTCTTCTTGAGTAGTGGATTTTAGTTTCCTGACAGCCTGTGAGAAATTACTCAAACAGGCCAATCACATCCTCCTGAAGGAATCAGGGGGCACTTCACCCCCTTTATACTATAAGCTTGACTCCGCAGCTCCTGGTTGTTAGCTCTGTTCTCAAGGACAACCATCATGAGGCCCTGGGTATCAAGCAGGTTCCTCGTTCTCAGGCTGTGAGTGTAAGAGACTAATAAATTGCTATCTCATCTGCCCAGTGATGGGTGTTCTGTGTTCAACCATTCCCATAACTCTGGGGAGGGAATCCTTTCCCCACCAATGGAGCGAATAGGAAGTGATTAAACAAAAAGAAAACATGGCAGCATTAAACATAAATTTCTCTGTTTTATTGAACTGTTGTGTCACAGACAAGTCAGTCTATTCATAATTGGCCTTTTTTTTTAGAAATTGAAAATTACTCAAAATATGCCAAGATATCTTCTTAGGCTTTACAAAAACGACTCTGTTATTTTGAAAGTTGTACCTGTTTTCTCCTTAAAAACAGAAAAGATAAAGAAAATATGCATTCTTTAGTATTATAAAAAGCCACATTTGGATTACGCAATAAAAGTAAATGTGTCTATTCATTTTCTCACTTTTTCAACATTTTTATTTTTGTGTGTCAACTAAATATTAAGACTTTCTTATATATTTATATTATTTCTCTAAAATTTTATTCTATACCACTAATACATTATTCTCATTATTATATTGGAAATGGGCTCATACATAATCCACAACATATCTTCCATAAGTATTTAGGTTTTTTAAAAAATTATTTTTAAAAACAGTAAATAGTTGTTAATATAAACCTAGATATAGGTATACATATCTAAGTGTGTGTGTGTGTGTATGAGTGTGTGTGTGTTTGTGTGTTATATCTTAAATGGTTCTAATTTTTTTTAATTGTCAGTTTTTTTGGGGGGGATGCAAATAATTCCCAACTCTTATTTTTCTACAATAGCAATAAGTCTCACATAAAAAGACAACACTTTATAAACTTTGTGAGTCAATCTGTGTTCTATACTGAGTGTTACTTATTTTATTATGTGTGACATGATCAGAGGCACAATAATTTGTGGCACCTCGGTCATGTGCAATAACCATTTCACATCAAAAAGCAAACAACCAATCTGACTTTTACTATTACACGGTTCATATGAAATGTGGTTACTTAGACCTGAAGCAGCAAGCAAGCATGAAATGCAATATTATTTAACACTAGATGTAAAAATTATTTGGGGGAGAAAAAGAAAAAGAAAATTTTAATAGAAGAGACAGTGAAAATTGCTAGAAAGAAAAATCCTGGAAGAAATAAAACCTCTGACAAGTTGAATTTGTTGAAGGCTTAGGTCCTGCTGATGATTGCCTGCGATCTTGGTACATGCAATTGAGCAAATAGTAATTAATAAACTGAAGAGTATAACTCTTCTGATAATTCTGTTTTCTTCAAAGAAAGTGGGGAAGCTTTGATGTGAGAGGATCTCTTTTATTAGGAGGGAGACTTGAGAATCTATACACAAGCACTGTATTTTGATCAAGTTTCTCTAAGGGCCATAAATACCTCCTGACATGCAAGTTAAAGCAGTTTGAAATTGCATAAAATCCTTGAGGAGAGTAAGGTTTACTATTACCTAACTCTTTGAAGAAATACACAAGACAGAGAATTAGAATTAGAGGATTGATTAGAGAACTTCTGAAACTTTGTAAAGAAATGAAAGGAAGACAATGGGCAAAAGCTTTTCTTTTCTCTCTAATGTTTGTAAAGTGTATGAAATATAACCAAGATATAACTTCTTCCATTCTGGAAGGATTGGGTGAAAGGTAGAGGACCATACATATCTGAAGTGAAAGTAAGCGTATTCAAATAATTTTCTGCATGAGTTATTTTTAAAATGGCAGTTCAATAATTACAAAAGAAGTTAAGAGTTGTTTCTACTGTAAAAGTTGCCATTTCTGAAGTAAATAATTTTTGATTACTGTCATTGTTTCATGACTGATAAATAAGCTAGATGAGTATGTATTTAAGTTTGAAGCTGCCTCCAAACCCGTAATTCCTTCAATAAATAAGGCACAGATATAGGCTTATGCTAAACTTGGAATTGCATTGTTTGCTACTACACCGCATAATATATTTAATTCAACAAATATTTATTGCACAACTTCTACTCTCAAAATGCACTTATGTTTGATAAAGACTGTAGTTTACATTTGGAATGGAACACAAAAATAATTACAATTAAAAATTTGAAATGTTCTTGGCCAAATTAATTTATGTGGATTAACACAGGAGGAAAACAATAAGAGTATAATAGAGGAATTCCTTAAACTTCAGGAAGGGTAGTGCGTTTGGGCAGCGATTTGAGGATTATCTACGATAGGCACAATCTTGTTCCGGGTGAGTTAGGCATGGGTAGAGGGACGGGTGAAGGGAGGTCAAGCTAGTGAGCATGGTGGCGGTCTAGTTTGACAAGAGGACGGGATTCTTGTAAGATATGGGGAAAAGTAAGTATTGAAGAAGTACCTTAAGTGGCAGATGATGAATGCCAGGTTGGGATTTTATATTAATCTGTAAAGCAAAAGAACCCCACTGAGAGCTTGAGTAGAGAGTGATTATGTTAAGTGCTAATGCACTGAGGATTTTAGTTTTTTACTCAACTTTTCCTACTGGAGGACCTCTGTCTCATCTAGAATTGTATTTGTTGGTGTGTCTGTGTGTGATTGTGTGTGGGTGTGCAATGGTTTCAGGTTGAAACTTAAGAATATTCTAAATTAGATTATTCCACTCAGGACTTCTGATGGATATCTTAGACTTAAAAACTGATCTTTTGAAATTCTTTCCTGAAAAGATATTGATTTTTGTTACTTAAGGTGCTCAGCTCATTCATCAAGCTACTTTGAACAACTTAAAATATAAAGTATTTAATTTGTATTTACACTATATTAAATTACTTTAGAATACATATAAAAATATAAAAGACAATATTTTGCTTGTTACTCATGTTATTATTAATATTATTACTCTGTCATCTACTTTGCCATTATATTAGAATGTATTTAGGTTTTTCTAGTTTCTATATAGGCATAGTTTATCTTTTTACATTTTAATTCACACAAGACATTAATAATGTTAGAGACTGTCCGTGCCCCAAACAATAGAGGATAAAGAATTTTTCCCCAGTTTTCTCCCTGAAGGCCCTTTATTTGCTCTAGATTAAGCAATTTCAATCTCCACATGGTCTCTCTGTCCCTAAAAACAGATCTCTAGAAATGATTTTTCAGTTTTCACGTATTTGTTGCTTTGGTAACTCAACATTTGAAACCAGAAACCTCTTGTTATCTCATTTAATGAACTAGGAAATTAACAGTCAAAAAAGACTCAATGGTTAGAGAGGATTATTGATTTGTTTTGATGAGCAATGTTTAGTAGAAATAGTATGCTTTGGGTGAACTTTCAAATTTTCTAGTAGCCACATTATTAAAAAAAAACAGGTAAAAATCATTGTAATAATACATTTTGTTTAATCTAATATACCTGAAATATTTTCATTCAACCTGTATTTGATAATAAAATTATTAATGAGATACATTTTCTTGTTCATACTAAGTGTTTGCAATCAGGTCTGTATTTTAAACTGCACATCCTAACTCAAAGCAGTTCTCCAAAATCAGGTGCGGCTCATGACTACCATCTCAGACAGTGTGACTCTAGACCATTGTTACCTATTCCTAGTGGATTAAAATTCATGTAATCAGTGAAGTATCAGTGATTTTCATTATATAAATGAGGAAGTTACTAATTTAATATTCCTGACTTTAAATCTACATGATTGGATAGTTATACTGAAGGAAAACTTTGCTGTAATCCTTCTACAGATTCAAGTCCTATGAAAATCCAGACAATTGTGAACCTTTTGTTCCACAATACGTGGATACATCATTAAGTTACTGGAATGCTATTTTTTCTGGTCTCTTTGTAGAAAAAAAGACACAAATTATTCACCTACCATCTTGGAAGATTGGTGTTTGTGCTTCATCACTTTAGACAAAGAGAAGCCAGTTGTCTTAGGGACAATTCATAGGAGAGGAGCTAAGAAATGTCATACTCTGGATACTTCACGTTTTATTCGGCTTGGACTGCTACAGCAAAATACAATAGATGGAGTGACTTAACAGAAATTTTTCTCAAAGCTCTGGATGCTAGAATCCAAGATCAAGTTCCCAGACAATTTGGTTCTTCTTGAGGCCTCTCTGCCAGACTTGCAGGTGACCCCCTTCTCACTGTGTTCTCACATGGTGGACAGAGAGGGATCAAGCTCTCTGGTCTCTTCTTATAAGAGAACTATTCCCATCAGGAAGACCCACCCTCACAACTTCATCTCAACCTAATGACCTCCCAAAGGTGCAGGCTCCAAATACCATCATATTACCATATTTAATGCTTTAACGTATGAATTTTGGAGGGAAACATTCTGACTATAGCCCTCTCTACCTTCTATCAATTAGATTTCACAGAGAACTGAGTTCCTCCTAATCTTTTCTTTATCACACATTCATCACAGATCCAGGCAGAGGGCCCTTTTATTTATTTAGCTAGTTAATTCATTATTTTAAATAATCTAATGATAATTCATGAACCCACTTCTGTGCATAAAATATAAGGCCTTGACAATAACCTACATCTAACCATAGGTTCTACCTCTCCTTTTTTCAAAGTAGGCATCTCATCCTAGTCAAGTTAAACATGATTTTGAATCCTGTGTTTATTCTTTCTTCACTTTTCATATTTGTGTAGTTTTATTGAATGTATAAAAAATTCTAAAAATACATGCTTTCATTGTTTCAAGTATATAATATAGCATGCTATGTATGGTAGCTTGAAAATAATTATATTGTTACAACTCATTGTCTATCACTATAGATCATTTGTTTCAAATGCTATATATTTCACTATGTAAGTCTTTACAGTTTAATTTACTCACTCTCTACTTTATTCATATTCTTTCTAATTTAGTGCTATTGTGACTAGTGCTGCTATGAATATTCTTGTATGTCTTCTGCTGTGCATAATATACATCGTATTCCTTTTCACTCAATAACTCAACACATTTAAATCATCCTGTATCATGTATCAAGTACATGTGCTTGTTACGCTATCCCTTTTTACTTGACTTTCCTTTTTTTATAAGCAAAGATGTGATTCACACTGTCCTCCTTGACAACTAGGGTCTACCTAGAGCGTAAAAGCTCCTTCAGAATATGTAACTTACAATTGTTTGTTCCACTGATATTTAGGTTTCCACGAATTTATTGAAAACCAAAGGAGTAGTGACAAGTAGTTTTTGCCTTCTTTGGATAACTTCTTAAGCATGGATTGAAATTTTTAGTTAGGAAGAACAAGATGTTTTAATTATATGGAACAGTGTATTTGTCTGAGATTCTTAGCATCTATCCTTCTAATTTAATAATATTTTTGGTGACCTAACATTTTAATTAATCTCTCTTCCATTTATCATTTAAGTACTTCCCTAACTCTGACTTTACTCAGTATTATACTCTAGAGACTAAAAATACAACTCACCCTATCTCTAGATGTGATTTCCTCTCAAATATTTCTTCTGCTGCTAGTGCAGTCTCAGATAAATTATTGCATAGGCTCTATTTAGATGAAGATTTGTATTCATTAGGCAGAAGGAAATAATCACAATGTCACTGAATTTGGGACAAGAAGATCAGATCTGTGTTGTGGTTCTGGTAAGATAACCAAATTCCTACACACCACCCATTCCTCCAACCCCAGGCAGGGATTGGCCTAGCCAAGGAGTTTACCAATTGTCAATGGTCAGAGAGTAGCTTTCTGGGGCTTCAAATTTGCATAAGTGTTATTTCTCTGGGCGGTAAAGGTACTGAGATCCAGAAAGATACCTGCTTCAAAGTCAGTTAAGGAAAGCCAAATAAAGTTAAAAAACAATAAGGGGGCAGGGTGGGTTAAAGTGAAAGCAAACTGGGAATAAAGGAAGAGGACTAGGGAATTATAAAATGCAATTCCTTTAGGTATGAATGCAAATGTTATAACTTCCATGGTGTTTGCAATAAACAGCTCTTGCTGGACACAGTGGCTCACACCTGTAATCCCAACATTTTGGGAGGCCAAGATGGGAGGAACACTTGAGACCAAGAGTTAGAGACCAGCCCGGGCAACACAGTGAGATCTCATTCTTACTAAATCTTTTAAAAAGTTATTTTAAAATAAAAACATGTAAAAAGAATTTAAAAAACAAAAAAATATGTTTTAACAAGAACAATATATTCTGTCACCAACTGCTTATTCAGAAGCTAGAGAATAGGAAAAAATATTCTTAACTTTCCTCTTTGGACCTCCAGAGGAGAGTCATTCTGCAATGGTTTTGCAAGCTTCTTCCTTGCTTATATTCTCTATTCCATCTTCTTATTTTCCCAAAGCATTACTCACAGTCATCCCAAGAACTCAGCTGTACCTTGTGGACAGGCAACTGATTCAAACCTAAGATGACTCTTCATTTTGGTCTGTTCTACAAAGGAGAGTGTGGATAGCTTGTGGACAGTAGACTATGAGAGCTTCCAGAGCAAGACATCAAAATAAAACATGTTTTTCTGTATAAAATGTATTTTTAAAAAATCCTTTTCCAACCATGTAAGAAAGAAAAAATGGTGAATGTGACAATCTCCTTCTGCCCAGTGTCTGTTAGTTTTTCATTAAGAACCCTAAACAGTACTGATACCATTTTTAATCAAGTCATATGGTCTTGCTAAATCCTAGCATTGTCATGTATAGAAACATTTAACTGTGACTATGCATAAGCATTGAGGTAAATATCAGATTATTTAGATATATGAAAAAATATAAAAAGAATCAGCAAATATAAATGAAAGTGGTTGTTACTAAGGAAAGGGAATATTTGGAAGGAAGTGGTGAGACAAATAACTGCCAATTTCATACAAGTTCTGTAATGTTATTCATTTATTTTGTTATATACTGTTAAAAATAAAAATTAAAATATGCAATCAGTGTAAATGGGAAAATGTATATGAACCAAACATTATCAAATTGTTATTGTCATACTTCCAAAAGGAAAAATTGACCTGAAAACCCATTTGGAACAATTATATATGAAGATTTTATGGAGAATGAACAAAATGAATCTTTTTCACTGTCCTATACAAAAATGTGATTATGACTAGACTCAATGCAATTGTCTCTGAAAAGTTATATTTTAATGGAAATTTACCAATATTTACACAATGCTGTAGAAAATAATTATATATGTGAATACATAATGAAAACCTCTATTGAGTCAAATGATACAAGTAATGAAAAGGAAAAATAACTTTTATTCATTCGTATCATTTTGATGGAGGAAATATGATTTGAGATGGCCCTCAAGCTGACTTAGCAGAAAAGGTAAACTTTTTAAACAGAAAAAAAATGGCATTTGCAAAAAGCAGCAGCTTTAGAAAATAAAAAATTCAAAATGAAACCTGGGATTAGAATATTTTTCTAGTATAGATTTTGTGTAGAGGGTTACTGTATGATAAAAGTTAAAAAGTGGCTAACAGTTAAAATAATATTATGTGGTTTCTTAAAATTCAGCTATAGTGTGTTCTCTTGCCACTGCATTGTTATAACAAACAAACAAACAGCCCTACATGTACTCAGCATAGGCAATAGTGTTACCTCATTGTAAGAACTAATTGGAGAGGAGCAACCCTACAGGTTTCCCTTTGCTCTTCCACAAGAGAAGATTTAGAGTAAAGCTAGCTTATTCAGCTTTACAAGTTATACAGTAAAAATGTTACTCCATAGACTTGGTGAAGGAACTTCACGACTTATCTTTCTCGAGAGTCTAACAGACCCACTTCAAACTGCAGAATTTATATCATTCAGTATCAGTTTTGCTGATAAATACACTAAAGGAACATAATTAATTCTGGATGCAAATTCAGTGGATGCTGTTTGGGTAGAAGGCAGTAAATACGTATCAGAGGCCAAATGATAAATGTCAAGTTGTTCAGATGATTAGAAATACATCTTCAGAGCTGAATTTAAAAACTAGATGAAAAAGGCTACCTTAACACGATATTTAATTTAGAGATTATTTCCAGTGACAAATAAATTATTTATTAGTAGGAATTGATTTTTCACAAGAGAAGATTTGGTAACATTTGATCAAAGAGCATGATATTCTATATTTGCCTTTACTTGGACAGAAAAATGTAAGTTGTTTTAAAGAAAATACACAAGGATTAACTCACCCAGTTAGAAAGAAAGAAAAGTGAACTTATTTTTAATAAGAAGTTCATATTTCAAGTAAATACTTTAATACTAGGAAAGATCAAATGTATTGGACATTTAAAGAGATTATTTTATTCAGTCTATTGGAATACGGACAACATTCGTTGAGGAACATCTCAAAGAAGAAGGAGGAATCTGAGATTTTATAGGGGCAGACAAACAAAGGGATCATCAGCTTATCTTATTGGATTTGAAAATTATGTTAAAGTTGCCGTGTTATGAAATAGAATTATTATTGCAATAAAGTTTGTGAGAATAATTATTGAATTTTATTAAACACAAATTTGTACATTTTAATAATCTTAAACATTTAACAAAATCAATGCTAGCTTTTCAGTTACCAAACCTGTATAAGTTTAGAAAGAACATGCCCGTGTAGGGTAAAAATGTATGTGTTATATTTAATATTTAAAATTATTACATGAGAGAAAACATAGCTGCTTTTACTAAACCAAAAATATTAAACTTATTTTGCTTGACAAACGTGTACCTAAATTCTGTAAATGTGAATTTTTTAAATGTTTCTAAGTGAAGTTCTATGTTAATTTTTTTTGGTACATTGAAAATACTAGAAGTTAAATTTTCTTTTTTTTTTCTAGGATTTTTTAAAGGAATATTCAATATATGTAAGTACTTATTTATATCTAAACCAACTAGAATAGACCTCCTTTATGAGATTTTATAATCTACCTTGGTAATTCCATCTAGAGGCTGGAAAATATTACACGTACAATGAGAGGTAAAATTTTTTTGATTTATAGACATGTAAACATGCAGAGAGACACAGACAGAAAGTTTATAGCTGCCATTGTAAAATTTCATCCTGGGTCAAACACAAAAACAGAAATAAAAACTTACCAGTCCAAGTATATACTACCTAGATGGAATAACATTTTTTAATTGATTTGAGCCCAAATAGATAAACAGAAGTGTCTAACAAACCAGATTCTTTGTCATTATTCACTCAATAGAGATGAGAGTTCTCCAAATCCATCCATTTACAGAGAGCAGGAAATGATCAGAGTGTAAATCTAAGAGAAATTGGCATCTGAAATAAGTGGGCACACAAAAATAATCAAAATCAAGTCCTGACTAGTGCTAAAAAGAGACAAGAATCTGGGATGCAGGATCAGGAGCTGGAATCACCACTGGGTCCCTGAATTGCCAGTCAGGAATGTATAGAACACAATGGGTGTTATCTGGGTGGAGTTAACAGGGATTCAAAGGTGAGGTCCAATATCATTCTAATCATGGCACCAAAACTATAAAAGAAAACACACTGGACATTTGAAGAGGTGATTTTATTCATAGGTAATAGGAAAAACAATTATAAACGTGGAACGAGTTAAAGAAAAAAGGAGACCTAGGATTTGATAAAAGCAGGTAAGCAATGAAGTCATCAGCTAGTCTTGAGCAGGGAAGGAAATGGCTTTTACCTAAGTAACTGGGGTAGGGTAGATGTGGGTCTTATCTCAGAGTATGCAAATACTGATTTTCCTTTGCAGTCAAAATTTCTAGGAACACACAACAAAAGGTAGAGTTTTCTCTACCTTTGCTCCTTTCCAGTAACATGAGGCTCAGATAAAGTTCAATATGATTGATATCTTTTCATATTTGCAAATCAGTTCCTCTAAAACTTTATTTATTTATTTATTTATTTATTTATTTATTTATTTATTTATTTGAGACTGAGTCTCACTCTATCACCCAGGCTAGAGTGCAGTGGTGCGATCTCGGCTCACTACAACCTCTGCTTCTCCGATTCAAATGATTCTCGTCCCTCAGCCTCTCAAGTAGCTAGGATTACAGGAGCCAGTCACCACTCCTGGCTAAGTTTCATATTTTTAGTAGAGAAGAGGTCTCACTATGTTGGCCTGACTGGTCTCGAATTCCTGACCTCAGGTAATCCACCCACTTTGGCCTCCCAAAGTGCTGGGATTGCAAGCATGAGCCAGCGCGCCTGGCCCAATTTTTCTTTTTAGGAAAAAATACACTTATGGTTTAGAAAGGTAAATTGGAGAGAAATGGAGAGATTTGGGGTAGCTATAAGAATTACAGCTTTTTAGGCCGGGCGCGGTGGCTCAAGCCTGTAATCCCAGCACTTTGGGAGGCCGAGACGGGCGGATCACGAGGTCAGGAGATCGAGACCATCCTGGCTAATACGGTGAAACCCCGTCTCTACTAAAAAATACAAAAAACTAGCCGGGCGACGAGGCGGGCGCCTGTAGTCCCAGCTACTCGGGAGGCTGAGACAGGAGAATGGCGTGAACCCGGGAGGCGGAGCTTGCAGTGAGCTGAGATCCGGCCACTGCACTCCAGCCTGGGCGGCAGAGCAAGACTCCGTCTCAAAAAAAAAAAAAAAAAAAAAAAAGAATTACAGCTTTTTAGATGTTTTATTTATTTTGTGGATATTTCCATTATTATTTGGAAATTTTTATTTTTAAAAAATAAAGTTTGTATTGCTATTTTCTCTGATTATACAAGTAATACTTACTGTAGTATAGAGCTAACTACAAAAGAGTAAAAAAAAAAACAGGTACTCATGTTCTCAGTATGCAACAATAGTGAATTTAACATATTTCAGTTTTTTCTATAAAATTTGTAGAATTGTTTTTCTATTATTAACCTTTATGTCTTATTCCAAATTTTCTATCTGAAAGTAGTAAACACCATTATGCAAAAAAGTGCTAAAACATTTTGTGTCGTTTCCCAAAATTAGTAATCCCATCTAAAAAATTTTTTTTTAAATATTTGCAAATGAGTTCCTCTAAAACCTTGATTTTTCTTTTTAGTAAATCAAAGCTACTCCATCTAAAATAAATTCATTTCCCCTGCATTATCTCCCACTACTCCTTATGTATTTTTTTCTTACCATTTACCAAAATTATTGCCAATATTTGGATGTGTTTTCTTTCATGGTTATTGTTGTACTGAAGATACAATTTTTCAGGAAATGTCGGTATTTTATATTTATTCTCAAAAAGTATTTGAAAAATGAGATTACGCTACCAAAAGAATTAGACCTTAAAATAAGAATACATATTTTCTTACGGTCCGTTGTATAAATTTGAAAAGTTTGCAATATAGTAAAATATAAAAATTCGTTTGCAATACATTTTTTACCAGCTGATCTCCTGCAGGAGAACTTCCTTGACTTCTCCACCTAAAATAAGTCCTTTTCCCTGTATTATCTCTCACTTCTCCTTATTTGTTTCTTTCTTATATTTACCAAAATTACTGCCAACATTTGGGTGTTGATAAAAGGAAAACTTCCGCCAAATTAAATTGAAAGGCGTTTAATTGAGCAATGAACGATTTGTGAACGGAGCAGCCCCCAGAATCACAGCAGATTCACAGAGGCTCCCGCGCAGCCACGTGGGGGAAGAAGATTTACAGACAAAAAAGGGGAAATGATGTACGGAAATCTACAGTGAGGTGCAGAAACGCTGGATTGGTTACAGGTTGCCGTTTGCCTTATCTGAACACGGTTTGAACACTTAGCTGTCTGTGAGTGGTTGAAGTACGGTCGCTAGGGTAGGCCAAACCTCAGCTATTGTCACAGGCACATACTCCTAAGTTAGGTTTTCAATGTCGTCTGACTATTTAAGCTAGGTTAGTTCATCCACGAGGACTCAAATATAGACGTACGGAGTCCTTCTCAGGCCATATTTACTTTAACAGTGTATTGCCTTTAATGCTTATTGTTCTACTTAAGATACACTTTATTTTTAGAAAACTTTGGTATTTTATATTTATTTTTAAAACTATTCTTTTCATTTGGGTTGTCAAATTAACCAGCATATATGAATATATCTAATTTTACTATGTCCTCTTCCTTACTGTTTTAATCAGATTTCTGTGATTTTCTCCTTTTTTTTTTTTTTTTTTTTTGAGAAGATTTTGCTTTAGTACAAGATAGTTTTCCTAAATGGTTCATTGTTGCTTTGGACACAATTATTCTTTTTCTTGAAAAACATTTAAAATTCATTAGTTCGCTTTCAATTTTTCATTTTTCTTATATATAAATTTGTGTCTAACAATTTATGTAAATTCTGGGTTTGTAACCTTCAAGGTGGATATTGTTGCATAGTTTACTAACAACTCATCTTTATTTCACCTCTTTTCCTTTTCAGTCAGTCTATGTAATATAAATTTTGGATTGATTGTCTCCTTTTTTTTTTTTTTTTTTTTTTTTTTTTGGAGACGGAGTCTCGTTCTCTCGCCCAGGCTGGAGCACAGTGGCGCGATCTCGGGTCACTGCAACCTCCACCTCCCGGGTTCAAGAAAGTCCCCTGCCTCAGTCTCCTGAGTAGCTGGGACTACAGGCGCATGCCACCAAGCCTGGCTAATTTTTGTAGTTTTAGTAGAGATAGGGTTTTACCGTGTTAACCAGGATGGTCTTCACCTCCTGCCCACCTCGTGATCTGCCCACCTCGGCCTCCCAAAGTGCTGGGATTACAGGCGTGAGCCACCGCTCCCGGGCGACCCTCTCCCTTTTTCTAAACAGAAGTCCATGTTACTCAAAATGCTTAGAGGCTTCAATATTTCTTCTGTTCCCTGAAGCAGATTATTTTCAATCTGGTTTTTTGAATATTCAAAATGATATTTCCTATTTCCCTGTTTATTAGCTTTCAAGATTTATTCACTCAGTTAATTATTATTTTTCTGTTACTCATGCATGAACAAAGATATTCATTTACACTCAGTGTTTATTTGTTAAGAAATATGTTGTTTGATTGTTTTGTCCTTACTTATTCCCTCGGCTTGAGTCAAACCCTCTTCTGAGGTATACACTGGGCAGAGATAGCATGTAATCAGATTTTCAATGCTAGAATCTATTACTGCTTGATAGAAGCTGACATCTTCTTCATTCTCCAGTTCCTAGGTGCCTGAAAGACAAGAGTAGGTAAAACCTCTGGAAAAATAGAATTACACATGGTGTCTTTGAGCACCTGTACTTGCTTTAAGATTGCCATACTTTAGATGTTCTATGAACAGTCTTGTCTCCATCTCCCTATTCCTTGTGAGTTTTTTTCTGGATGTGGTAGTTTGTCTACATGTAGGGAAAGAGGCACTTTTACAATTTGAACAAGAATATTTAAGAGCACCCATAAAATAATTTAGTTACATAATTTGTAGTTTTCTGTAGCTCTTGTGTTTCTAAATTAGAGAGGCCAGTTGAGAAAGAGGCAGCTTCTCCCTGCACATTTCATATGGACTTGTGCTGTTTCTTTTAGTATAGCATGAGGTAACTGATCAGTTGAAATTTATTGAAATTATTTGTATTCATTTTTATCAACCTTACCATTAGTCTAATTTTCTTCAAGATTATCAAAATTGATTGACTGTTGGTCCTAATTTTCAACGTTTGTGTGTGTATGTGTATATATATCTGTGTGTGTTTTTCTTTTTTTATCCTGTCTTGGTAATTGTTTTGGTAAGAATTTAGAAAAGGGAGCCAGTGGATGCTAGCCAGATGCCATGTTAAACTTAAATTTCCAGGCACTAGGTTTTAAAGTCTAAAGTAACCATTGCCAAATTCCTTTCACAAATATTCTCCCTGCCATACAACTCAACCAGTGATACATTAATGGGGCTGATACTACCATCTTTTGGTTTTACTAATTTTATCTGTGAAATAGTAATTTAGTTTTGAGTTTTTCATACATGTGTGTCTAGCCTAGTGGGATTAGACATTGTAACAATATTAAATCGATTTTCTTTGTTTTTATTATATGTTAAGGCATAGTAACTGATAATATAAAAGGACACAGTTCTTAATAATTTCTTAGAGGAAATGTGATCAGACATCTCTCAAAGTTGTGTATAATGTGTTGTATGAATTCCATAAATAAGGTACAAGAAGAGATCAGAGGACATTGGAAATCTTAGAGAAGACTTCAAAAAAGCATAATATCAGAACAAGGCACTGCAAAAGTGATAGGATTATAAAATGGATTGTGAAAGGCATTTCAAGGGAAAAAACTGCTGTGAGCAAATTTTCAGAGTTTAGATAATGCAAGCCATTCTCACATCTGGATACTGAGTTGTGTAAAAGAAATAAGGGAGATGTTCAGAAAATGTGAACAACAATGTTTTGTGACTAGATAATTGTATTAGAGAAATAGTTATAGATAAGCTTGTAAATACAGAACTGGATAGATTTTGGATGATATTTAATTTGGACTTTTTTATAGACATATGCCATGTAAAGTGTTCAACTAAACCAAAGATATAAAAGTGTAATTCTAGAACAAGGGTAAAGAGCCAGCTAACTAGGGATCAAATGGAAGTAAAGGGACCATTCAAAGGATATTTCATGATCAAGGTATAATGTTAAAAAATAAAGGACCTAAATTAATAAAATAGGTGAAGTGGAAAGAAAAAAGTAAGTGCAGGAAGTATTTTTAAGCAAGAAGCAACAAGACATTGAACATAATTGGATGTGGGGAAAAATACAGGGTGCTGTAGGCTTCAAACCTAGATATGTAGAAGTGCAGTGGTGCAATTAGCAAAATAAATAAAAAATTGAGGTTATATGAAAATAGATTTACATTTTATAAATAATCAATTCCTTTATTCTTGTGCTTGGAAATAAATTAATTTAGTTAAATTAGGAAATATTCAATAGAGCTGTCCAATTGTTGATGAATGAATGCAACCATCATTTTAAATGTTTTCATTATCTATATTGGAAATAAATATATAGTAACGATGATGTGACATTTAAAGTTGTCATTTAATAAATTACTAAGTGGTGGGCTTAAATATTTGTTCATAGCTCTATAAAACAGATATATAATATTTTAAAAATAATTGTGTTCTGTTGACATTCAAAACTATTAAAAAAGTAAAATGGAATTTTATTCAAGGTAGAAAAAATAATTTCTTATTCTCAGGTTATAGAAAATACTAGCGGCTATGCTCCCTGTTAAGTATTTCAGTGACAAAAGTAAAAATAAACAGGCCACACTCTGTTAACACTATGTTTTATTATCGTAAATAGAATTACGTGCAACTTTTCCCAGTTTCTTTTTTCGTCTTTAACTTTTTCATTTGTTATTTTTTAGATTTCACACCTACCGAGTGTGAGGAACTTAGATCAAAACTAGAGTGATCAAATTAACTTTATTTTGGCAAAGATGTTATATTTACATGGTGTTTTGTTCTGAAGTGAATACAAATTGAAAAAAAATACTAAACTTTTTTATGATCTCTGATTTGTGGAAAGTAAAAATTACCTCACAATAAAATTAATTAGTCACCTGCCTAGATAATTGTGAGTTGTAAATATCATTTTCCTAATATGCTTTTTCCTAGGTATTGAGTGGAATAAAATAACATGTTGGTACTGCCATTAGCATGTGTATATTAGTTAATTAACTTTATAGTTTTTTATGGGTAAAATGAGAAAAATATAGATTCACCTTTATAAAATAAATTTAGTATAAATGTAATATATTAAATATTACTTTTCAACTTGGATAATTTTAATATATACATAATATATATATATATAATTACATTTTAAAATATATGTTTCCTCTAGGAAAATGGTAAAAAATTGCTATTACCTAAGCATCTCCTATAATATTAAGCAAGTGAATGTGTCTAACAAGCATTTTAGAAGTATTACCATGTATTACAAACTAGAAAATACAAAGAGTAGGAAGACTGTACTTGATATTGGAGGGCTTGTAGAAAAGTGCAGAGAAGTGTTTTATGAAATTAATGAACTGTGTGTTAAAAGTGCTATAGAGGTATAAGCTGGGAGATATGGCAATAGAAATGCATAACATTTCTGAAGTTTGAGAAATGTCAACATGGCATTTATATTTGACTGGTCCTGAGGTTGAGCAAATGTGGAAGAAGTAATGTCATGTGGCCCCTGAACCATCTTCATTACCCACACCGTCTCACTGTCACATAGGAAGAACCCACTTGCCAGACTCTTAGCAACTAGATGTGTCTGTGTGACTAGATCTGGTGGTGACATGTGAGCTGGAGTCATTTAGGCCACTTCCAGACCTGGTGTTTAAAAGTCTCACAATCTTCTTTTGTGTTTGTTCTTTTCTTGGACAGCTGGAAGCGAAGGCCTCACCTATGGTGGATTACACAATGTAAGCAACTTGTATTCTTAAGCCCATAGTAAGACTACTGCTGTCTAGCACAATCTCTCCACCTGACTAGAGCGGGGAAGCAAGGAAGACACGAGTGTGTGATGTGTTAAGGCACTGAGATATTGTTTACAGCCACTATCATCTATTTTTTTTTTAAATCTTCCTCTTCTCCTATTTTATTTTAAAGATATCTTTGAGGTAGAATTGGCAAGACTTTGTGACAGATGAGATATGATGGAGGAAATAAAATAAAAGAAAAACATTAGTGCAAGTTTTTTGTTTTAGGACAGCCAACATCATAAACTGAAATAAGGGGTTGAAAAACTAGGACAAATACTTCCTTGTGAGTGGCAGAAGATGGTAGAGATGGAGATTTTGTGTGTGTCTTTGATAATGGTGGGGGAAAAGATTACCAGATAGAAATGAAGCTCTTGAGCTCAGGAGAGAATTTGCCACCAAAATATGAGATTATCCATAAATACTACTTTGCAGAGCAGGCCTTATACTGGATGTTCATTGGCCTTTCTATACAGTGATCAAATTTATCAACCATCTCCCATGTAAACACATAGTCACCCTCAAGAGTGTTTATACTCTCTCTGAAATCTTGTAACACGAGACTCAAGTAAAAAATAACAAAAACAGAATACATGGAAAAATAACAGGAAAGACAGATGAATGGCTTTTGCTAAGCCAGAAAAATAAAACATTTCAGAAAAAAATTAGGATTAGCAATAGTGTTGCCACAGCAAGGCTACATAGATGATGACTCAAAACAGATGATTAGGCTAGTGTTTTAGGAAGAGACTTTCTTTTCTTCTTTTCTTTCTTTCTTTTTCTTTTTTTTGTTTAGTTTACAATGCTGCCTCCCAAATAATATTCTATAAGCAATCTGACTTTTGGCATGGGGCTGCAGCTGCAGTGTGATGAGTGGTGATGAAGTATTGAGTATCAGTAAGAGCAAAACATCTCAGAAGTATTTGCAGCGATAGAAGAGACAAATGGGTTAAAAAATAGAATTCAGTGTCAGTGGACTAATAATTAAAATATATCAACAGAGCAAGATTCTAGAGGACTTTGGAAGGAGTTCACTTAACTTCACAGGGAAAGAAAAAGCCTTACAGAAGAGTTCAATATAGATGCTTGTACAAGGGTACAGGAAAACTTGCGAGAGGAAAGTCATGTAATCGTATATAACTATCTCAGTTTTCTCTGTAAAGAAGGAGGCTCATCATTCTGGTTTCATTAACTACACTGAAGATCAAATGCAAGACCAATTTTTCTATATGGCACCTCACTCCCAATTTAAATGTATTTGCTTTTAATATTATGAGTATTAATGATAAGATGTATACACCACCTGTGCTTTCAAATCTTCAGAATTTTTCAGTGCACTAAATATAGATTACAAACTTAATCTGTCAGTATATATCAAAGAGGCTGATAAACTCTGCAATTTCCCTGCCTCAGATAGTGGCTCTGGGAAAATATTCAAGATCCGAATTAGTTATATTGGGTCTATATAAGATGTCAAAGATAAAAAAAACCTCAGATATTAGTTAAAGTTGTAAGGACAGATTTTAATCCATAATATACTACTGCAATAGGAAAGAAATTCCAGCATTAACAGAACTTAACTTGGATTTGGATGGAAGTGACTCAGTACTTCCGAACGGGATAATAGAAAGGGGGTAAGCAGCAGCCCAGTAGAGTCAGGAAAGTGAAAAATTACAAAAATTAGGAAGGGATATTGGTCCATGTGAAACCCATTTGGGTTTGTTGACTGGTTCTTATAGAAGTTAGGCTCCTACTCTCTCATGGAGACTGGGAGACAGGAGCCCTATCTTCAGGTGCTAGTGAAAACAAATAGTAAATGCTTCTGACAGCCTTGAGTTTTCTCAGGCAGACACATTAAGGGGAACTAGGGTCATCTTAGAGATGCGACCTTGAGCTGCTAGAAACCATGTTAGTGTTTTGTTCAAATCTTTATAGGTCAAGATTGAGGCTGAGAAAGGGCTCCAAGGAGTCCGGCTAGAGTTTGGTCAGGGAGAAAATCTGTCAATGGTGATTCCTAATTCCACCAGTGAAAAACAACCATTATCAATATTCGTATTTTCCCTTCAATGCCAATAACAGGACATACACACTGACTAACCAGACTACTCAGGGCCCCTATTTGTTTGAAAATGCTATAGTATCTCTCTTCTCATCTTTATAATGTTTAAATTGAATCTTCAGTACTCGATTCTACCTGTTTTTCGTCTTACATTTAAAAGATTTTTTCTTATATTAAAAATAATATAATACATTCTCTTTAGAAGCTCTTTATTCATCTTAGTACGTTTAAGAATATGGCCAATTTGCATGTATAGCCAAATAATTGGAGATGACTGCGAATGGGAAGACAAAAATACTCATGAGAGGTCCGAAGGCAGAGAAGGGTAGTAACTCGCAATTGTGTAAACAATGTGCTAGGTACTGTGCTAGCTGCTTTATCAATTGTTTAGTTTGTTTCCAATAACAAATAATATTCCAGACAAAGAAATTAACTGTCAGAGAACAAATTAATCTGTAAAAAAAAAATGCATAATTTATAAGCATCAAATGTTTGGCTTTAAATCTTTTTTTTTTTTTTTTTTTGGTAGAATCCAATTTATTGCACCATCTTCTAAATAATATTCTACAACCTGTATTGGTTTCCAGATTCCCTCTGTCTGCAGTGGAATGAAATGTATTTGTCTGATTCTGAGAGAGGCAGTGAGTTATAAGTGAAGTGCTTGGAGATTCTTCTTTATGGTCAAGTTCAGATCCTGCATCTGAAAGGGAAGGGATCTAGAGTCTGTAGACACTCTGCCCCAATTTTTCCTCAAAAACAAATGTTCATAAATACTTATCAGCATATTCCTCTATTTAGCATATTTTAACCATTGAATCTTTTATTTAATCATACAAGTCTGCTGTTATTTTCATCATCAGTATCATTAAGATTAAAAAGAAATTAACGAGAACAGAATTTAAATTTAGGACTAGCTACACATTCTATACTTAGAATAGGTTGCTGTTTCCAAACTAACAGGTTCTCAGCTTGTTAAAAGTTAAATAACTCATATGATTCTCATCTGTATAGGAAAAATTTTAACGTACTCCCTTTTATTATCCTTGGGAATAAGCCTAAGTAATTCTGACTGAATAATAACAGCAGAACTGTTTGTTTTGGAATTCTGCTTATTTCAACAAATATTTATTTTATACCTATACTTGGAAGTCAGTGTGATTAACATTTAGAAGGTAGTGGTCTGTTCTGAAACTTCATTTGAAGTTTTCTAATTTCTAGTTTTATCATTTGTTTCAGAGGTTAGATTTCAAAGCTTTGTTACAATGCTTTGCAGCTTGATATATAAACCGAGAATCAGCTTTGATCCCTGTCAAGGTTTTGATAGTAGGGAATTACACGGCAACAGCACGTATGCTGATGCACCAAGTATTAAGTACTATACAATGATTACTTGATACAGAACCTACACAATACGGACTGCCACAGATATGAATGATACATTGGCATTCACCTTTCTCTAGTGTTTGGGTTTCTTTTCCTACTTATGTATTTTCCATGTAGCTCAGCTGCCAAGTCTGACACCTAAGGGTCAATCCTTCACTACATGTAGTTTAAGTAAAATTCCACATTTACCTCCAAACTGATGCCTATACCAAGGGATTTCCAACCATTTGGAAAAAAAAAAAAAGCTATAGGGTAGACGTATCATTTGGTACTGTCTCACTTACAAATTACTCATGCAGACTTATGGAGACTTCCCTCACTTAGCTAATGACCAGTGCAGACCTCAAATGGTTGTTGCAAACTTTTCATTATGTGATCCATGTGACTAACTACAACATTTGTGAAATGGGAACACAAGTCTCCAAACTAGAATATTTTTTCCAGCATTGCTAGATTTTTCTGCAGGGATGGTTTCCTGCTGTGACTGTTGTGTATTGTTAGGAAAGTGATACCAAATGGCTCGAGTAGTCAATGCAAATTCAGAGTCACCCAACATTGACTTTGGTTCAATCCCTTGAAATAACAGAGAGATACAAATCCAGCACCAACATAATGCTAAGCAAAGCAAATTCAAAAAGATAATGTATGCTTTCCACTTTATTATTGTTATGCTTTTAGAGTGCTTGTGAAAAGACATAGGTCAGGAGGCTCAGTCTTGAGGTTCTGTCCACACTTATGCACATTCAATGACTTGTGTGGAGCAATGACCCATTTTAATTGTAATTTTTGTTTATCCAAATAATTATATATCCTGCCCCAACAAATGATAGAGAATTTTATAGGAGTTCTATTTATATGAAAAAATAATAAACAATGATTAGAAACCCTACCCAGGTATCCTTAGAGTTTTTTAGGGGTTGATGAATTCCTAGATAAAATTCCTGAGACCTGTGCAAACTACTGGATTGAATACAAAAAGAATGATTATTAAAGTGTGAAATAAAAGATTAATGGTGACTGGGCACCTCCAACTTGCCAGAGATTATGTTGTGTATTTGATAGACATTATCTGACATTGTCATAGAAACTAGAAACTCATCAATTGTTTCTAGCTGATGTATGAATAGAATGTGAGTGACTGGGAAAATTAACAATTAAAATTTGTTTTACTTAAATATAGCAGTTGGAGAGAGGCCCAGGAAAGTTCAAAGGTTGAAACTAATGACGTTTTTTACCCCCATAAAGATAAAGAGACGAGAAGAAAAGAAGCATAGAGCAGAGAAAGGAGAAAAATAAGTCACATTACCATATATATATTTTTTAATGCTTTGCCAATCAACCAAACCACCTAAGGGAGGGACAACTTACTTACTCCCAGGTGGTTCTTGGCTTTGCTGGCTGATTAGCTTGAATGGAAAAGACTGCATGTCTTGCCCAGTTTCTATTTGTTCTTGAACCACATAAAAACACTTGGTCAGTCTATATTCTGGGTTTTCTATTTTATTTTTGACTGCATGTTTTTTGTTTTTTGGTTTTTGTGTTTGTCTTATTTATTTTTAACCAATCATGTCATATGTTTTAGGAAGTTGAGTTAAAGAATATAGGTTGGACCCAGTGGCTAACGCCTGTAATCCCAGCACTTTTGGAGGCCGAGGTGAGTGGATCATGAAGTCAAGTGATAGAGACCATCCTGGCTAACACGGTGAAACCCCATCCTACTAAAAATACAAAAAAATTAGCTGGGCATGGTGGCACGCTCCTGTAGTCCCAGCTACTCGGGAGGCTGAGGCAGGAGAATCGCTTGAACCCAGGAGGTGGAGGTTGCAGTAGCTGAGATCGTGCCACTGCACCCCAGCCTGGGCAACAGAGAGAGACTGTCTCAAGGAAAAAAAAAAAAAAAATATATATATATATATATATATATATGTATGTATGTATTATATATTAATACAAGAAGTTTTCTATGAAGATTCTGTACTAGTACTCATGTTATACTTTTCCATAGAATTTTACTTGCTGACATTATTTTAGGTAACTTACGATAATTATAGTGCAGTTTTAAGTAAGCTCTCTCAGGAATTATTTACCAGTTGAGGATTCTTCCTTCTTCAGGTGATTTTGGAGAAGAAATACCTTTAGCCTAAACAAAAGTTGAAATGAAAATATTCTGTGATAATAACCATGAAATAATTATTCAAAATTTTGGTAATTTTTTACCTATAGTAGAGTTACTTTGATTTCAAAAGCAGTGTCTGGAAGAGAAAGAGGAGGAGATGAAGCAAAAGAAAAAGAAATACACCGGCCAGGCACGGTGGCTCACACTTGTAATCCCAGCATTTTGGGAGGCCGAGGCGGGTGGATCAGGACCTGGTCAGGTAATTGAGACCATCCTGGCTAATACGGTGAAACCCCGTCTCTACTGAAAATACAAAAAATTAGCAGGGCGTGGTGGTGGGCACCTGTAGTCCCAGCTACTCAGGAGGCTGAGGCAGGAGAATGGCGGGAACCCGGAAGGCAGAGCTTGCAGTGAGCCGACATCGCGCCACTGCATTCCAGCCTGGGCAACAGAGAGAGATTCCGTCTCATAAAAAATAAAATTAAATTAAAAAGAGAAATACACTGCAATATGTATGGTGATGCCCAAAGTTAATGCAATTTTTCTCTGCAGTTCTCACAATGGAAAATAGGGTGAAAATAACCAGAATATTTCACCCCTCAACTATACTTCTTTGGTATATTTTGAGATGGCTATTCAGAGGGGTTGCAACTACAAGAATAGCCCTGAAGACCTATCTTCTGTGATGGAGATTCACATCTGTAGAGGAAATCTACATTAGTGACATGAAGTAAATAGTAGATGCAAACAGGCTTTCTCTGGAGTCCCTCTTTATCCAGAGTTAGGAAATATTAACTCATAGGAAAAGGAGACTAAAATCTGACACTTTTAAAGGTCTTACAGAAACATTTTTACCATGTGCTATCATCTTTTCTTCTGAGGGTAGCTCTGAGAGATTGCCTGGAAATCATCATCTGGTAATAAAACAATCTTTGTTTACAACAAAGTTCTGTCCCTCACCTTCCTGTCATCCACCCCAGAATTCAGAGAAACTTGGGCCCAGGCAGCAACTGTTCTTTGGGCTCATTCATTTCCCCGAAAATAATTTACTCCTGCACCTCCATCTCCTCTCTCCTCAATGAAGAGGGCATTTAAACATCAACCATCGGTTTATTTTTTGACATTTTGTATTTCGTATGACTTCTGTGCACATGTGGGCACATAACAAATTTGTTATGCTTTTCTGTCATTAACCTGTCATTTGTTATAGAAGTGTAGAGTGTGGCTTGTCATAATGAGAAAGAAAGGAATTACTTCCTTTCTGGCACTGCAAATGAGAGTAACCCACAAGTGGTATTCATTGTGGAGATTCTTAAAATATATTTCTCACTGTTCAGGACCTCTGACAGCAGAATTTCATGACTGAATTCCTAAGAATGGCTTTTATCCGCAAGATAACCATTTCCCCCCCAAAAGAGAAGGATAACTCAGTGTTCAAATGTGAAACAAATTCAGAGATTTAAATTATATTTTTTGGTAAACTATTAGACCAAATCTGATTACTTTAGATAACAAATGCAGTCTAAGTTTTCTGTTTTTTTTTTTTTTTTGATGAAACATACCTTACGTAAATTAGGACAGCATATACAGTTTCAACAACAACAATATAAAAATACTGATTGGCCAAACGGGTTAAAAACTAAAATTTATTAGTAATTTTAAAGGTCCAGTAGATCATTCCTTGATCAAGTTCCCTCTCTTTTTCTCCTCAAAGTTATTATAGTCTTGACTAGCATAGGGTCAAAGAGGAGAAGCTGTTTCTCTCCCTCTAAAGGTTCACTGAATTTGAACTGACAAAAGGTAGATTAATAGGAAAAAGGCATACAAAATTGATTGAATGTGCACGTGGGCAAATCACTGGCATGTGATTACTCAATAGTCCAATGAGGTGCAGTTGCTTGTATGTACCCTTCTTCATAGGGAGAGGGGAGAAGGGAATGCAGGCAATTATTTTGACTTTATCGATGTCACAGAGCCTAGTGAGAGAAGCAGAGGAGCAAGTCATCTCATTATCTTTAACCCTTGTGAATCTGAAAGTGTCTGAGACAGATCTCAATCAACTGAGACACTTTATTTTGACAAGGTTAAGGACCCACCTTAAGGACCTCAGGAGACTCTGGTGATATGTGCCCAAGGTGATCAGGGTACAGCTTGCCATTATACATTTTAGGGAGACATGAGACATGCATGTACATCTTACACATATTGACTGATGTCTAGTCTCATGTGTCCTTAAAATGTATAAGAGCAAGATGTAAGGGATTGCAGGGAGCTTCCAAGTCATAGGTAGATAAGACACAAAAGGTTGCATTTTCTTTTGAGTCATTGATCAGCCTTTCACTAAATACACAATTTAGTTTGACTCAGTGAATCTGCATTTTTACATAAACAGTAGGGCAGAAGAAGAAATCAGATATGCATTTTTCTCAGGTGAGGGGAGGGAAGACTTTAGCATCTGCGAAGATAAGCTATCATTTTACATTGCTGGGGTGAAATTCAACAAAACTGTTTTAGGGTACATATCTTCAGACCAACAAAGAATTTTCTTGTAGGTAAATTATAAGGGAAATATGTAGCTTTTTTATCATTGTAGCTATCTTATTCAGGAATAAAATGGGAGGCAGATTTGCCTGACATAGTTCCCAGCTTGACCTTTCCCTTAGCTTAGTGATTTTGAGGCCCTGAGATTGATTTTCCTTTCACACCCTTTTGCATTTACCCTGCTACATAATCAGTTTTTCCACATGTTTCATGCTAGATTCAAATGTCAGCTTCTCTTACAGAAAGAAAAGATACCAATTGAATTTCACCTAAATCTGCCATCTAAAATGACAAATTGATTAATGTGATTAAAATGGGTTTCTGCAATATTTTATAGAATGCTTTTAATGTGAGTACTTACATCCTTTACCATTCATCATCCAAGGCATTTGTTTAAAATTTAAAATTCTCTCTCAAGTTTCTCTTGATGTCAACTGTGCCAAAATTTGTCACTTCATTGAGCTAAAATTCTCTTGCACTCTACAGCTCAGATCTGAGAAACAGCTTGCCATCTTAAACAAGAGAAGCAAAATTTTCTGTGTGATTCCTGACTAACTTGTTCTGGGAAATGCCTAATCAGTTTGTCAGTCACTTTAATCCTGCTGTATCAGTGAAGTAGGATTATTTCCCTGACCCTCTCATGGGACTCACAACAGGGATGCCTGGCTTACTCAGTCTGTAGCTCTCAACTCTTTGTGGGAGGTGGTGCATGAATGAACAAGGCTGGAACTGGAGTGTGTGAAGGCCAGAATCAGCTGGCCACTCCTTTGCCGGTAAGAGTGAACTCCACTCATTCGAACCGACTACCTTCCACCCACTATGGGAGAGAGCGCAAGGGTGAACAGATGCAGAAACTAGGGCAAGCACTTTCGGGCAGAGGCTGGAACCAACTCTGTGCTGGCCCCACAGCAGCATCTAGGGGAGCTGCCCATGATCTCTGAAGCCCCAGAGAGAGTGTAACAGTAATCTTTTAGCTCTGCCGTTGTGGAGGGCTTAAGTGTTAACAGCTCACTGGACCTACTGCCTTTTCCCAGGCGGTGGCTACCATCCCAGCCAGAGCAAAGGGTCAGTGGAATAGCCTTTTGCATCTGCACTTGTGGCACCCGAGCTCTTGTCTTGTGTCCAGGAGAAATGAGGTTGAATGAATGAATTGAAGGATGGTAAATGTAGAGGATTTTATTGCTGATGAAAGTGGCTCTCAGTGGGAAGGGGAGCTGGAAAGGGTATGGGACTGGCGGTAGTCTTAACCTGAAGTCCAGCTGTCTCTGGCCAGATTCTTCTCCAAAGTTACACCATCAGGCTGTCCCTCTAAAGTCAAGCCACTTCCCTACGATGTCCAGCTGTAGTCTCCAGTGTCCCACTGCTTCTACTCTGTGCCAGCTGAGTCTGGTGATGGGTAGTGGGGTGGACCATGGGTGGCTTTGGAAAAGGCCACATTCGAATGGAAAAACAGGGATGTACATTCTCACTTTGGGCTGTGGTATCAAGCTTGAGGGTGGGGTTTTGTTGGGGAAGCTGACCGTTTCTTCCTAGAATTTCTCTGCCTTCTGTCCCTATCATCAGGCTGAGATTTGTCCAGTCAGATCACACTCTCCAGGCCGTCAGCTGATAAACTCTTCATGCCTACTCTATTTTAATACCTCTGCATTACTGGGAGATTTGATATGGCCTAAACAAGTATTGTATTGTCCATCTTGAATTATTTTTCTCATGGAATCTAATTATCTATCCATTTGGTCATAGAGGCACTGCTCATTGCAGGGAAACCAAAATGAACTATTTTAAAGCATTTTTTATACTTTAAAACCTTTGTCAAAATAGTAATATCTTCATTATAATTACATATTCATACAAAATAAGGTATCATTATGTTATTGCATATTGTTAATATTGTTATTGTCAAATTTATCCAACTATAATCACGTCTTCCAGAGCTAGCAATGGACTATAGGCTGGTTACCTATCAACTTTTACTTGTTTAACATTTTAAACTGATGCTTTATCTTAATATTGTTCTTAATTGAACATCATTTTATTTTAACCCTATAATATTTTTAACATAGTACAGAACTTTACTTTTTAACATGTTTTTCATAAAGTTTTTTTTTATAGACTGGTACAGTTTAATCAGACTAATATGGCTGTGTTGGTTGCTGTTGCAGGTGCCAAAGATATAGAGATACTCATGTGGTTTGAAAGAGGGTTCACAGCTGAGAGGAAGAGGGAACGCAGCATCTTTCTATAGTGGCTCAGAAGCACTGCCCTGGTATCTGAAAAACAGTGCATTCATATGGCCCATATGCTCATCTAAAACAACATTTAGCAGAATCTTTCCATTTTTTTTCATGTTTAAATTGTATTTTTATCTGTGTGTGCTTGTTTTTAACCTGAGAGCAGCTCACTAACAGGGATATTATCTGGATTTTGGAAGGCCTACTTTTTACAAAAATCAATTTTAGAGATGCTCTTAAGTGCCAGGCTTTAATTTCACAAAATATATCTAAACTTTTAAAGGTTCATTTTGCAGTAATTGAAGATCTAGGAATATTTATTTTTCAGTTCTTCATTATCATTTCTTCATTATTAAGCAGAAGCGAATGGATATTAATTAATGACCATAACAACAAATAGAGGTTAATTGAACCACATTTTTTTAAAAGTTTTAAAGGGCTTATAACTTGAACACAAACACTTACAGAAGAGCAAGTTCTTAGGATGACCTTCTAAATGATTTACTTGGAGATCTGAGATGTATATTTTTAAAGTTGAATATGTTAGCCAGGAGGATACACACACACAAATGTGTTCTTTCCTTGATATGTATCCTCCAGAGCCCAGCAAGCATCAGGAGAAGGACTCCAGGGAACATTGCTGAAAGGATTGAATTGGCTTAAGAAGCAGACAACCAAACCTAGCTAGGGAGTTTTGGGCTACATCTCAGACAGTTTATTAAAAAAGCAAAGGGGATAAAAGTTCCCCAAAGATCACATGCTAGCTATGCCTTAAAACTGTGATTTTAATTCTGTGGTGTTGAAACTGTGTCAAATAGCCTATAGCAAGATACGTCCTATGTGCTGCAAAATGATGCAAAATAAATACTCACTGTGTTTTGAGAACAAACTCATTAGTAGAGGAAACACTGTACTTTACACACCCTAAGGATATTTGAGTGTTCACATAGGCACGTAAATGTTGATGTGAAGTGTCATTCATAGGTGACGGTAGCTATATATTTTTTCATTAACATAACTATTGGATTTCTATTAAATTGAGTAAGGCTTTATGAGATCTGTTGGTTTAGGAAAAAACACCTAGATAAAACTAATTATAAAAATGGCTGTAATTTTCATTTTCAATGACATTTTCACTTTCAAAAATGTTTTTACTTTATCATTTGAAAAATAAAACCCTGTTAAATAAGTAATATTATTTTTAGCCCAATTTTACAGGTAGAGGAATTAAGGGAATCGAAATTGGAATTTCCCAGGACTCTGACGTGAAGATTTGTATGCATGGCATTTATTAAGAAGTACAGGCTGGGCACGGTGGCTCACACCCGTAAATCCCAGCACTTTGGGAGGCTGAGGTGGGTGGATCACCTGAAGTCAGGAGTTTGAGACCAGCCTGGCCAACATGGTGAAACCCCATCTCTAGTAAACATAGAAAAATTAGCTGGGCATAGTGGCATGTGCCTGTAATCCCAGCTACTCGGGAGGCTGAGGCAGGATAATACCATGAACCCAGGAGAGGGAGGTTGCAGTGTGCCAAGACTGCACCACTGCACTCCAGCCTGGGAGACAGTGAGACTCTATCTAAAAAAAAAAAGATGGAAGTATACTTGGGATCCACATCTGTAGAAGGGAGGAGAGAGAAGGAAGATCAGCAGAGAAGTTGATATGCAAGCTGATGCCATGAAGCTCTCAGCAGACATCATGTAGATCTGGCATCACTCTTCAGAGGTCAGATCTCAGGGGCATTAGACTTGCATGTATCTCCCCACCATGATTAGTCATGTAAAGACGCAGGAAGTCTGTTTTTTTTTTTTCAGCTGCACTGATCCCCAAAGAGACTGATAGCTAAGGATGGTTGCATGGTAGCATTCCTAGCAACTAGGAAATAAGTTCTTTATTCTTAAAGGGTTACCTGGATGTCACAAAACAGCATGCAACACAGAGGGTATGGAGTTACAGGGACAAAAGGTGTATGTAAAAAGATGATGTAGTTTGAATGTATGCCTCTGCCAAATCTCATCTTGAATGTTGGAGGCAGGGCCTGTTGGAAGGTATTTGGATCACGAAGGTGGATCCCTTAGGAATGGCTTGGGCTAACCCCTTGGTGATAAGTGAGCTCTCACTCTGAGTTCACATGAGATCTGGTGGTTTACAGGTGTGTGCCACCCCTGCCCCTCTCTCGCGCGCGCTTGCTTCTGCTTTCATCATGGGATGTGCCTGCTCCCTCTTCACTTTGCACAGTGATTGTAAGCTTCCTGAAGTCTCTCTAGAAGCCAAGCAGATGCCAGTACAGTGTTTCCTATAAATCCTGCAGAACCATGAGTCAATTAATCCTGTTTTCTTTATAAATTATGCAATCTCAGATTTTTATAGCAATGCAAGAACAGCCGAATAAATAAGACAAACTAGATTTTATAATTCTAATTTCTATTTCTGTGTTACTACACCATGAAATCTCCATATTAGCTTTTTGTAAATTGTTCTATCATTTTTACCAATCTACATGACTTCACTTTCCATTCATAAACTTATCTAGAACTGAGCTTTTAAACAACATCTAACTGTAAGCAAAGAAGTTTGTTTGCAGGTTATAAAAATGAAGCAATATTAGCAAAATTTATATTTAGCACTTTCATTTTCTGAGCTGACAAATGTGCTCAAATATGTTTAAAAATATTATATATGCATCTATTTAAGAACAAGGGCATATACAACTGCAAATAGTGATATTTTTAATTTGAAGCATCTCTGTATACCAACAGGAGGATTGATAATTATTAAAAAAAAAAAAAAAAAAAAAAGAAAAGAGAATATCACCCTGACAAGGGACCAACCTATTATGCATCCCCAAGTTTCTTTTTCTCTGACTACATGGTAGTGATCAAATTATGAACTACACACTTATTCTTGAACCCAGAATAACAGGATAATACAAAGAGCAAGCATTTAGAGAAATATTCATTTTCTAAAAGAGTGTAAATAGTTTGGTTTAAGGTGGATTTTTCAGTGCAGGAGTTTGAGTAGGATTGGATAAGTTAAGTGGTTTAAGATCAGTGAAAACAGCAAGGTGAACGTTTTGGGGCAAGAGGTTCAGACAGTCTTAGGGCATAAACCTCAGTGAATGTTGTCTACTGAAAAGCTGATCAGATTGCAGGGAAGTTCCTAAATTGAACACTCAAGTTCTTTGGACAATAGTCTCCTGGATTATAGCAAATTCACGTAAATGTAGACAGTTGTGTTTGAGGGAAGATGATTTCTTTCTCACAGTGAAGAGAGTATCAGCCAGTTAAAATGCCAGCCCTTGGATCTTAGCTGCTCCACAACTAGCTGTGGGCTTTGGATACATCTATTAATTTCTCCATGAGTCAGTTTTCTTGTTTGTGCTTATCTTACATCAGAAGTTAGTCATGAGGATTAAATAGACAACACTAGAAACAATTGGAAGTGTTCCTAATACATAGTAAGTAGGTTATTACTATTTTCCTCACTCCCCTTACCATTCATTTGTATCATATACACAATCCCACACATATCTGGTTCTTTTTGGCAAGGGCTAAGGACTAAGGACTAAGGAAAAATAAATGATGAAGTTGATTTAGAGGTTTATAGTATTGAAGCATTTACATCATTGACTATTTATGTGACATACATGTGCGTGTGTGTACATATCAATAAAGTTATTTTTCATGGCTCCGCTAACTCTGTAGAAGTAAAGTGGCACATAACAGATTGCCAACAAGAAGAAAACACTGGAAAGTATCTAAGTTTTTGCTTAGCACACCTGTCAGAAATTATCCCAGTCTCCTGATATTTTCATGAATACTAACCCATCATTACTGACATGTTTCTGTTTTCCTATGAAAGATGTGGCAATTCACTGTCACTGTGATTATCAAAATAATCAAGGGTCAAGTTACAGTGGAACCAGAAAACAAGGTTCATAATATCCAGCTTGTTTATTCCTTTATTCTTCCAAGAAATATTTATTGAGTACCTATTAGGAATCAAGCAAGGTTTGTATGTAGGACGTGAACGGAATTTTGTAAACTTTTGTGCATCTCATCATATTACATCTTAATTTTCTATCCTGCTATTTTCTATCCTACTGTAACCCTGTCTCATACTCCTTATTTAAATTTATCTTGTCCTGCAGACATAGCCTCTTTTAAAACTTTCTAAAATATAACAGGTTATATCCATTACCTTTAATTAAAGACATTCAACAAAGGAAATTCTGTGGGAAAGTTCAAGATTGAGCAATTTTTAAGAATATTTAAATGTGGTTACTGGAGTCAAGCAGACCCTGTGTTGCAGCTTCCAGAGCTTGGCTGGTCTCTGGTCCTCAGCTTGGCGCTATGGACCTGGCTGGACACTCCCCCGAGGACAGTGGGGAGCCTGGTGCCCAGTGGCCCTAGGACTGATGCAAACCATTGAGCAGCTGGCTGGCTGGGCCTGCAGGCACACAGGTGCCAGCCAAGGCTGGGTAGAGCTTATCCAAATAATTTTTAACATCAACCCCCTGGAGAATCTGAAGGTATACATCATCAGTCCACCTCCTTGGTGGTCTTTATGATCGTTGTGGGCACCATGGCATAGCTTTCCCAACCCTGGACTGTTTCTTCAAAATCTGGGAGATTAAGTCACCAGAAATGGCAGAAGATCGGAATACTTTTCTGCTATGGTTCAATGATTTGGACTTGCATGCATCAGAAAATGAAACAGTAAAGCATCTCAAAAATGACACCAAAACTTCGGGAAGCATAATGACCATGCAGACCAGAGCGTCTACTAGGTCTTCCCAGGCCCTGGAGGATTCAGGCCCAGTTAACATCTCAGTCAAAACCATCCTAACCCTGGACCCACTCAAATTATTTGGAGGGTACTCTCATGGCATCACTCATCTGTATTCAATCATTTTAGGTCATCAGATTGGACTTTGAGACAGAGAAGCCCACGAAGGGATAAATATTACCTTTACTCTGCCTGCAACTTGAACATCAGATAGCTGTGCTCTTGATGGTCCCCATGAGCAGATGGTGTTCACAGCCTGCATGACCCTCAGGGACACCCCAGGTGTGTTCCCCTTCACTGTGCAGCCACCGCACTGTGCTTCTGACACACAGCAATGCTACACTATGGTGCAAGATCTTTGGAACTGATAGAAAGACCAACACAATACGCTCAAGATTACAGTGTTTTCTGGTGTTAGTAAAAGGCCCATTGAAAAAGGCTATCATGCTTTTAATCCCAAGCATACAGTTATTGCTCCAGATGATGACTGTTCATTAATAAATTTGCACCTTATGCATGCCAGTTACTTCCTCTTCATAATGGTGATAATAGTGTTTTGCTATACTGTTATCAAAGGCAGGCCCAACAAATTGTGTCAGAGCAATCCTAAATATTGTCCTGAGAAGACAGCTTCAGCTGAAACCTAATCCCACAGCTTCTTGTTTTCTGAGAGAGACTGAGAGAACTATAATCCTTGCCTGTTGAACCCAGCTTGGGTCTGGACACTCTGTGATACTTTATCTTGCAATGTTGTGTTATTCCAGCAAAAGACATTTCAAGTGCCTGTAACTTACTTGCATTTATTTATTTATTTATTTATTTATTTTTGAGACGGAGTCTCACTCTGTCTCCGAGGTTGGAGTGCAGTGGCGTGATCACAGATCATTGCAATTCCGTTTCCCAGGTTCAAGCCATTCTCCTGTCTCAGTCTCCTGAGTAGCTGGGATTACAGGTGTGTGCCGCCATACCTGGCTATTTTTTTTATTTTTAGTGGAGACGGGGTTTCACCATGTTGGTCACGCTTGTCTCGAACTCCTGACCTCGTGATCCGCCCTCCTCGGCCTCCCAAAAGTTCTGGGATTATAGACATGAGCCACTGCGCCTAGCCTATTTGTGCATATTTATAAAAATTGATTTGGAAGTTGGTCCAATGATTCAAATGCTTTGCACTAGGTGCAACCAGAATCTCTCACCTCGCCTCTGGACTTGAGGACCTGGTGGGATACTTCCACACAGCACTGGAGAGGATTTGTGGATTTTGCCATGTTGAGCAAGTCATGATGTTTCTACTAAGGCCACAGACACATTTCATTGCTGGTGGAATTAAGGTTTGGTTTGGGTTTTGTTTTAGCCCAATATGTACAGACCGTTTGAAACAGCTTGTGCCTTTGGGTATGATATTGCATTTCCAAAATCATCAATCCATTTTGTGGATTTTACATGTCTATGACTTAGTAATTATAGTAAAAATAATACCTTTTTTCCCATTTCGCTTGCAGAAAAAAACCTAAGTTTTTTTCTTTTTGAAGAAAAAATAGTCGCATTTTAAAACAAAAAATTTTATATCAACAATTTAAAATGTAAAAAAGGAAAGAGCAACATCATGTAAGTAGAAATAAATATAAATCCAAAAGGACACTCACATTTATGGACAAATTCATTCCAAACTCACTGTTTTTTAAAACACTTCCATGTTTAGATCAGGACTTGATGAGCCAAATCTAAATAAAGTTTTATTGGAACACAGCTACATTCATTCATTTACACATTATCTGTGGCTGCTTTTTGCCTATGGTGGCAGAATTAAAGAGTTGTACAGAGACCACATGTCCTGCAAATCCCAACATTTACTATCTGTCCCATTACAGAAAAAGTTTGCTGATACCTGCTCTAGATGATTGTGTTAAATCTGCTCAGTTATTTTCAAGCAGTGTTGCACATGTGTGGTGCCACCTACAGTGAGTCCAAGCCCAAGCTGGAAATGTGTTATAGTGTCTGCTAAAGACATTTCTAACTCTGGTTTCTCCATCAGTATTAATTACAACACAGTCCTCTGAGTTCAAAAATACTTGCACATCAGGGATAGTTATATTTTAGAGATTGTGAGCAAACATAACTCACATGCCTATTTTTGTGGGGTAAATAGCCAGAAAATATATGATAAATATGTTATATAACAAAACAAAGTACATATACATGGAGAAAATGTCCAATTTTCCTAATAGATTCATACATTATATAGTTCATATATTTATGACACTTTTCTTTTTTTTTAAGTAAATTAAGTTTGTCAAGAGGCCAGAAATGATTGAGTAGAAACAAAATAAACAATCTCTGTTCTGATCAGCTTAGTCCGACTACATATCTCACAAAAGCAAAGCCATCTTTTTCCACAAGTATCACATGTGTCTGTCTGCCTGTTTGGGAAAGGCCTATGAAACCTAAGGGGAATTATTATGTTACTGATGAAAAGCTCCAATCTGTAACACATATGTGCATTTCGATATACAGTATCTGCTTATTTTCATTAAATTGCATTAAATGCTTCAATATGTAACACAGTCATCTTCCTTAGGAAGCGTATACTTGTGGAATTCTTTGTGGTATCCCTGGGAATCCCTTTACCATGTATCCATGGCATTCTGCCTTTACTGGGCTCATTTCTTCCTACTCCCTGGAATATTTATCAAGGGAAGTTTTTCCTTTCCTACTCTAAGGCTTTGCTTTCTGTCCCCAAGCTACCGTTTTTGAACTGAAAGCAAAGGCAAGGAACAATATATTTGAGGAAAAAATCTAACACTACTAGAAATTACAGCATAGTATCTGTTTTCTTACTTAAAGGCAGAAACAGAAGTTTTCTTCTCTCATCTTTACCCCCAAACTACTACTGTACTTTAGACCTAGGTTAAAGCCCAAAGTAGCAGAACAAAGAAAGCAAATATTTTCCGAGTAGGGATATTTCATTATTCATACCTATTCACCATAATGGATATGGAATGGGAATAATTATTTTTGTACACAATTCTATTCTCTGCTACAAGGCTTACAGTCTACATATGAACTTAAAAATTGTTTATCTTAAAACTTCTTTTTCCCACATTCTTTAATTATGTTATTCCTGAAAAAATAAATGCAAATGTACCCCAACATTTAAACATTACTTTATAAATATGCTTCTGTAAACATCAGATAACATATGTACAGTGGTTTTTCTCTTCACTATTCTAGCTTAACCATTCATCTTTTAAATCACATTGACAGTAGTGGGCCAGACAGATAATATATAATTAATAAGGTTTCTTTTTAGTCAAAGTAAAATTCATGTCCCAAATGCATATCATTTCCAAATTTTCTACTTCACTAGCTGAAAGCCATCAATGTGTTCATTTTGAAGGCAAATGACCTATTTCTTTTGAAATATAAAAATCAAACAAATAAGCCTTTATTTATGTTTGTACTGGGAAAAAAACATTAATATTTAATATCCATTAAAAGTAATTGCAAGACTCACAATTATTTTTGTACCAGCCTAGTTAACAAAGGTGAGACATCAGAAAAAAATAATTCTAAGTGAAGTTCAATTGTTACATATTAATTTAAATACAAATTTATTCAGGAAGTTTGCCACCTAGAAAGAACAAAAACTTCTGAGGGTGTATGGCATACTTTGATACATAAGCATAAAAGAAAGTGACTCTAGAAATCCAATAAGTGTAGATCTTGATGAGATTGCTTGCATATGGATGAGTCATTATAACAAACAAACTCACACTTACAGTTTTCAAACTTGTGTTTATATTTGTCCAAGGATTCCTGAACCTTTGTCACTTCCTACACCAACGGGAGGAATCTCACAGAAGGTGGGAGAGATGACAGTCACAGACCTAACACTTAGGCACTCATAAGTTATGTTGTATATACCTATCCTTCTAGTTTCATCTGCCCCACTTTTGGAGTGAGAAGAACCACACCAGACAGCTGGAGAGAGAATATATTTTCAAATCCAGATGTTTATGGGTATTTTGAAGCAAATAAGCAATTCTTAAGTTTAAGTGGAAGAAGTGAAATATACATTAAAATAATATTCATTTTGACTTAAAGATTTATTTTCTCCTAATAGATCATCTATGTAAAATAAATAATTTAGAATTTAGTTTCAATAGTAATGGTAATGTTAATAATTAATGCCATAAAAATAATATATTTGCCAGGCACTATTCTAAGCAATTTATATACAATAAACTTGTTTAATCTTCAACATTTCATAAGTGTGAAGCAAATATATATATATATATAGTTTTAATAATTTGTCCAAAGTCACACCGAGAGGATAAGCAGTCTGTCTCCAGATTCAAACTCTCCGAAGTTTTCTATATATATATATATATAGAAAATATATATAGTTTTATAGTTATATGGATGTGTATCTATAAAATAGAGTAGAGTAGGAAAGGAGAAACTTTCCTTGATAAATATTCCAGGGAGTAGGAAGAAATGAGCCCAGTAAAGGCAGAATGCCATGGATACACGGTAAAGGGATTCCCAGGGATACCACAAAGAATTTCACAAGTATATACTTTCTAACGAAGATAACTGTGTTACATATTGAAGCATTTAATGCAACCTAATGAAAATAAGATAGATATATATATATATGTATATAATCTTAAAATATTAGAGTTTTAACTTCATCCCTCTAGCTTTATCATTAAGCATAGGTTCCATAACAAAAGAGATCCTCAAAAATATTTGCTTCATTGAATGAGTCCCATCTTATCTGAGATACTGTAGTCTGTAATGATTAAAAGCATGAACATTTTAGCCAATTTTCCAGGTTTTGAATCTAAAATGTGACCATGGAGAAAGGTCAGTCCTATTTGACCATGTGACCATGTCACAATGTGACCATGAAGGTTATATAATCTCTTTCTGCCTCAGTTTGCTATTCTACAATATGGAGATAATGATAGTACCTAGTTCATACAACCCTTGTGATAATTAAATAAACCAATATAGGTAAAGTGCTTAGAGTAGTGCCTGGCACATACGAAGAACTATATAAGTGCAACCTAGGATTATAAGTGTTGGATGTTGAATTTCCAGGGAATGTGAACTTATTTGGAAATAGGGTATTTGCAGATGTAATCAAATAAAGATGAAGTCATACTGGATTAGCGTGAGCCCTAAATACAATACTGATGTCTTTATAAGGAGAGAGAAATTTGTAAATGCGGAGAGATGCACAGAGGAAGACTGTGTGAAGACAGAGACAGAGATTAGGGTCATGCTGCCACAAGCTGAGGAACACCAAGGAGTCCATTGCAAGCCAGAAGCTAGGAGGAGGCAAGGAAGGATCCTTCCTTCCGAGAGAAGGTGGCCCTGCTGATACCTTGCATTTGGACTTCTAAGCCATCAAAACTGTGAGAGAATAAATGTCTATTGTTTTAAACCACATAGTTTGTGGTAATTTGTTACAGCAGCTTCACAGAACTAAACAGTGACTCTAGTCATTGCAATATAAAATAAACAAGTGTCTAAATTCAGCTCACCTAGCAACTTTGGAAATAAACCTATACAAGTGTACACAGGACTGTTGTCAAGGGAGTGAATAGCAAAGCAATGTTATGAATTCACAGCATTTATAGTAGTCATTCATTCATTCATTCAAATATGCTTATTCAACTAATTGGGAACAAAAAGAGTGAACAGAATGGCATTTTCTTTCAGGGAGCTTATGGTCCATCCAAGCTAATTCACTGGAGCTTTTCCCCTGTTTTCTTCTAGTAATTCTACAGTCTCCAGTCTTACATTTATGGTTCTCATCCAGTTTGAATTTATTCTTGTATAAGGGGTAAGATAAAGGTCCATTTTCATTTTCTCCATGTGGATATTTAGTTTTCCAACCTCCTTTATTGAGCAGGCTGTCTTTTTCCTGTTGTGTGTTCTTGACACTTTTCTAGAAAACCAATTGACCATAGATAAATGGGCTTATTTCTGGACTTTCTATTCTATGCCATTGCTCAATGTGTCTGTTTTACACCAATACCATGTTGTCTTGATTACTACAGCTTTGTAATATATTTTGAAGTCAGGTAGTGCCTCTAGCTTTGTTCTTTTTTTCTAGATTTCTTTAGCTTTTCTGGGTCTTTTGTGATTGTACAGAAATTTTAGGATTTTTTTTCCATTTCTGTGATGAATGACATTGGAATTTTGGTAGAAATTGCATTGAATCTGTAAATCTCTTTGGGCAGTATGAACATTTTTAAAATATTAATTCTTCCAATCTTGAATATGGAATAGCCCCCTATTTACTTGGTCTTCTTTAGTTTCTTTAATTAATGCTTATTTTATTTTATTTATTTATTTATTTTCATTTTTTTGAGATGGAGTTTCGCTCTTGTCACCCAGGATGGAGTGCAATGGCATGATCTCAGCTCACTAAAACCTCCACCTTCCTGATTCAAGCCATTCTCCTGCCTCAGCCTCCTGAGTAGCTGGGACTACAGGTGTATGCCCCCATGCCTGGCTGGGTTTCACCACATTGGCTAGGCTGGTCTCAAACTCCTGACCTCAGGAGATTTGCCCACCTTGGCCTCACAAATTGCTGGGATTACAGGTGTGAGTCACCACACCCAGCTTATTTTAAGTAATCTCTTCATCCAAGTTCATGGCCCAAAATTCTATCTAACCCCAACTTAAGATCACCTAGGACTTTAATACTTTCTTTTCCCTTCTACAAAATGTGGAAGGCAAAGGTAGGGAGGGCATATAAGTGACAGGAATAAACCTAGTTATATATACCTTTAACTTGTATGGGCTTGAGTCTTATTCACCTCACATTAAATACTTTGTTTTCTGCAAAATGTATCCATCTCATTTTCTGGTATTGAGATTCTCCATATAAGAGCAAGAAGCAGTCTTTGTGAAGCCAAGAACAATGTTTGTTACATCTTTCACTCAGAGCAATGGGTAAGAAGTATTGCACTTGATCTAGAGCAATAACCAATAACACCTAAAGGCACATTTCTGTACAACTGTACAATTCCTCTTGAACAGGACGCTGCTTAATATATAAACCTTGTTTGTCATGATCAAAAGATTTAGGGATTTTATAGTTGCCTACATTTTTTTGGTTAACGAAATTCTTGTAAGTGACAAAATGTCAGGCAAAATTCTAATTATTCTTACCGTAACATTGATATGGCACATACAGAGAGTTAAAAAAAAAAAATTCCAAATACTTTCCAGAGATTAGTTTTTGATGAATGTCTTCTAATAAATGAATAAGAAAATAATACTTTAGAAGTATACTGTCTTCTTGTTCTAGAAAAAATAATCACCTTTTATACCTTAGGAAATGTTTTTAAATATTTCTTTCTGATCTTCAAAGTAACCCTAATAGATGAATTTTACTAACAGGTTACATAAAAGGGTTTTCAATACTAAAGACAGCCTATTATCTGTGAGCCATAGACTAATTCTGGAAACTATGAACGTTATAGAGAAAATTAGAAAAACATTTTTTCTCCAAATTTAGAAGGAAGATCATAAGCAAATTACAAAGTAATTGGTGTAACCTGGTGCTTAATGATTAAGGTATCTGTCTTAGATTTTGGGGGCTTCTATAATAAAATACTGTAGACTGGCCAGGCACAGTGGCTTACGCCTGTAATCCTAGCAGATCATTTGAAGTCAGGAGTTTGAGACCAGCCTGGCCAACATGGTGAAACTCTGTATCTACTAAAAATGTAAAAACTAGCCAGGCATGGTGGTGGGTGCCTGTAATCCTAGCTACTCAGGAGGCTGAGGGAAAAAAGAAGATACTGTAGACTGAATGGCTAATAAACAACAGAAATGTATTTCTCACAGTCCTGGAGGCTGGGAAGTTCAAAAGTGAGATGCCAACAGATGAAATGTCTGGTGAGGATCCTCTTACTGGATTATAGACAACCATCTTTTTACTGTGTCCTCACATGGTGAAGGGAGAAGGGAGCTCTCTTAGGTCTCTTTTATAAGGACACTAATCTCATTCATCAGGTCTCTTTCCTCATGTTCTAATCACCTCTTAAAGGAGTTTCACTCTTGTTGCCCGGTCTGGAGTCCAATGGCATGATCTCAGCTCGCTGCAACCTCCGCCTCCCAGATTCAAGCGATTCTCCTGCCTCAGTCTCCCAAGTAGCTGGGATTACTTACAGGTGCCCGCCACAACACCCAGCTATAGTTTTGTATTTTAGTAGAGGTGGGGTTTTACCATGTTGCCCAGGCTGGTCTTGAACTCCTGACCTCAGGTGATCCACCTGCTTTGGCCTCGCAAAGTGCTGGGATTACAGGCGTGAGCCACCGTGCTTGGCCAGGGGTTAGGATTTCAACATATGCATTTTGAGGGACACAGATATTCATCCATTGCAGTATCTTACTGAGTTTTGAATTTGTTGTTTTAATATTTTCCTTCCTTCCCTCCCTCCCTCCCTCCCTCCCTCCCTCCCTCCCTCCCTTCCTTCCTTCCTTCTTTCCTTCCTTCCTTCCTTTTTTTCTTTCTATTTTTTTCCTCTTTTTCTCTTATGAGCAATAAAAAACAAACTCTGAAAAAATAATCAAAACAGAAAAAGTTATATGATAGCTCTTAGAAGCTCAATAGAATTAAAGATAAAATTGAAATAGGTTCAGAAATTTCTGCAAGCAGAGCAGTGCCAGGGCTGTGAATACCAGGAACCTGATGGGGAATTCCTTAGGGTGTTCCCGCTTTGCATCAGAAGTAAACACTTTCTATTCTTCACTCTTTACTTAGGATTTAAGTTACCAAGGAGGGCTAAAGACAGTGCATGCTAGGACACCTTGAATGAGCAACACAGCAAGACTCTATACCATTCACACAGGAAAATCAGGATGCTGTTACTAAAGAAAAAGCACAGGCAATGAAGAGGAACAAAGAGTAGATGTCCTCTATAGTGTCTTAATGAACTCTGAATTTCATAGTGTAAAATGCAGTATCTGGGTTATTATATAACTATTTTAAATTATTTTGATCATACTTTTCTATCAATATTAGGTTAAACTGGGAGCAATAGAAATACAAAACAGCAGTAGTTTAGATTTATATTTGAATTATATTTTCTCATGTGTAAAAAGTCCAACAGTAAGCAATCCAAGATTGGTATGGTAGCTCTGTGCAAAATGTCCTTGGAAACCAGGCTCCTTCTACCTTATTATTACAACATAAGTGGACTAGTTTTATTCATTTCTAAAGTTAGCTTGTGGTTCAAGGTAGCTGAACAAACTCTAACCCTAGACATCATATCATAAAGTAGCGGAAGGCACTAGCAGTCTATAGCATGCTTATGTAATTATCTGCATTAGAGGCCAGAAAAGCCTATCTTTATAGGAATGGTCTTACTCTCTGTTGAAGACTAGAGTCTGTTAAGATACAGGAAGGGGAGAGAGAGAGAGATCTGAAGTCAATTTAGAGTCCCTGCTGTAACTGCATTTCTATTTTTCACAATTTCACATGAATGTATTCTAATGTGTATATCATGTAACCAACAGAACATGCATTTTCTTTAGTTTTCACACCACAACTGAGAAACAGAGCTAATAGCACATGGGTGTGTGTGTGTGTGTGTGTTTGGAGAGAGAGAGATTTATTTTAAGAAATTGGCTCATGTGACTACAGAGATCACCAAGCACTAAGTGCGAAATCTGAAGGATTGGCTGGCAGGATGGAAGCATAACATAAGCCAGTTTTGTAGTTCATCTGTGAAGGCTATCTGCTGCAGAATGTCCTCTTGCCCAGGAGATGCCCAGTCTTTTGTTCTACCAAGTCCTTCAGTTGATTGGATGAGGCCCACCCACATTATGGAGAGCAATCTGCTTTACTCCAAGTCCACCAACTTAAATATTAATCTCATCTGAAAACACCATCACAGAAACATCCATATCTGAACTCAGTGGCCCCGACAAGTGGACACATACAATTAACCATCACAATAACAAATACAGTTCTCTTTGTCATAACTTTACTGTATGTACAATTTATCCAGTAGTAAAAGTGTGTGTGTGTGTGTGTGTGTGTGTTCTTATGTGTTTGTATCCTTAAGGTCCATTGCATTGGTATTAGTCCATTCTCATACTGCCGTAAGAAAACACTTGAGACTGGGTAATTTACAAAGGAAAGAGGTTTAATGGACTCACAGGTCATCATGACTGGGGAGACCTCAGGAAACTTACAATCATGGCACAAGGGGAAGAAAACATGTCCTTGCTCACATGGTGGCAGGAGAGAGAAGTGGTGAGCAAAGAGGGGAAAAGCCCCTTATAAAATCATTAGATCTTGTGAGAACTCACTGGCTATCATGAGAACAGCATGAAGGAACCGCCCCCATGATCTAATCACCTGCCACGAAGTCCCACTCCCAACACATGGGGATTGCAATTCAGATTATAATTCAAAATGAGATGTGGGTGGGGAAACAGTCAAACCATATCACACACACATATATATACACACGCATATATGCATGTGCGTGTGTATATATAAAAATGTATGTGTATGTGTATAGATATATATAAATGTGTATGTATATAAATATATATATACACATATACAAATGTATGTATGTATTCTTAAGAATACTAGTCAATAAAATTCTAACTTATATGAGATCAATAAGCCATCACCAAATGCAGGAAGAGAGAGAAAGTAAAGAGGCTATTTGGAATGTTCCTGCCCTGCATATACCTTAAGAGCTCATAATGAAAACTATTAAAAGGGAAAAAGGAAAGAAGATAAGTAATAAATGCTGTTAGCAAACTCTTGAATTATATTTATAGTACACAGCAAAAATACATACAGCTGTGAAGCTTAATGTTTTTACCTTGGTAAAATAGCTTGTAAAACAGTAGAGAATGAAATTTTAATATAAACTTCTCAAATTGAATTTTTAAAGCAGTATTATTACTCAGCCCCAAGTGGAAATCTGTTAGTTCAGTCAACAAAAGTCTATTAACTATTATATGTCAGACATTATGCTAGTCTAAAATTATACAGCTAAAATATATTTGTTTAAATAATATCTACTCATTATAAGCCTTGAGTAAGTACTCAGGAATCAACATGTAATGTTTGGAAGTGAAACTGAAGTTTATGAATTTGAAGTTGTTCAAGAAGATCACTATGTAGTGTTGGTACCAATATTTTAGGCTGGTTCCCATATCACATGCCACATATGGCAATTATCAGTCTATATCAACCTCAGGAACCACCTAAAGAATTGAACTAATAGGAATTCAGCATATATTTCTGGAAGATAAAGCCATTTTTAGGTCTTGAAAATCATTGTATTACTTGTGCTATTCTGGTTAAATTCTTTTAAAGATTTAGTCTCCTATCCACATATCAAGAATGTGTTTTCTGCTGCTCACTCCCAGAGAAGAGGCAACTAACAAGACTTATCACTTTTACTTAATTTTCATGGAAAATTAAATATTAGTTTGTAAATTGATCTACCAGATGAGATGACTGCATGCAATATGGACTTGAGAATGAGTTAATGTTCTCTTTTTTGGCCATGGCAAAACGAAAGTATTTCATCCATGTGGAGGAATAAAGAGAAACATTTTTCATGTTATGTAGCAGAGGTTACTGTACCCTTCCATTATGTTTGAGCCAGTGTATGTTTTGGGGATATATTTTATGGTACTTATTCTATCCTAAAAAACACACCCACTGATATTCTCAGTCAGTCATTACATCAAGCAAAATAGATGATATGAAGACAACTAGAATAAGAAACAAAAAAGACAGAGACATTGATCTGAGTATTTTATATTTCTATTGTGAGTTGCATTTCTTTGAATTTTGCCTTTAAATCTAAACACTCTTACATTAAAATTTTAATTCCTGAAAGATGAGAAAGACAATTTGCTTAGGTTTGTGCAGCATGTGTATTTGTTTGTGTATGCACACTATTAGGTAATTCCAAAATCAGTATTAGAAGTTTATTTGTGCCATCCAGAAAAAAACAATCTGCTAGCAAAGCAATGTTGTGTTTTTAATGAAAAGTGGAATATTACTCTAATTTTTTTCTCAGATATAAGTTCAGATTTTGTAATAATGATAAACCATTTGAACATAGACCAGGCAGACTAAACTTTAGAAATGAATGTTACAAAAAAATTATAAAAAGAAATACATAGAATATCACATAAATCTAGTGAAAAGATGCTATTTTCTGATTTGTTTAATATAAATAAATATTTCACATCAGATTTCAGAAGACATAGTAACAGTATAGCATCTATATTATTAATATGATTTGCCAAATACCACATTTCCTTACATAATTCTCTCCTCTTCTTAATCCTTACTGATTTACTCTTCCAAAAAGAATAACAAGAGAGCAGTCACCAATTCCCTTCATACATATTAAATCATTTATTAAGTTCTGATACTTATATAAAGCATTAGAAAAAAATAGGAATATAAGACAACAAAGGGAACTTGTATTCATTCAACAGGCTTTATAGGATCAGACAAGACGATCCCTCTAAATGTAAACAGATGGTTCACAGCTTCCCTGGTGGCTACCTTTTCCCAGGCAATCTTCCCCTGTCCGTGTCTTCTCTAAAAGCTATTTTCTGTCTGGAATTAACAGATCTGGGAGATAAGGGCAGGTGACACATCCTTCCATATGATGTAGGAGATGTACAGACAACTATGAACTGCAACCACAGTAAATGTTACCAAGCACATGCTTAGTGGCTTTTTAGTAAAAATATGGATGATAACATGCAATGGTCACAAACAATTAGAATTTTTATCTTTTATCAAAGTTATAACTAAATTCATCTTTTACTCCTTATATTTTAGATTGTTTGTATTCGGTCCTTACAGGATCTTTCCATCTGAAACTGGTCATATTAACCAGTCTGAAATTAGCTAGATTTCTAGGTATTAAAGGCTTAATGATTTATACTTTTAAATGAAGACCATAATAAGTCAGAGTGTACATTTTAAATGAATCCTAGACTGAAAGGTTGTTACTGAGTTTGTTAGCCTGCCATAACAAAATACAACAGAATGAGTGGCTTAAATAACAGAAATTTATTTTCTCACAATTCTGGATGTAGGATGTCCAAGATCAAGGTGTAGGCAGCTTTGGCTTCTTCTAAGGCCTCTCTGTCATTGGCTTGCCAGTGGCTACCTTCTTCTGTCTTCACAAGGTCTTCCCTCTGTGTTGTCTGTGTCCTAATCTCCTCTTCTTATAACGATACCAGCCATATTGGATTAGGGCCCTCCCTAATGGCCTCATTGTAACTTAATTGCCTCTGTAAAAGTCCTGTCTCCAAGTGTAGTCAAATTCTGAGGTATGAGAAGTCAGAAGTTCAACACATATATGTATATGTGTGTGTGTGTGTATGTGTGTGTGTGTGTGTGTATTTTAGGGGACACAATACAGCAGTACATAACTAAGATGTAACTTAAATATTCAAAAATCTTTGGATAGTTAAAGTTAGCAGCTAAAATGTAAAACTAAATATGCAGATCAAATATAAAAGGCAAAATAAAACTTTCTAAAATATCCAGTTTAGTCAGGTTTCAAGATTTCTAGCTGACTAGTTTAACTAGACTAATAATTTTTTTCTGAAAATTTTCCAAAACTAATAAAAAATCCAATATTTAAAAATGATTTCTTATATTTTGAAATTTTTTTAAAAATGGAATTTCTGAAACCTACCAAATGTGTGGCACTTGTGTGCATATACAATGGACTTTTAAAATATCATGTTGTATTATTTAAGTATTTTTTTCTTTTCCCATATTCAGAGAAGTATTCATTCTTTGTGTAATCCACAACTAGTCACAATTACTTGAGCTATTTTCATGTCAATGATTATTCTCTTCAATATACAACTCAAAGAAAAGGAAACACGTTCTCTAAAAGTTAAAATTTACTCTTAAGAATTAGGAACATTTTTGAGAGCAGAATAAAAGGAGTAGTGAAATTTTCCTCCCAAATGTCTCTACTATTTATAGGGGGAGGTTTGGGGCAGTAAAATTATAAAGTTTAATTTTTTAAATGATTTCTTTGACCTATATTAAATTGGAAAAAAACACCTGAGGATAAAAATTTAGGCTGCTTTCTGCCATGTGATTTCTTTTTTAGGATAAGTTTGGTAAGAAGAAAGAATGAAGGATTAACACAGCATATCTGAGTGAATGAGTTTGGTGGTGGTGGATGTGGCTGAGAGTTTGGTTAAGAGTTTGTTGAGGAATATCTGTTGGTGGATTAGAGGATGGAAGCAGGATGAACAGAGGAAATGAGAAAAGTTGGGAATGGGACATTAAACAAAATATCTACTTAAATGTATTAATTCAGACTAGCTCTTTAACTCATACTGACACAGAAGCATAAACCCTTTTACTGAATCTATATCTTGTGTTTTAGGTTTTCAAAAACCTATCATCCCATTGATATTGTATAAATGAATCATTACGAATAAAGTCCAATGCATTGAAATGCTCACGATTAGGCTCAGTCATTAAAAACATAAATTGAAGGGGGGTACTTTTAAATACATAAAGTGAAGAGTAGGATTCTGATACTACTCTTCCATCATTCAAAATAAATATATTAGCCAATCCTACACCATCAGTTTGCTGTCAAAATTCTAAATAGCCCTCATAAACCAGCTCTTACAAGCATATTTCCAAATGCTTTAGTAATTTTTGATGCTTTTAATTTGGCTTTCTCAAAAGTATTTTTAATTTAAACAAATTTTAAGATGTGAAGCAGAGCCTTATTTGAATGAAGTTTTTCCTAAATACAGTGAGAGGCTTATTCCTAATTCTCCCTGATGCTATCTTTTTTACCCTTAAACAATAGTAATCCGGAGGGAGGGAATATAGTACAGCAATTAAGATTCTATTAAAATAGGTATTTGACTCAGACAGCTCTTTCCCATTAGTTACTTTTGCAATTTGTAAGCAAGTTACTTATTCCGTGTTATCTGAAAGGATGCTTAGTGGGTTGAATGATATAGTGCATATAAAGCATTAGCATCTTGCCTGACACCAGAAGGTTATCTTCCTTTTAGATTATATTACTGTTTTCTTACTGCACAGAGTTTATTCTACATCCACTATTTTAAAGTACATTTTAATAGTAAATGTTATCTAATAGCTCGCATAGCAAAGGGACCCAGTTTATCAAAGACTTCCATCTAATGTGTACTTCATGTTAATTTAGGCTTGCCCTATGGATGGATGATGAGAGGCTCTGGAAACTACATGGAGATTATCAGGTAGACTCTGGGAAGGTAATTTCTGATAGCGCCCAAAAAGCCTAACACTGCTATCTCTCTGCTATTAGGTAGTGAGAGCCAATCTCCAGAACAATCAGCAGTAGGGATGAAGACTTCTCCCCTGTGTAATCTTAAGCCCTTTGTGCATGAAGGGTGAACTCTAAAAGGCCAAGGAAACCTCTATGATGGTATTGATGCAGGAATGCTGGGAAGGGAAGAGTGCGGTTCAATTAATTAATTAATTTATGTATTTATTTAGTTTATATTTTGAGAAGGAGTCTCACTCTGTCTCCCAGGCTGGAGTGCAGTGGTGCCATCTCAGCTCACTGCAACCTCCAACCTCCGCCTCCCAGATTCAAGCAATTGTCTCAACCTCCCTAGTAGCTGGGACAAGGGGTGCAAGCAACCACGCCTAGCTAATTTTTATATTTTTAGAAGAGACAAAGTTTCACCATATTGGTCAGTCTGGTCTCAAACTCCTGACTTGAGGTGATCCACCTGCCTCAGCTTCCCAAAGTGCTAGGATTACAGGCATGAGCCAGCCACCGCACCTGGCTGCGTGTTGCCTTTAAATAATAGGGAAGTGGGGGAGGGAAGTGCTGGGTAGAGGAGGGCATGGTCCCTGGCTAGGGCTCCACTCCCATGAACCTAGGTGAGGACGGGTATTTCCTGCCCAAATGTTGCATTTTCCAAGACAACCCTGGTCCACCATGCCCCTATCCTGGGCCTATAGAAACCTGAGACCCTAGCGGGCAGAGACACAGGCGGACAGGTGTCCAGAAGAGGACCTCGGGCAGAAAGCAGAAGAGCACACGTGCAGGCACTTGCCCGCCGGCGGGAGCAGGCAGAGTTTGGCAGGGGCAGTGGGAGGATAGCCGTGGCCGCGGAGTGGCCCATCTCCTCCTGGGGAAGACCATCTCCCTTCCGGGTTTCCCATCAGCTGAGAGCTATTGCACTCAATGAAACTTTACACTCATTCTCCAAGCCCACGTGTGATTCAACTCTTCTGGTACACCAAGGCAAGAAACCCGGCGATACAGAAAGCCCTGTGTCCTTGTGATAAGAAAGGGGGTCTAATTGAGCTAGTTAACACAAGCCGCCTATAGACTACAGACTGCAAACTAAGAGAGAACCCTGTAACACACGTCCACCGGGGCTTCAGGAGCTGTAAACATTCACCCCTAGACACTGCCGTGGGGTAGGAGCCCCACAGCCTGCCGGTCTGTATGCTCCCCTGGAGGTCTGAACAGCGGAGCACTGAAAGTGAGCCACACCCCCATTGCACACTCTGCAAGGGGGACAAGGGGACCTTTCCGGTCTCAGTATCAGACTTACAGCAGTTGCAGAAGGTGTTTGCAACCATGTATATGTTTCAGCGTAGCAAACACTTACCAGACATTAGTTTAGTTTATTTGCATTCATTGTTGGGCTACAGCAATTAATACATAGTTTTTGCCTTTCAAGATTTTAACACTTGCTCAAAAATAAGACAGTAATATTGAAAAAGCAATGGGAGGGTGCTAGAAGTATACATACACACACACACACACACACACACACACACACACACACACACACACACACACACACATATTTTTAACTATTTTTAAAAGAGATAAAGTAGTTTTAACTCTAGTTTTTGTAAGTGATTTTTAAAAATTTCTTACGTATTTAATTTCTAAAAATCTATTCAAGACTATAATTAGTAATTATGCTAATGTATTAAAGAATATTTTTGGTTTGTCTATTTATATAAGGCCGTGACAGCATCCTTGCTTCTGAGTTTTCAGTACCAATAGAGAAAATTAATTTTTTGATTGGGAGGTAAGTCATCTTGTTCTCCAGTGGACGTTAATTACTTGAAGGCACAAATTCTGAAATAAAGCAAAAGTTCTTACGTTGAGCTTAGAGACTTTCAGAATTTATTAGCTAACTAGTGCATTTATGTAAACATAGGGAAGAAGATCATAACTTATCATATCTTCAAAATAACGACCAAAAATTAATACATGTCATTTACTAAGAGGCATAATATAAAACAAAATGTCAAGCCCTTGAATTCTATTTTAGTGATAAAAACATCACAATGACTCATAGTTTTGTTAACCTTTTCTCCTTCAAGTCATTTTTACATTACCCTCAAATAAGTCCAATTTTTCCTATTCTTTGCTTCTGGAATTCACTCTTCTTAACCAAAAAAGTTGCATTTTCCATAATGTCTGCCTATTTTCCAGAATTTAAAAGTAATTTTTCATTTCAACACTCTTCTTCAAATTAATTTCCCATCACATTCTGCTTCATAATATGCTAGTCATAATCACTAAACCATTTTAACAATACTGTTTTATTCTAAGATCAAGTTATAATCTTTATTCATTTTGCCAACAAGAAGACCTAAGGAAAAATCTTTAGATGGATTGTTATTGTACTCATTTTTAAATTTTACTTTATAATAAAATAATACGTTAAATTAGAAAATGACTTTTTTTTTCTGTTTTTACATTGTATGAGTTAGCCTATTCAAATTTTGATTTCTTTCTTTGCCATAGGCCGTTGTCATATTAGAGCCTCTTTGTGGAACATAAAACACAACGTTTTTCTTTAATGTGCCTTATCTTCTTTTCATTCTAACTCATTTGGAATATGACACTCTTGACATCTCTGTATGTTGTAATATAATTTTATCCCATACCACAAATAGCCATTCATATTTGTGAACTCTACCACCTTTTAACTGAATTGCTTTTTAAAATGACTGTTAAGAGTGAAGCTTGTTTGCAATATCAAACATTTGAAAATACTGTCTATATTTTATTGTTTATTTTATTTCTTTCTTGTGATTTCTTTGCGAAATCTCCATACATATCTAAATATATATATCAAATATATTTATCATATAGATTTATATCAATATGAACATTTATGTAAGTATAATATCGAGGAGACAGCAACAGTATGAGCCCCATTTTAGTCTCGTGTGTCTTCCTTCAATAGTACTTTGTGGTTTACAAAAAAGTAATTGCTAGAGCATTTGGGAATTTGAGGAATTTGAAATATTTGCATGAACCTAAGAAAGTAATTTGCCAAGAATAATTGTGAAAAAGTACAAGTTGGTTTATTTTGTTACAAATAAGACATATAAATTTGGCAATCACTTTATTCTCAGTCATAAATATGTCTCATATATATATGTATACACACACACACACACACACACACACATATATATATATACACACACACATTTTTTTTTTTTTTTGAGGCGGAGTTTCACACTTACTGCCCAGGGCAGAGTGTAGTGGCCGATCTCTGTTCACTGCAACCTCCGCCTTCCAGTCTCCTGAGTAGCTGGGACTACAGGCTCCCGCCGCCACGCCCAGCTAATTTTTATATTTTTAGTAGAGAGGGGGTTTCAGCATGTTAGTGTGAGTCACCACATCGGGAAAATAATTTTTCAGTTTTCACATACCTATCTGAAAACTTTAAAAAATATATAAACTTGCAGCAATTAACCTCAATATTCCAGAATTAACTGTATTCATATTCTAATACTTGTACAAGTAACATTGGGGGAAAGTACACAGATTATAGAGAAATACTGAGTGTAGCAAAGTTAATCATCCATGATATAATGCTCCCTGTTGGTATGATTTTCTATCATATCTTCATTTTACAAAAGTAAAGTTCATACTTCAATTTTGTTTTCTAATTATTCCCTTAGTTTCTTCCATTTCATTTGTTGTTCTTGCTCTTTTCCTTTTCCTGTTTTATTGTTCCTCAAAATTTTGCATGGCTTTTTCTCAATAAAGCTATTGAATGTTGATGAAGACTAAGTATATCAAAATTCAGTTTATTTTAATAATAATCTGTTTAAACTTCATTCACACAGGAGGATATCAATCATGTGATAAATTTTCTACTAGCCAATCTTCCCACATTTCTTAAAATTACCAAGTGAAATATTCCTTGACACATCTTTTAATCATTATTGCATGTTATTCTCTAGACTGCAGAAAGGAATTCATAGTAATGTGTAAAAGTCATAATCAAAGGTAAAGTAATTTATTATAGAAGCCATAATAAAACATTATGTGTAGTAACTTCAATGAAGATACATACAGTATGCTTATTTTCCCATTTTTAAATTTTACCCTCTGCAATTATTTTGAAGTGCATAAGTTTCTATGTTAGAACATTTTATAATTTTCCTTCAGGTCAGCATTTCTATCATCAGGATAAGAAACCATGAATGAGTCAGAGACAAGAGGAAATGAAGACAATTGTAGCACAGTTTATATGTCAGAGCTGTAGTGCCAAATGCTTTACAAGCCTTTTACGTGTGTTCTGGAACTTTGCTAATGCAGCTACAATATCTCCAGGGCCTTTAACATCCTTTCCTTCATGTCTCAAGTGGCCCATAAATGATGGTTAGAAGAAAATAGAATTAAAAAAAGAAAATGGCCAGAGGAGTTTTCTGGTCATTTTTCCAGTTTGATCATTTAAAACAAATTCCTTTTCCTTTTCATTGGTTCTGCTTATTTTAGAGAAACAGTTTAAATTTTACAGAAACCCACAGGCTAAACAAATATCTAAGAAAGTTACACTTCTCTTCTGCTGTTGACAGTGATTTTAAAGGACCCGTAGGTATAGACAACGATATTCTTGCATTGGGTATTTTGTGAGCAAATGGAACATAATCTTCCCTCTCTCTCTCTCATCAGCAATGAAAATAAGGGTAAGAATGGACTAAACTTCAATTAGAGATTGTTTAATTGACCTGTTGAGTCTATCCTAATTTTCTTCTCACAGATTTTAGCTACAAAATTTATAGTGTCTGAAAATGTTGTGTTTTACAATGTGTGTGAAAACTGTATGAGCCATATCCCTCCAGAGCTGCTATAATCATGCAGACTGAACATTAAGTTTACCCTCCTCAGAGATTTTTTTTTCAGTGCATGTCCTACTTAATCTTAAATACCAAACTGGTTCCCATGTTGTATCTTTGTTTTGGGTGTGTGTATGTTTTGCCTTGTTCTTCAATTTATGTTTTAGGGTAAAAATAAATGTGATTAAGCAAAGAATATAGACATCAACATTCAAAAGCACTGTTAAAAGATAAAACTACAGACAAATTAAATGTAACACAGTTTATTTGAGCAAAGAACAATTCATGAATGGGCAGCATTCAGAACCAGAAGAGGCCCAGAAAGCTCTGCTCCAAAGTGAGCAGGGAGTTTTATAGACCAACAAAGGAAACAATTACCTGATTGGCTACAGCTAGGCATTTTGGTGAGGTGTGATGAAGCATTTGCCTATTTGGATATATCTGATGAATGATCAGACCAAGAGCTGGTTGGTTGTTTGTGATTGGCTGAGGCTCATATTTTTTTAAGTCAGTTACAAGAAATGTTTCCAAATTAAGTTACCGTTTTCTTAGAAAAGAACTCCTGGTACAGATAACAACCCCAGGCTAATGGCCTCCTGATTATTTTGCTTGAACAGTATTCTGAGACCTTTAACTCAATAATAAAAAGCAATATATAGATTCTTTGTGAAAATTAGAATGCAAATCTCATGACCTGGAAAACTATACACTGTACACTTGGCCTAGTTTCACTGATGAATCTTGCTCCACCAGATTAGACTTAAAAGCAATTCAGTGAAGTATACTGCTTACATCTAGTTAGTAAAAACTAAGTTATTATTTGATTTTAAGAAGATAAAATTATCTTTATTGTGTGCAGCATATACAACTCTAATTAATAGCTGCTCACATTCTTCCATTCCAAATACATTATGCCATAAGGAATATTTCAATACGGTGTGTTTTACCAACTCAAGCCCTCTCCAACAATGTGCTAATGCAAACAATTGAATAATGAAATATTCTGCATCAGCTAGGTATTCCTACACAAAAAGTCATCCCAAAATTTAATAGACTAAAAATAAGTGTGTTTTTGCTCACGCGTCTACAAGTCAATTGAATAGTTGTTCCAGTCTAGAGTTCCCTCATCACCTGTGATTATCTGTGAATCACCTTGGCAGCTCTGCTTCTAGAAGCTTGCTTGACGTTGGAGGTGGTGTTTTAGTTCTCCCCCGTGCGAAGTTTGGGTTTGTTCATCTCTTAACTGACCAGGATTTAAGAGAAGCTAGTTATTTTAGAAGTACAACTCACTTTAAAACTTTATGGGCTTGCTCTGAATCAGACTGAAGTCCATTCTAACAACCAAATTCACTATTATTTGGGAAACATGTGTCTCTTTCTTACTCACAGATTCTTTGTCCATATCAAGCTGTTATAGGTCAAGAACCTGAAGTTTCTTAGAAACCCTTTAATGTAGCTGAAAGCAAAACCAGGGCCCATTTGATTAGATCTTGTCCTCAGAACTTGTTTATGTTAGAACTCTAATTGTTTGAGAGGATGGAAGATGAGAAATAATTTTATTTATTTATATTCCTTTAAATTATCCTTGAAAACTAGCAAGTTCTTTGTGTAGCTCAAAGTTTTCCAGTTAAGCCTGCAGGACAAATTCAGCTTACTGCCTATTTATGTATCGGCTGTGAACTATTACTGTTTTCTATATTTTTAATGATTTAAAAAATCAAAAGAAGGATAATATTTTGTAATACATGCACATCATTTTATATTCAAATGTTAATGTCCATAAATATTTTTCTGAAATACAGCTACACTTATTTATTTACATGTTGGCCCTGTCTGTTTCTGCACTTAGGACAGCAAATTTCAGTAGTTGAGACAGAGACAGTAAAGTCACAAAGCAAAAAGTATTTACTATATGGTCTGCATATAGCAGCTGTATTTATTATATCAAGCATTTACTACATGCAGCTAAAAGAAGTAAACTTCTACGCTCAACTTTTTGTCTGAAAATCATTTTGTCGAAGCCCAAAAGTTTATTAGAAACATATCTATTGGTATAGTCCTTCCTGTTGTTGTTATTTTGTAACATGAGACTGTATTTTCCCAGACTCTAACTGCAAGCTCTCACCATTTCTCCAGCTTCTACTAAATATTTGCTCACCATGTTTCCCATTATCTGCCTGCTGCTTCACTCTCAAACCAGACTCTCGTATTTTAGGTCAGTGGCACTCTATTTCTATGCATCAATTCCTATATTAGTTACCTCTTTCAGTATAAAAAATAAACACAAAACTATGTGGCCTGAACAAAAAACATTTATTATTGCTCCGAAGTCTGCGGATCACCTAGATAATACCACTTCTCCTGCCTGTACTTGTTCATGTGCCTGAAATTAACTTGTAGATTGGCTGAAGGGTAGGTGGGATGGTCTAGAATGACCTCTTTCACATATCTCTTTGTTGGCTGGCTATTGACTGGGATGGCAGGAATGGCTGTGTCATGGGCCTCTCATCCTCAAGCAGGTGACCCTGTGCTTATTTACGTGTTGGTGGTAGCATTCCAAAAAAAAAAAAAAAAAAAAAAAAAAAAAATGAGTTGGAAGCATGCAAGGGTCTTGATAGACCAGGAACTATAACTCCATAGCTTCTTCCATAGTATGTTAATGAAAGCAACCCAGACCAGACTTAATGAGTGAATAAATAAATCCCTTCTCTTGATGAGATAATCATAACATGTATAATATCATTTTAAGAAGCTTTTGGTATACAGAGTATACAGGTGTACAAAGCATACAACTAGAGACTTACTTGCTAATAGTCTTCAAATCTGAATATATTATGGACAAAAGAATTTTAAAAATCTTTTTCAGTCCTAACAATTTAATAATGATAAATTGATGATGAAATACCCAAAGTGGGTTATTAGCACTGGTGAAGATTATACTTCAGACAGAGAATTAGGAAAAGGAGATGCCAAATAACCAAAGAAATATAAATCCAAGTAAATCAAAGGTCATCCTTTTAAAGTATAATTTTGGGAGGAAAGTGTTAAATCTATTCCTAAGTGATCCACCTAAAAGATCTTCCTCTATATTTTGGGATCCTCCTCTCTGCTCTTAGTTCTGCTTTGGGATGCTCTTTATTTTATTACTAGTTACTCCTTGAATGCCTTTTTTATTTTGCACCTGCCCTTTTTAGGACTTTATTCTCTTTTGTATGGAGTCAATGGAATAAGAAATACTAGGTCATACAATTTTACTATGTTGTTTTGTATTTTTTGTTTTATTTTGTTTTTTTTTTTTTTTTGGTTGATTTTTAACTTTTATTTTAGGTTTGGGGATGCATGTGCAGGTTTCTTATATAGGTAAACTCATGTCATAGGGGTTTGTTTTACAGATTAATTCATCACCCAGGTACTAAGCCTAGTACCCAATAGTTATTTTTTCTGCTCCTATCCCTTCTCCCACCCTCCACCCTCAAGTACTCCTCATTGTCTGTTATTCCTTTCTTTGTATTCATAGGTTCTCATCATTTAGTGTCCACTTATGAGTGAGACTATACAGTGTTTCGTTTTCTGTTCTGAGTTAGTTTGCTAAGGATAATAGCCTCCAGCTCCATCCATGTTCCCACAAAAGACATGACCTCATTCGTTTTAATGGCGGTTTAGTATTCCATGGTATGTATGTACCATATTTTCTTTATCCAGTATGTTATTTATGGTCATTTAGGTTGATTCCATGTCTTTTCTATTATGAATAGTGCTGCAGTGAGCAATTGCATGCATGTGTCTTTATGAAAGAATTATTTATATTCCTCTGCATAGACACCCAGTAATGGGATTGCTGGGTTAAATGGTAGCTCTTTGAAGAATCATCATACTGCTTTCCACAATGGTTAAATTAATGTACACTCTCACCAACAGTGTATAAGTGTTCCCTGTTATCCACAACCTCACCAACAACTGTTCTTTTTTTGACATTTTAAGAATAGCCATTATGGCTGGTGTGAGATGATATCTCATTGTGGTTTTGATTTGCATTTCTATAATTACCAGTGATGTCGAACTTTTTTCTTATGCTTTTTGGCCACATGTATGTCTTCTTTTGAAAAGTGTCTGTTCTTGTCCTTTGCCCACTTTTATTTTATTTTATTTATTTATTTATTTATTTATTTTTGAGGCAAAGTTTCACTCTTGAGCAGGCTAGAGTGCAGTGGTATGATCTTCGCTCACTGCAACCTCCGTCTCCCAGGTCCAAGTGATTCTCATGCCTCAGCCTCCCAAGTAGCTGGGACTACAGGTGCACACCACCATGCTCACTAATCTTTGTATTCTTGTAGAGATGGGGTTTCATCATGTTGGCCTAGCTGGTCTCGAACTCCTGACCTCAAGCAATCTGCCCACCTCAGCCTCAAGATTACTGGGATGACAGGCATGAGCCACCATGCCCAGTCCTTTGCCCACTTTTTTAATGGGGTTGTTTGTTTTTCTCTTGCAAATTTAAGTTCCTTATAGATGCTGGATATTAGATCTTTGCCGGATGCATAGTTTGCAGATACTTACTCCCACTCTGTAGGTTGTGTGTTTACTCTGTTGATAGTTTCTTTTGCTATGCAGGAGCTCTTACATTTAATTAGATCCCATTTGTCAATTTTTGTTTTTATTGTGATTGCTTTAGTGTCTTTGTCATGAAATCTTTGCCTGTTTCTATGTCCAGGATGGTATTGCTAGGTTGTCTTCCAGGATTTGCATTTTACATTTAAGTCTTTAATCTATCTTGAGTTGATTTTTGTATACGGTGTAAGGAAGGAGTCCAGTTTCAATTTTCTGCATATGGCTAGCCAGTTATCCCAGTACCATTTATTGAATAGAGAATCCTTTCTCTATTGCTTGTTTTTGTCAGGTTTGTCAAATATCTGATGGTCATAGGTGTGAGGCCTTATTTCTGGGCTCTCTATTCTGTTCCATTAGTCTATGTGCCTGTTTTTGTACCAGTACCATGCTGTTTTAGTTACTGTAGCCCTGTGGTGTAGTTTGAAGCCTATACTACAAGGGTAACATGCCTCCAGCTTTGTTCTTTTTGCTTAGGATTGCCTTGGCTATTCGGGCTCTTCCATATTCAAGTACTAATATAAGGAAATTAGTCTTTACAGATTCAAACAAGTAACTATTCATAATTGGGTATGAAAGTTTGGACAAAAGAACCAGCAAATTGAGTACACACTGTGTGGAACAGAAGCATGATCTCAAATCTCTTCTTAGGTATTTGCAATGTTTTTGTACTCATAAGATATAACAGGAGGAGGAATATGACTTTATTTTAATCCTGTGGGATTATCATATGTAAGAACAAGAGGCAAAAAAAAAAAAAAAAAAAAACCATGCGTTTTATAATCCTCGTGAAGCTCGGTCCAAGCTCTTGATGACAGTGTTTGAATACCATTGGTTAGAAAAATAAATCAGCATCAGGGCCTTAGGATCAAATAGTAGGTGGGTTCAGTTAGTGTTTCTTGGAAGGTTACAGAGTTTCTTATGTTAGCTTTTGTTTTTTTAAAGCATGAACTAGAGTTACCAAGCTGGAAGAATTTGTTTTCTTTGCTGGAGACTCTTAAGGGAGCTTTGTCTTAATTTTTTTAGGGTGACTGGCTGTCAAGGCATCTATGACTAGGGGACAATTCTTTCTAAAAATAAGATGCAAGAGGGACAAACTTTTAAAAAATCTATTTTGTACAAGTGTCACCAAATGGAAAGTATCCAAAAAATCAGACATTTTACAAAAGGTTGTTTTCATAAACAGCCTTATTTACAATCTTGCTTCTTTGCAATTAGGGTTTGCCCCTTTAGAAACGTAATTTGCTTTTAGAGCAGCTTCACCTCCTATATGTAGGTGTAAAATATGTTATTGTCCTTTATTCAATTGCTAAGTCCCGTTCATTTCCAAGGTTGTCCAAAATGTTACTTCCTCAGAAAAGTTCTTCCTACTCCCTGTTAATTGAGTTCATTGTCTCTGGGGTTTTTCTTCATAATCTTTGTGTCAGAGACTTCTAGTTTCTTTCCCAATATCTACATTCCCCTCCTACATTCTAATGACAGCTCAATTTTGTTGAGGATGGGAATGTCCTGATGAGAGTGTTGGAACACCAGTTGGCTAGAAAAATAAACCAAAATCAAGGACTTAGGTTAAAATAGTAGGTGGGTTCAGTGGGCAATTTTAACTCGGTTTTCTTGGAGGGTTTTAAACTAATGCATTTTCTTAGTCCCCCTTGTAGCTGAGTGACCATATGATTTCTGTTCAATCAGATGAAAACAGACATTGATATGTGGGCTTCCAGAAAAATTCATTTATAAAAAGGTATTCTAAGGAAGCAATCCACTTTTTCCTTTTTTTTTACTCCATCCCACAGCCTGGAATAGGAATGTAATGGCAAAAGCGGAAATAGCATCTTGCAACATTGAGGAAAAGGCCAAGAAGATCACAGTGACTTGGCCCTTGAAACTTTTCACCAATGTGAGGAATCATTTATTTCCAGAGGCCTCACTATATGAGAAAAAATAATTTTGTTTTGTTAAGTCCTTTTTTTGACAGAGTCTTGCTCTGTTGCCAGGCTGAAGTGCAGTGGCATGATCTCGGCTCACTGCAACCTCTCCCTACTGGGTTCAAGTGATTTCTCCTGCCTCAGCCTCCTGAGTAGCAGGGACTACAGGCGCCCACCACCACACCTGGCTAATTTCTGTGTTTTTAGTAGAGTTGGGTTTCACCATGTTGGTCAGGATGATCTCAATCTCTTTAACTCGTGATCCACCTGCCTTGGCCTCCCAAAGTGCTGGGATTACAGGTATGAGCCACTGCACCTGGCCTGTTAAGTTCTTTAGATGTGTGTTTAGATATGGGTTTATCTTTAAGAACTGTTTTGTTTTGTCAATGCACATATATTCACTTTTTAACATTCTGAAATCTGGACTAATCTTTACTAGTCTTTACAAATGAAATGCATTACTAGTCTTTACAAATGAAATGGAAACAATGAGAAAATTTGCAATTCCTCTTTGTGAGATTCCTCAAACATCAGAAGTGGGTGTGTGGATTATCTTCCCATTATAACCCTAGATACCTTCTTTCTATTCAAATTCAGTCACATATGTATTCAATTTACCCTATCCTACTCTACACAAGCCCACTACCTATCCTCACATACAAGCCTTAATCTACAAGGTCATATAACTCTTGAAAATATTTCTGTGAGTAATGCGCTTATGACTCCGAGGTACAATTGGTTTAGTCCAATGAAATTTTAACAATTTTAAGTTGATTTATTATCTTCAGTTATTTATAAGATTTTTCAAATACTTCAAATATATAATTTTTTATTTTGGGTACAGTACCACATTTATTTCTCCTAATCTTTTTCATGAATCTTTAAATAGCCAAGAACCAATTACTTGGTGGCCCTGTATATTGTGAGGTTTAAAGTTACTTAGAAGAAAGAGATTACCAAATTGGCCCAGTTCTAGCTTAAAAAGTTGAAGAGATTAATAACTACATTAAACTTAGGAGTTTTAAATAAATGTAAAGATAGATAAAGAAAACTATTATGGAAATATTACTATTCTTTTTCTTTTGAAGCCAGTGTTATTCAAGTATATACTAACTTTCTAGTAGTATAACATGACTACATAAAAGTGTACATTTCATCAGGGTATATATCTTGGTGAATTTTTGCAAACTGGGCACACCTCTGTAACCAGCATTGGGATCAACAAAGGGAAGACTGACAGCATTGGGAACACTTCCTGCTCATGCTGCCATTCAAAGGTTAGTACTTTTGGAGGAAAAATAAAACATCTAATGTGGGGGAAAATATGGGAGTACATAACACCCTTTTGACTGATTTTCTTCATCTATAAATGAGTGGAAAAATAAGTATACTGGAAAACTGCTGTATTAAAATGTGATAAGCTCTACAGAAATGTTTTAAAATATAGCAGCCTGCACAAATAAACAGTATTATTTTAATTTTCTATCACTACAAAGTACCCATTGCAGAGTTCATCTTAGAAAAATGATCAGGCTTGGCTCAAACTGTGAAGAAAAGGGAGTGTTGCTAGGGAATGCCAGCAGGCTGTGTTCCAAAAGACCTCTTAGAGTCTCATTACCTTGGTAGATTTGCCTGGCTCCAAATCTGGCCCTCAGTCTTTCCAGACTCTGAAAGCTAGTTGTCTACTTCTAAGGGGCCTAGTGATATTAAATAAACTCAAGGGATTGATTTTAAAAATCAAAGTCCTGATGTATTAATTTACAATAAGGGGACTAAGCACTTGAATCTTCTGGCCAGAACATTCTCTCTCTGCTGATACTTCTTTGGGGAAGCCATACTTTATTCATTAGCTAACTCTGTGAACATGCTTTTAGATTAAGAAAAATTAGGTGTCAGGAAACCCCTCATATACTTTGTGATCTTGGTTTATTACTTTTTCTTTTGTACAAATGCAACCCTTTCCCTTGACTATCCTCTTCCGACCAACTCGGCTGCTAGCCCAATGGGAAAGCATTCTTCAGCCTCCACTTTCCAAGACATGAATCACATGAACTTTTACACCCTCAGAAAGCCTATGTATACATTGTTATTGTCACAAACGTCAGTGAGGATAAGACCCATACAGCATTTCAGGTCTCCAATTTAAAAACTGGTTTATAAAGTCTATCTGGGCTCACCTGCAATGCAACCCAGTGCACTGATCCTGACCCAGTGCCTCCTTCTATATCTGACTTGAGCCCCCAAAGTCTATTGTATTTTCTTTGCCTTCTCTTCCATGTTTCTTTGGCAGAGTTAAGCAAGCAACTGAGTTGGAAGTTTGTAATTCCGAATTAAATACTGACCATCATGCCCACAATTTGATATAGGATCCAGAGACCTCGTGGACAAAACAAACCAAAGCAGTTTTGCTTTGACAAAACAAAGAAATTTTTAAAGAGAGTATAGTCTAAACCCATTTCTAAACATACATCTAAAAGCAGCACACTTGTCAATGACCCTTTGTGTGTTTGTGTTCAACACACGAACTTTGTAGTATAATACTGTGGGCACTTTGCATGCCCCGCGCTCTGATGATTGATGACCACTACTTTCTATAACCTCTGTCTTATCCTATTCTATTATTTTCTGGTTGAGTCATTCTCACCCCACCACTAAATCCTAACCAAATCATTTCTTTAATAATGTTAATATTTTCAATCAATTAAATTCTTGTGTATTTGTGGAAAAATTCAAACCCTTTATTGTAACAATTAAAATGCTATTTTAATGTCTGAATTGAGACAGTGTATGTTGATTCCACATTTATGGGGTTATAGCTCATAATTGAGCATAAAAACTAACAATAATTCTCCCCTATTTTGGATGAACCTCATAGTCTCTATGACCTTCATTGATATCATTTGTGAAATGGGACTACATGATGATTTATTGAAATAATAAATGTAAAGCACATAGGACAGTATCTGGCATTATTTATGAAGTACTCCAAAACTCAAACTTTGGTGAAATTCAAAGGCTTAACATTGAAAATCAATTGTTATTTTTGTGATTTTTTTTTCTCTTTATGAAATTTTGAGGCATTAAAATTTGTATTTTGGGCCACGTGTGATGGTTCCTATAATCCCAGCACTTTGGGAAGCCAAGGAGGGCTGATCACTTGAGGTCAGCAGTTTAAAACCAGTCTGGTCAACATGGTGAAACCTATCTCTACTAAACATACAAAAATTAGCTGGACATGGTGGCAGACACCTGTAATCCTAGATACTTGGGAGGCTGAGGCAGGAGAATTGCTTGAACCCAGAAGACGGAGGTTGCAGCTAGCCAAGATTGTGTCATTGCACACCAGCTTGGGCAACAGAGCAAGATTCCATCTCAAAATAAATAAATTAGTAATAAAATTGGCATTTTACATTAAATTCATCCTAACGATATGTGAGAAATCTTTAAATGGGATTTGTTCTTGAAAGTCTCAAGATGGAAAAAGTATAAAATGACAATATACTAAAAATATATTTTAAAAGTTATTTTTCCAACTATAAAATTATTACACCAAATTATTCTCAAAGATTAGAATTATGATAAAATATATTCAGTATTATTACACTGTGGGATTTATCTTAAAGCAAAAAAAGAATCAAAATATTTTACCTCATTTTCTATGAACACATAATCAATAGTAAAATCAATTATTAAAATGCTTCTCCATTTTAAATTTCTTGTTTTTTTTTAAAAAAAGTTCACAACATTACAATCATCACCAAATACGACAATTTTTTTTTGTAAAAACATACAGTTATACTTAAAATAACGGATTGGATTTGTATTAAGCCATTCTCACACTGCTATAAAGAACTACCTGAGACTGGGTAATTTATGAAACAAAGAGGTTGAGTTGACTCACAGTACCGCAGGCTGTATAGGAAGCATGGATTGGGGAGGCCTTAGGAAACTACAATTCTGGCAGAAGGTGAAGAGGAAGCAAGCATGTCTTACCATGGCAGAGCAGGAGAGAGAGAGAGAGACAGAGAGAGAGAGAGAGAGAGCAAAGAGGGAAGTGCCACACACTTTAAACAACCAGATCTTGTGAAAACTCACTCACTATCTCACTATCTCACAGCAAAGGGAGAGTCCGACCCCAAGATCCAATCACCTCCCACCAGGCCTCTCCCCCAACCTGTGGGAATTAGAACTCGAGATGAAATTTGGGTGGTAACACAGAGACAAACCATATCAGGATTTCAACATATAAAACACATAATGAGATTTTCACTTTGTTACACCAAGAAATGTTTCAACTTTTGAAAATACATATTATTAAAAATAAGTCCAAATAGCATCATAAAATATTAATATCAATAGAAATTAGAGATGATAATGATCACAATTATCATTGATTATGAACTAAAAGACATGAAAAAGGACACTGAAGTAGGCACTCAACTATTTAGTCCTTGAGAGGCCAGTGTAAAAACCAGTGAAAATGACAGACTTTTGTCAGTTTCTGTCAATTTCATCCTAGAAGCCAAACTTTAAAGAATCTCTACTTAAGAAGTACTCAATAATTCTCCTCTAGATATTAGTCTTCTGTATGTTCTTCTGTGTGTATGAGATCTAATTTGATAATTACACTTAAAAACTAAGTGATACACATTTCAAAGAAAAATACTTCTGCTGTTTGTTTGAATTCAGGATTCAGAAGAATCAAAATTTCTCACACCAGTGGCAAAAAAATAAAATTTGAAATCTAGAAAAGTGTTTTAAATGTTGTTCCTTATTTAAAAATGAGTGTTTCAGAAAGGACTATCTGCAAATAGCATATTACTACTAATTTTAGTTAATACATATTAAATGTTTAAATCTGAGAAATTCATTTCAGTGACTTAATATTTAACCATCCAAGCATTTGCTTTCATTCATGGTTCTTTTATTTAGAAACGGAATTTCACTCTTAGGATAATTTGATAAATGTCATGTCAGCAGTTTTTGAATAGAGTCTTCTGTTGTTACAAAAACTGGCAGACACTAAACAGACAAAGTCTCAGAATAATTGATATGGACAACAACAGTAAGAATTTAGACTCCCAGTAGGCAAACCACCTGTACAAACAACACTTCTAACTTCAATTTGAGTTGCTGGCTTCTGAACACTCAATTATTTAGGGCATTCAAAGGATTTCACTAATGAAAGAAATATCTACAGGCCTGAATTATGAAAGTGTTTTTTTAATCATTAAAGATTAGATTTCAATAGTAAATATTGCAATTGCTAGGTTGATGACAAATGCTTTCTTCCAAGTGAATGATAAACTTTCTATTTTAATATATTATGAATATGTTTTTCTTCAGAATATTTGAATGCTATTTTACTTCAAATCTTCAAAGTCAAGGATTTATAGAGGCAGAATATAAAAAGATAGAAAATGACCATCCAGATGTTTCTACATTCCAAGACTGTCATTGCATTGCCATCCAGACAGTCTGTTCTGGATTCTTAAGAAATTAGTTTAGGTTAAAGGAGTGAACTACTTGTACAATGCTCTCTTTTAGCATTACTATGCATTGAATATCCTGTCATTACAATGAATTGGCTTAGATCCCCTGACTCAAATTCGAAGGGATAATAATATTTTGTTTTGTTTTGTTTAAGCATAGGGATTTAAATTATCTTAGAATAAATTTTAAATTTCAGGACAGTTTTTTTTTTTTTTTTTTTTTTTTTTGAGACGGAGTCTTGCTCTGACGCCCAGGCTGGAGTGCAGTGGCCGGCTCTCAGCTCACTGCAAGCTCCGCCTCCCGGGTTGACGCCATTCTCCTGTCTCAGCCTCCCGAGTAGCTGGGACTACAGGCGCCCGCCTCGTCGCCCGGCTGGCTTTTTGTATTTTTTTTTGGTAGAGACGGGATTTCACCGTATTAGCCAGGATGGTCTCGATCTCCTGACCTCGTGATCCGCCCGTCTCGGCCTCCCAAAGTGCTGGGATTACAGGCTTGAGCCACCGCGCCCGGCCAGGACAGTTTTATATTTACAGGAAAAAATTTCAAGGTAGTACAGAGAATTCCCATGTAACCTGTAACCAGTTTCTGCTGTTATTAACATCTTACATTAGTATGGTACATTTTCACAACTAATGAACAAATGTTGATGTATTATTATTAACTAAAGTTCATGCTTTATTCAGACTTCCTTAGTTTTTATCTAATGTCGTTTTTAGGTTCCAGGATCCCACCACATGACCTTTAGGCATCATGCATCCTTAGGTTTCTTATGGCTGTGACAGTTTCTCTGACTTTCCTTATTTTGAAGACCTTGACAGTTTTGATGAGCCCTGATCAGATATTCTGAAAAATGCTAATCAATTGGAATCTGTCTGATATTTTTCTCATGGATAGACTGGGGTCATGGGTTTGGGAGAAGAAGACCAAGGTGATGAATTATTATCTTTATCTCATTTTGTCAAAGATATAGATTATAAATGTGACTCGTCCCTTCTGAGGTTGACCTTGATCTCTTCACTTAGTGTTTTTCAGGTTTCTTCACTGAAAATATACTCTTTTCTTTACCTTTTCATACTGTGCTATTTGGGAAAAAAGTCATGGTGAGCAGTTAACCTCTATCTCCTTAAGGTCAAAATATTTACACAATTTGGAATTTCTCTGTACAAGATATTTGTCTCTTCTCCCCATTTATTTATTTTTAAAATAAGTATGGACTCATTAACATCCACTTCAGGTGATGCGTTATTATATAATACTACTTTATTTATTTAATTTAAAATGTTTCACAATAGCCACTGGTAATTCTTCAATTGGCTTCTGTTTCACTTTTATATACCGTGTGTGTGTGTGTGTGTGTGTGTGTGTGTGTGTGTGTGTGTGTGTATTGAATATTTTCTTACTTTCTGGTACTACAAAATATTTCAACTTTATCTTGTGTGTTTCCTGTTCCAGTACTGTTTCAGGCCTAGAATCAGGTATTTCTCCAAGGAGCCCTGGCTCCTTTTTTTTTTTTTAATTTTTTTTTTTTATTTTGAGATGGAGCCTCACTGGTCACCCAGACTGGACCCAGACTGGAGTGCAATGGCACGATCTCAGCTCACTGCAACATCTGCCTGCCAGGTTCAAGCAATTCTTCTGTCTCAGCGTCCTGAGTAGCTGGGACTACAAGTGTGTGCCACTATGCCCAGCTAATTTTTGTATTTTTAGTGGAGATGGGGTTTCACCATGTTGGTCAGGCTGGTCTCGAACTCTTGTCCTAGTGATCTGCCCACCTTGGCCTCCTAAAGTGCTGGGATTACAGGCATGAGCCACTGTGCCCAGTCACCCTGGCTCCTCTTATTGGAGAACAGTATTAGAAACTACAATCTGGGTGCTAGATGTACACATTGCTAGTGGTGTATCATTGATTCTAAGTCCTCTCAGCTGATAGAGCAAGGAAATGTATGTATGTATTTATGCTAACCTCGGTATCTACACATATCTGTTTCTATATGTAATCATCTGTGTTTCTGTTAAACTAAACATGATTTTATACTGATGACTTCAATTCTAATTTATTACCACTACAAGTCTCAGATTGGACTTGTGAAAAATAAAATCGTATGTTTGGCAGATACCCTAAGCATGTAGTCCAGCATCCATTTTGCTAAAGAGACTCAGATGGATGGAAGGGAACTACATTTCATTCATCAGACAATGGGAGAAAGACCCCAAAGGCATTTCAGAGATCTTCCAAGCAAGCTAAACCTTGAGGACCAGGATTCCAAAGGGGTGCCCATGGGACCTCAGGTTTCACTGCCCTGAGCCACATCAAAACTCACTCTCCTCCCCAAATTGTAGCACAGCACTTTTAGCTTTCTCAGCTGTGGCCTAAGTGAGCTCAGATGTGGCTTGACCTACTGCTCCAAAAGTTGCAAGCTCTAATGCTTGGTTGGGTTCATGTTATAGCTTGGATATTTGACCCTCTAACCCTCATGTTGAAATTTTATCCCCAGTGTTAGAAGTGGGGCCTAATGTGAGGTGTTTGGGCCATAAGAGTGGATCTGCTTGGCACCATCCTCATGGTTATGACTTAGTTTTCACTCTGCAAAAGTTCTGCCAAGAGTTGATTGGTTAAAAGAGCCTTGCCCCTTCCCACTTGCTCATTCATTTTCTCTCTCACCACGCTAGCTCCCCTTCACTTCCCCTTCACCTTCCACCATAAATTATAGCAGCCTGAGCCCCTCACCAGAAGCTGAGCAGATGCCAGAGCTATGCTCTTGTACAGTCTGCAGAGTCATAGGCCAAAAAACCTCTTTTCTTTATGAATTACTCAGCCTCAACTATTCCTTTATAGCAACATGAAAGAACTAAGACAGTCCACATGGTGCTAATTCTGCAGGCACACAGAATGCAAGAGCTGTGGGCATGTCAGCCTCTACCAAGGTTTCAAAGGTGTTTCAAACAGTCTGGGGCCTCAGGCACAGACTTGTTACAAGGGTGGAGCCATTGCAGAGAGCCCCTGTGAAGACAATGTCTAGTGAAGTTGTGATAGTGGGGAAGTCCTTGAAATCACAAAACCATAGTACTATCAGCATGCAGCTCTAGCTTGAAAAGGCCACAGTCATGAAACTAACCTGTGAGAGCTTCTGGGTAGACTGTGCCCAGCAAAACAATAGGAGTAGAGCTGCCTGAGATCTGGAGCACACAACCCCAGCCCTAGTGGGCCCAGGATGTGGGATATGGAGATAATAAAATCTCACTGAAGATTCTTTTTCAGCTTTAAGATTTAATATCATCTTTCCTATTGGATTTTGGACTTAGTTGGGTCCTATTACTTCATCACTATATTTTGAAAGTCAACCATTTTTTATGATTTCACAGGCTCTTGGTTGAGGATAATTTGTCTCAGGGAAAATTATGTCTTGGGTCTCACCTATATCTAGTTTAGATGAGACTTTAGACTTTGAAATTTTGAGTTGGTGCTGGAACTAAAACTTTGGGTTTATTGGGAATAATTAACATATTTTGCAAGTGAGAAAGACAAAAATTTTGGGGATCTGGGCAGAATGCTATGGACTGAATGTGTTTCTCAAAGTTTATGTATTAGAAGTTTAATTCCCAATAAAACAATGTTGGGAGGTAGGACTTTGTAGAGGTGAATGGATAAATGCCATTATCACAGAAGTATATTTACGATAAAAGAAGGAGTTTAGCCCCCCTATTCTTCCTCTACCCATGCATGCTTTCTTGCCCTTCTGCCTTTCGCCATTGGATGACACAGAAAGAAGGCCCTTGCCATATGTGGTCAATCATTCTTGGATTTTACAGCCTCCAGAACCATGGGTGAAATAAGTTTCTTTAAAAATTAATCATTCCATAGTATTCTGTTATAGCAGCATAAAACAGACTGGGACACCATGTTTCCCCTGCCATTGCTCCTTCTTTTCTGTTTCTCTAACACACACACAGAAACACTTTTCATTTTAGGGCTTTTGTACTTGCTACTTCCATTGACCGAATAAGTTTCAGAAAATACTGTCATGTCTTACTGTCTGACTTCATTCACTCTCCTTATAGAGAGGAGTTAGCTTCCATATATAATCAACACCCTGTCCCCACTCACATTAGATGTATTTTCTTTCATTGTCCAGCTTTATTTTGCTTCAAAGCTCTTGTTATGACTTGATACATTGTTTATTTGTTGATTTTCTATTCAATGCACCACAACTAGTTTGGAAGCTTCACAAGATAGATTTTGTTTTCTCTATTGATGTCTCTAGAACCTGGTGCAGAGCAAGTATACATATTAGATGATCAATAAATGTTTGTTTGTTTATGTATTTATTTATTATTTGAGACAGTCTCGTTCGGTCACCCAGGCTGGAGTGCAGTGGCATGATCTCGGCTCACGGCAACCTCCACCTCCTGGGTTCCAGTGATTCTCCTGCCTCAGCCTCCCAAGTAGCTGAGATTACAGGTGGGCACCACCATGCCTGGCTAATTTTTGTATTTTTAGTAGAGACAGTGTTTCACCATGTTGGCCAGGCTAGTCTGGATCTCCTGACCTTGTGATTCACCCACCTCAGCCTCCCAAAGTGCTGGGATTACAGGTGTGTGCCACCGCACCCAGCCAATAGATGTTCTTAAATTGACTCAAACTATTCTTCAAGCCAACTGAACTTATTATTTTTGTTATTAGTGCTTTGCAACTAACATCACTTTTATTAGATAAATGCTAATTTCATTAATCTTTACTAACATTTAGTGAAGAAAATACAATGCGTTCCAGATGGAAAGAATTTCTTGAAAACTAAGAAACTGTCATTTAAGGTGAACTCTTTATATTTACTGTGTTCTATTAAAAGGAATACCTTTTATATAGCTAAGAAACATTAAAATAGCAGTTCATATAATCCATTTTTGTTGGGAAAGGAAAAATAGCAAAGAGTGAAATGTATCCCATTGTAGAAATTTTTTTAAAAAGTTACTTAAAAAAATTTACTCTACTAATCTGAGAATAGTATTAGTATAGCCTTATATTTCACAACAAAGAAAATCAAATGTATAATTTAAGAGGGATTCAGTTTACATAAAAAGTGGGAACTGAGGGATCACAAATTTACATAAGTCACCTTGAATGTCAAACCCTTTGCTGGATGTTTTATAAATATTATCTAATTTAATATTTTAATACTCCTTTCTGATGAATATTATGGTTACTATTTTTGCTGAGAATAAAACTGAGGTTCAGGAAAACTATTTATTTTCCCGAGAGCATAAAACTAGTGCTTGATATCCAAACCTAAAGCTTCAAGCATCCAAACTCATGAAAAAAACAGATTTTTTTCCAATAAATATGTAAAGCTATTGATATGTACACAAACGTAGAATATTGTCTGAAAAGCCTTTGTTTGGAAATTAAGTCCCAAAAATATTAAAATGCTTAACTGCGGTTATCAGTATATCAAGTCAAACTTTAGTTGTTTACTAGAAAAACTAGCTCACTGATGTTTTACAGATGAACATTGTTAGCTCTGCTCTAATTACTTAAAAATGTACGTAATTATATAAACAAGGAGACTAATAATAGGAAATGATATTTGCATATTAATCTGCATTAGCAAGTGCTAGACCCACTTGTTAAAATACATTATAACAGAGGATAGAGAGAAAAATATAAAAACACAAGAAACAACAGTGATATTTATAGTAAACTATGACTAAAATGAACTTTAAGACTGTTAGCATACTTCTATAAAGACTGAAACATCAAATAAAATGCTTTCTCACATCAAAATGTAAGTATGGAGGAAAAAAGGAAGAAAATTACCAACCAGTAAGAAAACTTTTTGCTAAACATTATGTGATAAAATAAAATATATTGTCAACTAAAAAAGAGAGCTCTATATAGCTTCAACAAAATGAAGACATTATGTACGTCTAATGGTAACTCACCATTGGAGATACAAAAATACTAAAGTTTAGATAATAACTGTGTTAAATTAAATTTTTACCTGTAGAGTATGATACAAAATAAAATTAACATGTGCTCCAGATTGTGCTGGGGTGAGAAGATCCTGATAGGCTGGGTGTAGAAATAGGTGATGTTTGAGCTTCGAGGTGTTCAAACATCTCAATCTTCTTGCAGCTGACTAGTAGCATCAGGCCCAGAATCCAGCCAAGTCCACAGTCACCTCAGTCAGGACCGAGACATAGGCTCCACTATCATAGCCATTCATGTGATGGGCACAACTAGGACAGAGGTGGTTACCAACACCTCTTCTCCAAGGTATAATCATTCAAAGAGTAAATATATATTGAACAGACTCCTAAGAGCCAAGTGCTGTTTTAAGCTCTATTTGAGTCTCTTCAAAGGAGCTTATGACGAAATTCTACAGCTGCAATTTCAGCATCTGCATTTGCTCTCTCAGAGGTTTTTGAACTGGGCATGTTGTATATAAGCCTGCTACTGGTTTCACTTTAGAAGGAACAAATATAAGATGGCGATAACTGTAACTGCTGGATTAACTCTGGGATTGCCAGCCACAGTGACTACAGCTGTTAACAGGTACCAATTCAGGATTCAATAGGTCTATAGCAAATGCTGCACCATTTACTTTAACTCTTACTTCTACTTAGCTGGTGGTCTTGTTTCATCTACTCTGACATTGATACAGGAGTGCTGGGATGGGAAGACTGTGGTCCCCTTAAATGACAAAGAAGGGGGAAGGCAAGTGCTTGGTAAGGGAGGGTGTGGTCCCTGGCTAGAGTTTCACCCCCACTGAAGGTGAGGACAGGCATTTTTGTTGCATTTCCTAAGACCACTTTAGCCCACCAGGCCCCAATCCTGGGCCTATAAAAATCCGAGACCCTCGCTGGCCGACACACAAGCAGCTGGTCATCCAGAGGAGCACGCTGGCAGAAGAGCACACCTATAGGCACGGGCATGCTGGCAGGCCATCCACCAGTGGGGTGAGGCCGAGTTTTCCAGGGCCGTCGGAGGAGAGCTGGGGCTGCCAAGCATAGGGTGGCCTGACTCCAGGAGAAAACCATTTCCCTTCTGGCTTCCCCATCTTCTGAGAGCTACTCCCGTTCAATTAAACCTTGCACTCATTCTCCAAGCCCACATGTGATCGGATTCTCCCCGTACACCAAGCAAGAAACCCTGGGATACAGAAAGTCTTTCTGTCCTTGCGACAAGTTAGAGGGTCTAATTGATCTGCTTAACACAAGCCACTTATAGACCTAAAAGAGCACCCTGTAACACATGCCCACTGGGGCTGCAGCTGTAAACATTCACCCCTAGACATTGCCGTGGGGTCAGAGCCCCACAGCCTGCCTGTCTCTTTGCTTCCCTAGAGATTTGAGCAGGGAGGCACTGAAGAAGCGAGCCACACCCCCATCATAAGGTGGTGGGACAAGGGAACCTTTCCTGTTTCAACATCAACTCTAGCAGCTCCCATGGGATTTACTACAAATAATTTGGGTAGAACAATAACAACTACAAATACATCAGCAAATGTCTCTCTAAGAAAAGTCATTGCTGGCTTGGTCAGTTTGCTCTTCCAAAGTACAGACACAACATCAAGACATGGGCAGGTTATAGGTATGACTTTGAAAACTGCTGTAGCTACTTCAGCTGTAGCCAATGAGAAACTAGGTGGGGTATATTTATTACCTCATAATGTAAAAGACTGATAGAAAAGTGATAAAAGGATAATAAACCACTTAAGGACAAAAATCTTCCACGTGTCAGGATATAAAAATTCTCGAGAAATTGTAAATAAACAGAAAATAGAAATACAAAGGAAAATATTAAAGCAATGATAAAAGTGTAAGAAGATATTAAGGTAGCAGAGCAGCTTCTGCCATTGACTGCCAGTGGATGAGAGAAAAATTCCTCAATATCAACAATTTGAAAATAGAAATTGCTCAGGAGTTAAATTAAGCAGACACAGCTCTCAGAACCTGGAAACTACTACCAGGACTTCAGAATGAAGATACAACTTCTGCAGACTATTTCACAGTCATGGCTCAGACGTTTCAGGGGTAGCTTCAAAAGTGCAGACGACAGATTGAATAACTAGCACAAGAACCTTCTTGCCACTCAAGCAATTAGTTCTCGTATAACCCTGCAAGATTTATCAAGAGCTGCACAGAAAATATATGAACAATTGTAGCTTTGGCTGTGTGACCTTGGTCCATTATTAAACAGGTAAAGGTATTCAAAGAACAATGTCTTCAGCACAGAAAAATGTTGGGAAATGCTATAAATGTGTTTGAAGCCAGAAAACAGAAGCCAAGAGGTGGCAGACTGCATGCAGTTATGACCAGACCCACCCTTTTCAGCAACATGCAAATGAAGCCGCCTTCACCTCAACACTTAGCAGCCTCAGTTGGTAGCAGGGTTTCAGCTGTTTCTAGGGCTCAGTTTGGTACACATTCAACTCAGTTACTGGCAGAAAAAGTACTAGCAAGTCCACATTTGGATTTGGAAAAATAAATAAACCTTCAGAAATCTTAGTGCAAGCTTGGCAGCTCAAATAACATCTGCACTTAACTTCAGCAATTCTGGCATCACAGTACCCGTTGGTTGGACATACAGGATGTCTAATCCTGTCTCTGCAGGTTTTGGAACAGGAGGGCAGCTCTTTCAGTTGAAGAAACCTCCAAGTGGAAACAAAAGAAGAAAAATGATAAATATATGAGTTGACGTATTATGAGAATACGTTGTAACTGTTTGTTCTGCGAGTCTGTTTTTCTTCTTTCTTTTCTTTTTCTTTTCTTTTTTTTTTTTTTTTTTTTTTTTGAGAAGTCTCGCTGGATCGCCCAGGCTGGAGTGCAGCGGCGCGATCTTGGCTCACTTCAAGTTCCACTTCCTGGGTTCAAGCCATTCTCCTGCCTCAGCCTCCTAAGTAGCTGGGACTACTGGCGCCCACCACCACGCCTGGCTTTTTTTTTTTTTTTTTTTTTTTTTTTTTTGTATTTTTAGTGGAGACGGGGTTTCACCGTGTTAGCCAAGATGGTCTCAATCTTCTGACCTCGTGATCCACCTGCCTTGGCCTCCCAAAGTGCTGGGATTACAGGCATGAGCCACTGCGCCTGGCCTGAATCTGCTTTTCTAAATTGACACAGTAATTAAATTACATTCCAGAAAATTTATAAAGTTTTGATACTTTTCCTTACTCTAGAATTTAAACTCTATTCACATTCGCATGCTGAACAACTTTTTTCTTGTGAATATAAAACGTAGTTGTGTATTTTTCATTTTGCAAAATAAATTCTAATAACATCTCTGACCAGTAAAACCTATTTTTAACTTAGTGATAATAGCTGTGTTTTTGTTGATAAAAGTGACACTGCTACATAAATATATGCATATTTGTTTCTTGTACAGATGAAATGACCTCTAGTGTTTATAATAGAATCAATTTGTTCTTTAATATAAAGACCTCTTGAACTACACTAATGGACATCTTTCATACAGAATAATATCCACATTTATGCAGGCCTATAAAATATATATTCATGAAACACTTTCTATAACCTATTTTCCTCTTCTGAGGGTATTTCACTTTTTTTACATTTTGAAATTTAAATCTTCAGTGCATGTAGAATGATGAACTAGAGCTACCAAGTCATTGAAGTTGGTTGCTTAAAATGTGTTGAAATAGTTATTGGCCTAAATGTTCGGCTGACTCAGCTGCATTGCATCTACTCTATTCCACTTGTGTTTCCAGTTTGACCTGTGGCAGTCTCTCCAAATGCTGTGAATCTTGTCAAATCAACTTTTTTTATCCTGCATTGATCAACTTTAGAACATGTATATGAAGTTATTTGTTTATTTATTTATTTCCATTTATGTGAAAAGCCAAAGGGCCTTTGGGGCCAACGTGCTTCTGCACTTCAATTTGTCACGATATGCTACTACCAGTACCCCAGATCCCTCTCCTATTACCATGAACATTTAGGATTGTTGTAGCTTAGAAAAGTCAAAGATTTATATAGTTCAGAACACTATACTTTCTTATCCTGAAGGTGAACTTTCAGGAGTATATCTGGTCTACTCAAATTAACTCAATGCAGTTAAAGAATGCACTACTTAGTGGAAATTTTACAAGCTCTTCCAATGCAGAGTTATTTCTTAAGTGGTTATTGAGATTGACACCAAGGAGAATGGTTTATCTGTCTCTTAATAACTCAACTGATATAGAATAGAGAAGCAATTCATGTAAAAAAAACTGTCTATTGTGCCAACTATAAAATTTTCCTAGTGTTACCAGTGATTAGAAAGCCAGATAATAATGTGCAGACACATCAGGCTGCATCTGTGTAATATGCCTACAAAAAGCATTAATAAGAGCAGAGTGGCTGGAAAAGAGAGCCCTTTCAAAGAGAATGGCCTTACCTTTGAGTTAAGAGAGAAGCAACTAAATTGATCTATTTACATTTCAAGTTCAGTTTCCAGATGTAATTTCACCATAGAACGTCATTGAAAGTGGTTTAATTTTAACATAGGTTTCATATATAATATTTATCAAGTAAATACTTTCAATATCATTTTCTCTAAGGCCTTATTTTTCTAAAAGATATTATGCATATTTATACATTTTTTACATTTCACATGCATAAAACATTAGCTGGTTGTTATTATAAAAGTGTGGTAAAATTCTGTTTTATTTTTCTGCTTAGAGCACTGATTGGCTTTTTTAAATGAATTTTTTTTTTATCTTGATGTATTAAAACAAGAAAAGATTTGTTTCTGAGCACTGAACTTTTTAAAAAAACAATGCTTCTTGGCCGGGCGCGGTGGCTCAAGCCTGTAATCCCAGCACTTTGGGAGGCCGAGACGGGCGGATCACGAGGTCAGGAGATCGAGACCATCCTGGCGAACACGGTGAAACCCCCGTATCTACTAAAAAAATACAAAAAACTAGCCGGGCAAGGTGGCGGGCGCCTGTAGTCCCAGCTACTCGGGAGGCTGAGGCAGGAGAATGGCATAAACCCGGGAGGCGGAGCTTGCAGTGAGCCGAGATCGCGCCACTGCACTCCAGCCTGGGCGACAGAGCGAGACTCTGTCTCAAAAAAAAAAAAAAAAAATGCTTCTCAATTATCACAACCCCCAAATCCAGATTCCAGAAAATCGCACCAAAAAAGTTTGATTTTGTGTTTTGTGAATTGCTGTGAGAATTAAGTAAATTGTCACATCAACATTTTTTTACATTGGTAGGCATAAATCCAAATATATTTCCTGCCTTTTCATCTTCAGATAAGCTGCATTTTGATGTGTCAAGCCACTAGAAATCAATGTTTGTGAAGGAGTTTAAATGGGTTGTCATTGTCCTAATTGTCTTCGCTTTGTCCAGAGTCTACCATTATGTGAACAATAAAATTTAGTATAATTGGCCTTTAAAAAATAAAACTGGTATATTTAGAGCAGATCTATTAAAGGATTTAAAAGTTATTGAGATAAATTGTGCTACCTCAACATGGCTTTAGTATCCTCACTTTCGGGTGATATAGAACTCATCATAATGATCTATCTCAATGACCAAAGGACCTTTGGGGCTGAATACTTGAGCAATTCAATTTACTGCAATATTCTACTACCAGCACCTCAGATCCCTTTACCATTACTATGAACTTTTAGCACTGCTGTACCACAGAAGAGTCAAAGAATTATATAGTTTAGAAAACTATATTTATCTCAAAGTGGTATATCATTTAACACAGAAGCACCTAATTTCCGTTACAAATTCTACAACCCTCAAGGGCTCTTGACATCTTCTGACATTCACTATGACATCTGTTCCAGAGGGTATTGCTCCATATTCCCTTGTGTCAAAATTTATATAACTTCTCCATATGGCTGATGAATTCAAAATCATCTGTGACAAAATGAGTATGGGTTATCAAGGGCTATCTCCCTCTCTTCCCCCTTTGGCAGATAACAACTTGCAAGGTTACAGAAAGCTGTAACATGGCCTAGTTCTGCATAATCATGGTGAAGAAATTACCCAAAGCAACTTGGCCTCCAGATTCCTGCTGTCCAGAATAGTTCTCCCATTTCCATCTGAAGTCACTCTCAATATATGCAAAGTTTCACTTTCAATTAGGAATGATCAAGGGAACCACAAAGCAGTGCCTAGCATACCCTCCTCTGCTAAATCTTAATAAAGACAGATAAAATGGGGTTTTCTCCTGCCAAAGCATCAGGACTCAGGTGCACAGATAGGTTTTGATTAGAGAAAGTAGAAGGACTTTGCAATTTATGTTACAAGAGAAATGGAGTAGAGAGTCTGACTGGAGACTAACTATGGAGAGTGGGGTCAGGGGTGAGTAAACCTGCTGAGTAAACAGGGAAATCATTGCTTCCCTACTCTATTTTCTCTGGAACCAGCCTTCTTATCTGTTCATTCATTCATTCATTCCACAAATGTTCATTTTTTATTATTTAAAAATTATGTTAATACGTGGATATCAGAGCAGTTGAATATGTCACTATAATAAATGTTCTGTCATTGGTAAATAATTTTTTTTTAATTTGATAACATCCACATTAATGTGTGTGAATCACCTGAAGATTTCATTTAGATACAGATTGTGATTCAGTAGGTTTTAGGGTAATATAGGGGAGCTGAGTTTTCTTTCTTTTTTTTTTTTTTGCTGGGGGGTAGAGTCTCGCTCTGTTGCCCAGGCTGGAGTGCAGTGATGTGATCTTGGCTCACTGCAGCCTCTCCCAGGTTCAAGCGATTCTCCTGCCTCAGCCTCCCCAGTAGCTGGAATTATAGCTGCCTGCCACCACACCTGCCTAATTTCTTTTTTGCATTTTTAGTAGCATATTTTCCTTTTTAAATCTGTTTTCTGTTTATTTACAATTTCTCAAGAATTTCTATTCTTGAGAAAAAAGGAAGATTTTTGTCCTTAAGTGCTGTTATGCTTTTATCACTTTTCTATCAGTCTTTTTATATTATGAGGTAATAAATATATCCCATTTAGTTCCTCATTGGCTACAACTGAAGTAGCTACAGCGGTTTTCAAAACTGTAGCAAAACTCAACATTATAAAGGAAGAGATAAGAACCATTTCAAACTGTGAGAGTAAAAGAGACGAAGTCTAGGGATTTTCACCAGTTTGGGCGTAGTTTTCAAAACCCCGTCAAGGGAAACCGAGCCTCTTACCTGGAGGAACGAGAGACAGGTGGCAGGGTTTTGGAAAAGAGGTAACCCAACAGTTTCACACTTGCACTCACCTTCCGGAATCCTGGGCGAAGTCCCAGTTGAAACAGGAAAAGTTCCCTTATCCCCCTCGCAGGGCTTGTGATGGGATGTGGCTTGCTTCTTGGGTGCTCCGCTGCTGCAGCTCAAACCGCTAGGGGAGCATGCAGACGGGCAGGTCGTGGGGAGCGTGGACTCTGGCCTCACCCCACGGCAGCGTCTAGGGTTGAGTGTTTACAGCTCCTGAAGCTCCAGTGGACATGTGTTACAGTGTGTGTCTTTCAGTTTAACAGTCCGCATACAGCTTGTGTTAATCAGCTCATTTAGACCCTCTGCGTTTATCGTAAGGACAGAGGGCTTTCTGTATCCCGAGGTTCTTGCCTTAACCTACTGGAAAAAGTCGTATCGCATGTAGGCTTGGAGGATGGGTGCAAGGTATTTAATTGAGTGGTGGTAGTTCTCGGAGAGATGGAAGGGGAGGCCAGAAGGGTGATGGAGTGAGAAGGTGGTCTTCTCCTGGAGTTGGGCCGCCCCGCGGCCAGGCTCGCCTCAGACCACCCTTGGCTGAACTCCGCGTTGTCCCGCCATAGATGGCCTGCCAGTGTCTGCTGATGTGTTCTTCTGCTGTTGTATTCTTCTGCTGGTGTGTTCTTCTCGACATCCAGCCGCTTGTGTCTGTGCCCGCTAGGGTCTGGGGGTTTTTATAGTCACAGGATGTGGGCGTTGCAGGCCAGGGTGGTCTTAGAAGTTACAACAGCTGGGCATGAAAACAGGAGTGCCTATCCTCACCTAGATCCATGGGCCCAGTCCTGAGGGTGGAGCCTTCGCCAGGGAACCTGACTTTCTCTACCCAGCACTTCCCTGCCCCCATCCTGTATCACAACTAGGTATGTCTCTGAGGCTGTTTCCAGAAAAAAATACCATTTGAATCTGTAGACTGAGTAAAGAAGATCTGCCCTCACCAACGTGAACAGCCATCATCCAGTCCACTGAGGGTCGGAATAGAACAAAAAAGCAGAGGAAGGATGAATTATCTTTCTCTCTTCTTGAGCTCAGACATCCATCTTCTGCATTCAGACACCGATGCACGTGCTTCTCAGGCCTTCTGTCTCCAGGTTTTAGACAAGCATCCCCTTCCTCCAAATTTCTCATGCCTTCAGACTCAGATGGAATTAAGCCACTGGCTTCCCTGCTTCTCCAGCTTGCCAATGGCATATCCTGGGACTTCTCAATTCTCATATGTGTCGCTTCCCATAATAAATATCTTCTTAGATATCTACTTGCATCCAACTGTTTTTCTTCCCTCTGGAAAACCCTAACAAATACAGATAGCAAACAAACACATGAAACAATCTTCAACATCATTAGTCAAATGCAAATTAAAGCCACCACAAAATATAACTATACAATTATCAGAATGACTTAAATAAAAAATAGTGTCCAGGCACAGTGGCTCATGCCTGTAATCTTAGCAGTTTGGGAGGCAGACACAGATGGATTACAAGGTCAGGAGTTCAAGACCAGCCTGGCCAACATCATGAAACCCCACCTCTACTAAAAACACAAAAATTAGCCACTCATGGTGGTGCATGCCTGTAATCCCAGCTACTCGGGAGGCTGAGAGAGGAGAATTGCTTGAACCCGGAAGACAGAGGTTGCAGTGAGCTGAGATTGTGCCACTACACTCCAGCCTGGGCAACAGAGTGAGACTCCGTCTCAACAACAAAAAAAAAGTGATAATTCCAAATTCTGTCAATGGTACAGACAAAATGGCTCACTCACACATTGCTGATGGAAATAAAGAATGATACAGCTACTTTGGAAAACAATTTGACACTTTCTTACAAAACTAAACAAGCAGCTACCATGCAACTTGCGTGTACACTTGAGATTGGTTCCTAAAAACATGAAAACTTATTTTCACAGAAAAATTTGTACATGAATGCTAAGGAGCTTTATTTATAAGTGCTCTAAGCTAGAAACAGCCTGGTTTTTCTTTGACAAGTGAATGGTTAACAAACTGTGACATATTCATACCATGGAATATTACTCAGCAATAAAAAAAATAAAATGAACTATTCACACATAAAACAGTTTGGATGAATTTCTAGGCTATTGTGATGAGTGAAAAAAGCCAATCCCAAAAGGCTGTATACTGTATAATTCCATTTATGTAACATTATTAGTATAACAATATTTAAAAATAGAGACCAGACTAGTGGTTGCCAGTGGTTAGGACACTGAGGAGAGAGGAAGGAGGTAGAAGCAACTATCAAAGAGATCCTTTTGGTGACAAAACTGTTCTGTATGTTGTTTGTATCAATGTCAATATACTGGATGAGATATTATGCTATAGTCACCAAGATGTTACCTTTTAAGAAAGCTGAGTAAAAAGTATGCGTGATCTCTCTGTATTATTTTTTTATAACTGCATAAGAATCTACAATTAATTCAAAATAAAATACATAATTTAAGAAAATATCTTGTCCTTTACTTTTCCACTAATTATTTTATTCTATGGCCAAAAAACAGAACATTTTTAACATAGATGTATCCAAATGACATGGCTTTGTCCAACATTGTGGCATATATACATATTTTCCTCAGGATTGTTAACAACACGTGTATTGATTTAGCCTGAGAAAATAAACCTGTGTAAGGTGTACCTTTTAAATTATTTTTAAGGGGAAAAATCCCCCCAAAATAGTATCTACAGGTTACCTTAAGACAGAATGACCAAACCTTCACGACTAAGCAAACAATAACTATAAACTGTTAACAGCTGCCCTCTTCTTTACATCTCCATAAATGGGCAATAGCAAACTGGTTATCTGAATATATGCTATTTTCTTTTGGTTTCTCAGAATAATGTCTTCTTTTCTGAATTATTACCTTCTAGTTGTAGATTTTTCCCCTAAATTTAAATAAATCATACCCCCTATGCTCCACCTGCTACTGATTTTTCAACTGGGGTTACAGGATACATCTTTATAGTTAACTAATGATTCTGAGTCATTTCTGCCCCTGCTATGTCATAGTTATATCTAAAAGCCAGAGTTCACGTAAAATTATTAGTGTCCTTTATTATATAGCAAGATAAATAAAACTTCTATAAAACAACAAAAAGAGGCAAGTTTTGTGGGGTTTCTTGTAATTTTATTTTTAATTTTATGTTTGTAAAATTACTCTAGCAGCATTTTATGGGATCCTTCAAGAAGGGACAGATGCTGAAACCCACTCAATAGATATTAACCCACTGGTTGGGATGCTAACGTCATTGAAATTGTTAAGGAAAGAGGAATATTCTATCTTCTTTATTTTGCCTGTCCTTAGGGAATCTAACATTAAGTAATGCTTATTTAACAGATGCCGTCCAAACAGATAATTCTACAAAATCTGTTACATTAAATGGATCACTTAACTTGCATTGGAGTTAACAAAGAGCAATCATGCCTTTACTTTTTTCATGTTTTCTGAAAAGGTGTTATGATATTACCACTATGCTTATTCCTAATTGTCACATTACATACTGAAACTGTAGTTTTATATTTTATTTCAGATTTATAAATTTGAAACATTACAGTGTGACACATTATAATTTTGTTGCAGCTTTTCCCAAAGAGGGCTTCCTGAACATTAATGTGTCCTATATATTTAACATTTTCTGAGATTTTAATTATGCATAGTTGATATCACGTATAATATTCATTTTATAAAACTCATATTGCAAAGCAACATATTAAATGCTATTAAAATGCTGCAAGAAAAGTGTAAAAAATTGTAAACACACTTCTGTAGCTGATTTGATTGTAATTTTTATTTCCATATTTTGTTTTAAGTCTCAGAGGACTCTCTTCGGAGGTCTTCCTTCTCCTGTGGAATTCTCTTCAGAAAATTTTCACAGAGTAATCAAATTTTTATTTCTACACCAAAGAAGGACTAAGAAAGGCAATATTCAACTCAGAAATTTTGTAAGTGTGTGCAAGAGTATGTGTGTGTGTATGCTCCCCGCTCATCAAAAAGTTATTTATAAGACCTTTTTCCTTACCACCCACATGTCTTCAGCAAGTCTCAAACTCTGCCTTGACAGTAAAACTATTTGATTTACCGAGAAATCTCATACTTCTTCCAATACCACCCTGATTCAAGCTATTATTATTTCCCAGATTTTTGAAAAAGCCACCTAACTCATCCCAATGTTTTTTTACTCTCCAAAAAGTGGCTAGAACATGAAAGGAGAAGAATCATCAGATTTTTCTGTTTAAAACTTTCTAATAGTTTCCAGTTACATTTAGAGTGAAATTTATACTTTACACAGTGGTCAACAAGACTCTGTAAGACCTGAACCCTGAACCCATCATCTCTCTGGTATTACCTCCTGTCCCTCTCCCTCTCATTTAAGATGCAAACTGAACTTTGTGTCATTACTCAAATATTACAAGTTTTTTTTTTTTTTCCATCTCAGATATCGTACTTGTTATTCCCTCTACCTGGAACATTTTTCCTTCAATATTTACATGGTTAGTTGCTTTCTTCTAAACACTTAACTGTCTGTTCAAAATATATTTTCAGAAAGACATTGAATTACATACCAGATATTAATATATTGTTTAAAATGTTACTCCATTTCTGGTCATTTTCTTTTTCTCTCTCTTTTTTTTTTTTATTTTTTTAAGTATTAGTTTTATTTGTTTATTTCACATTTTATCTATTTTTATTATCATATAAATGTATATATGCTTATGAGGTTCAATGTGATATTTTGTTACATGCATACATTGTAGAATAATCAAATCAGGTTAATTAACGTAACGTCACCTCAATTGCGCATCATTTCTTTGCAGTGAGAACATTTAAAATCTCCTCTGTTAGCCATTCTGAAATACACAATACATTATTATTAACTGTAGTCATCATGTAGTACAATAGATACCAACATTTATTCTTCCTGTCTGATAGAAACTTTGTACCCTTTGATCCAATGTCTCCCCTTTTTCCATTTACCTGCCCTCAGCCTCTAATAACCATCATTCTACTTTCTAATTCTACTTTCTAATTCTACAAGTTTGAGTTTTTTAGATTCCTCACATAAATGAGATCATGTGGAATTTGTCTTTCTGTTCTAAGTTTATTTTACTTAACATAATGTCCTCTAGATTCATCCACATTGTCACAAATTATAGAATTTCATGACTGTTAAGACCGAATAATACTCCACTGGAGATATATATATATATCTTATCTCTCTCTACATATATATTTTTTCTTTATATACAAAAAAATATATATCTATATATTATATATACAATATACAAATATAACTATATCTCTATATATTTTTTCTTATATATTATATATAAATATAACTATGCATATCTCCCTCTCTATATATATTTTCTTTATATATAAAGAAATACATATATCTATATATAGAAAGATAATTATAGATATATAGAGAGATATCTATATAGAGAGAGATATATGGAAAGGGATGTATAGAAACATGTATATATCTTTACATATAAAGAGATATATAGATATCTATATATCTCTATCTCTATAGATATATATCTCTATACATTATCTCTATATAGATATATCTCTATATATCTATGTATCTCTCTACATAGATATATCTCTCTATATATATCTACATGTATCTCTCTAAATATCTATATATCTCTCTATATCTATCTATACATACATCTATATATATTTCTCTATATCTCTATATATCTATATAACTCTTTATATCTCTATATAGATATCTATATACCTCTCTATATCTCTATATATATATCTATATATCTCTCAGTATATATATCTCTTCATATCTTATATCTCTCTCTATCTCTCTCTCTGTATATATATAGGTATATATGTAGAGAAATATAGAAATATCTATATATCTCTATATATAGCGATATATAAATATTTCTATATATAGCTCTTTCTATATATATAGAGAGAGAGATAGATTCAGATGCATATATATTCAATGTTTGAATTCATTCATTCATTGATGGGCACACTTATTTCCTCATCTTGGCTAATCTGAATAACACTACAATGAACATGGAAGTAAAGACGTCCATTTGACATACAGATATCAATTCCTTTGAATGCATACCCAAAAGTGAGATTGCTAGTGTATTAGTTTGTTCTCGCATCCCTATGGAGAAATACCTGACACTGAGTAATTTATAAAGAAAAGAGATTTACCTGGCTCACAGTTCTGCAGGCTGTATAGGAAGCATGATGCTAGTGACAGGTGAAGCCAGCTGGGCTTCTGGGTTGGGTAGGGAGTTGGAGAACTTTTTTGTCTAGCTGAAGGATTGTAAATGCACCAATCAGCACTCTGTAAAAATGGACCAATCAGCACTCTGTAAAATGGACCCATCAGCAGGATGTGGATGGGGCCAAATAAGAGAATAAAAGCTGGCCACCGGAGCCAGCAGCAGCAACCTGCTCGGGTCACCTTCCATACTGTGGAAGTTTTGTTTTTTCGCTCTTCACAATAAATCTTGCTGCTGCTCACTCTTTGGGCCCGCACTACCTTTATGAGCTGTAACACTCACCGCGAAGGTCTGTGGCTTCACTCCTGAAGTCAGCAAGACCATGAACCCACCAGAAGGAAGAAACTCCAGACACATCTGAACATCTGAAGGAACAAACTCTGGACTTACCATCTTTGAGAACTGCAACACTCATCAGGAGGGTCCACAGTTTCATTCTTGAAGTCAGCGAGACCAAGAACCCACCAGAAGGAATAAATTCCAGACACACTAGCATCTGCTCAGCTCCTTGGAAGGCCTTAGGAAACTTACAATCATGGTGGAAGACAAAGGGGGAGCAGGTATGTTATATGCCTGAGCATGAGCAAGGAGGAGACTGAGGTGCAACCCGCTTTTAAACAACCAAATCTCCTGAGAATCACTCCCTATCAGGAGAACAGCACCAATGGGGATGGTGCTAGACCATTTATGAGAAATCCACCCTGATAATCACATCACCTCCCACCAGGACCCACCTCCAACACTGGGGAGTACAATTCAACATGAGATTTTGTGAGGACACAGATCCAAACTATATCAACTGGACTGTATGGCAATTCTGTTTTTAGTTTTTTGGGGTGATGCTGGTCTCATAACATAAGTTTGAAAGTATTCCCCCTCTTCAATTTTTTTGAAAGAGTTTTAGAAGGACTGGTACTGGTTTTTTGTTAAGTGTTTAACAGATGAAGCCATCTGTTCCTGGGCTTTTCTTTGATGTGAGACTTTTTATTACTTATTCAATAGCTTCCTTGTTATTGGTCTGTTCAGATTTCCTATTTCTTCATGATTCAGTGCTGGTGGGTTATATGTTTTTAGAAATGTATTCTTTTTTCAGCTTGTTCAATTTTTGGCATATAGCTTTTTTTAGTACTCTCTTATGATTCTTTTTATTTTGTGTTATCGATTGTAATGTCTTCTCTTTCATTTTGTATTTTATTTATCTGAGTCTTCACTCTCTTTTTCTTAGTCTAGCTAAGGGTTTGTCAATTTTGTTTGTCTCTTAAAAATAAACAACTCATAGTTTTGCTGACTTTTAAATTGTGTTTTGGTCTAAATTTCCTTTAATTTTGCTCTGCTCTTTATTACTTCGTTCTTTCCTCTATGAGCTAAGTTGGTTCCTTTTTTTCTAGTTTCTTGAGTTGTAACATTAGATTGTTTGTTGGGGACTTTTTCTTATTTATTGATTTAAGCAATCATTTTTATAAACTTCCCACTTGTAATTGTTTTTGCCACATCCCATAAATTTTGGTTTGTTGAATTATTGTTTTATAGTTTTCTCATGACATTTTCCTTTCTCTTTTAATTTCTTCTTTGACTCCATAGTTTATCAGAAGCATATACTTTAATTTCCACATATTTGTTAATTTTTCGTGATTCTTCCTGTTACTGAGTTCTAATGTCATACCATAGTGGTCATAAAATATACTTGATTTGATTTCAATCTTAAACTTATTAATTTTTTTGTGGTCTACATATGATATACCCCAGAGAATATTCCATATGCACTTGGGAAGAATGTGTATTCTGTTGCTGTTGGGTGGATTTTCTGTACATGTCTGTTAGTTCTGCTTGGTCTAAAGTATAGTTCAAGTCTTGACTTCTTAATCTACTTTCTTATCACCTTTATCCAAGAGGCTAAAATCCCAGAACAATATGGACCTTGCTTATGTTTTCCACCACTGTATTCCAGAACCCAGAATAGTAGCTAGTATATATTAGGTGTTCAATAAATGTTTTTCAGTTACTGAATGAATCATAATAGGGATGATGAAAAGGGGTAAATAATGCTTCTCATAGAAAGTGATTTTTAGTTATTTTGCCGAGGAGATGAGATTGATGCAATAACTGAATTTAAGGTAGCTTTGATATTTATTAGCCTACCAACCTTATGTAATAGTTTAACCTGTAAAAATCCCAGTTTTGTTAACTATACAAGTGAAATGTTATACCTTCTTGCAAAGTTAGACTACTGTAAGAGATTTGCTTTAAAAACTAGTTATTCAATAGATGTTGTTTTAGCCCTGAAATAGAAAAGTGATGGGTTCAGCAAGGATTTTAATGTGATGTTGACAGGATGAGACACAAGTAGATTTACATTTCAGAAAAAAAGAGTGATGATAGAATAAATGCCCGGATAGAGTCAGAATTGTGACACTTATAATAGATCCTGGGTAAACATTTTAGCTACTCTCTGTTGACAAAGGGTTGGAGCTAATAATAGAACTATACATTGGTATATCACACTGTTACAGGTGCATTTTTGTACCATCTAGTAAATTACATGCATTGGTTCAGAAATAATAAAATAATCACTTTCATATATGTCTTTTTTTTTTTTTTTTTTTTTTTAGGAATCATTAAAGAAATCTCCCTGAAACTCAGTTGATCCAAAGGATAATTGTAGTTAACGAATGAACAACTTTTTTTCACAGAATCATGCCTGAAAGCCATCTGTATCTGGTTAGATGTATCTTTGTCACACGTTACTTATGTCAATCTAAATTGTGACATCTCTCTACTAATTAATTTCCTGTACCTCTTTCCTTGAGTTGCCCTATCCACTTGGAGAAGAAAGCCAGGCTATTGCTGGAATTATAACCCAGTGCTCTTCTCTTTAAAGGTGTACTAGGATCTCAAGTAAAATGATACTCTAAGCAAGGAAATTATTTTAACTACTCTCTAAACTGGAGTAACATAATAAGGTATTTTATTTTAAATAATATTAACACAGAAAATGTGTTGTGTTCATATATACCAGGTGGTATGCTTAAATATAACTTATTTTATTTAATCTTCACGAAATCTCCATACATTGGGTACTGTTACTGTACTCACTTTTACTGATCAAAAAACTGAGACATAACTTGTTCATGCTTACCCTAGACAGTGTCCAGAGCCAGGTTTTGAACTGAGAGTTAACAAACTTCGTAGTTTGACCTTATTGAAGTCTATGACAAATTCAGCTACTGCCAAGCTAACTGTTAGAACTCCTGGATTTATGGTCGATTGTCCCTGGTACTATGTCTGCTGCACCTACTTCTAGCCTCTTGTTTTAAGTGGGAGGGAATGGGCAAACAAGATGAATAAAATGCACGCAGCTGGACTGCGTAAAAGTGAATGCTGGCCGGACGCGATGGCTCACGCCTGTAATACCAGCACTTTGGGAGGTAGAGGAGGGAGGATCACGATCACGAGGTCAGGAGATCGAGACCATCCTGGATGACACGGTGAAACCCCGTCTCTACCAAAAATTACAAAAAAATTAGTCAGGCATGGTGGCATGTGCCTGTAGTCCCAGCTACTTGGGAAGCTGAGGCAGGAGAATGGCTTGAACCCAGGAGGCGGAGGTTGCAGTGAGCTGAGATCGTGCCACTGCACTCCAGTGTGGGCAACAAAGCGAGACTCCATCTTAAATAAATAAATAAATAAATAAATGCTGATAATGTTCTGACTTCCCTCAATCTTAACCAGCAGTAGTCAATATTAATAAATCAGCTAGTTTATTTTCAATTTTGTATCCTACTTTATTATCATTTGATAAAGTTTTTAAAAAAAATTTCTGTTCTGACATTCACAGTAATTCACCTTAATTCTTCTAAAAGAAAGTTGTTTGAGATACTCTGAGACCTCTGTTGCAAAACAGTAAAAGAATTTTATATCCTCAGAGGCTGCCACCTGAAAGAGGAGGCAATTCAGAGGCAGAAGTTTTTAGAAAAATATGTGAGAAGAAAAGACCTGTTTTGGAACAGGCAGCAACATAAGTGGGGGAAAAATTGCTTCAGGAAAAATTAAAAATCCTGACTTGGAATTCCTTTTAAAATTTGAGATAAAAATGTTGCTTCTGCTAGACTATTGTTAGAGACTGGAATCTTCATTGTTAAATAGGACTAAGTATTTAAAACCATGCCTCATTTCAAATTCAGTTTGCTCATCTATACATTTAACTTATTCACTCTACATTTATATGTTAGAAATTGACCATATGAGTCCATTGCCTCTTTCACATGACAGCCCTATGAACAATTGAAAATTGCTGTCTCCACTTATTCTTCAATAATGGCCTTTTTCTTTACTAGGGCTTTTTCAAATTCAAAAGAAATGATGTTAGTTGGAGTTCTGCTTCAGTTGTTAACAGTGTCTTGTTTACAAGCAGCTGAAAATAAACTAAGAGTACAAATGAGTCAAAGTATATCAAATATCCAGTAAAAAAAGGATTGTAACTTTCTCTAATTACTTGTTTCTTATTGCTGTATATTTTTATTTACAGTTTTCACAGTGAATTAAATTCTAGTACTATTACATTTCTGTAAATGGACCCTGATGTGGTATTTTCACATTGATCCTCAGTTCTTTAACTCCAAGCTCATATCATAAACGCAGTCACAATTTTATAAATGTGAATGAAGCAGTAAGCCAACTGCAGACATAAACAGGGAAAGTCAAAGAAGAAGGAAGAATTACTCCTTAAGAAGTTTGATATATACTTTAATTACTTCCCAAAAGGGTACCATCACTAAGTTTACCTTTACCTTCATTGTATATCATGCGGGTTCTTGTTCTCCATCCTGTTTTCCCAAACCTTTTTAAAATCCCAGAGTGACTTTTAGAAAACGGTCAGTATTCTTCACATGACTTGCAAGATTCCAGGTGGACTTTCAAATTCTGTGTAGTCTGACCTCTGCGATTTGCACACCTCGATTTCATTCAACACTTTCTCTACCTCTCAGCAATCTGATCACACTGGCCTTTTTTCAGGCCATTTACTGAATTAGGTTTCTTCCCAGCACAGCAAGTGCCACAGCAGGTTCTAAGTTCTACACTTGGAACAATCATTCCTGGATCCTCATCCTTTTTGATTTAGAAGACAACTTCTCATCTTTTAGATCTTAATCTAATCTAATCTGGCATTTCTTCCAGGAAGTTCTCCAAGATTATTCTTTCCTGCATAGTACAAAAGTATTTATTTATGTGATTATGTGATTCCTATTTTCCTCTTCCATGAGACCTAAACTCCATCAAGACAAGGACATAGTCTGTTTCACTGGCCATTTCTCTCCATAGATCACATTTTTATATCAAAGCCTTCTAAACAGGTAACGTGAAAAAAGAAACATGATTTACGTCAGAATGTTCAAAAGTTGAAATCTTATTTTTGCCACCAGCAAAGTACAATGTGGGATTCCTAATTCCAAGATATGAGAAAAATGTTTTCTTGTGGCCTCCATCACTAAAACAATAGTAAAGTCCTTGCAATTTATAAAATCTTTATGAAAGAAGATTTTTGGTAAACATATTGGTTGCTTAGCTTAACTGAAGCTTTTGGTTAAAATATTGGTTATATAATTGCTTCAATATTACTTTTCAGTAGACCCTTGAAAAACATACAAGTTAGAGATGCTGACCCTCTGCTCAGTTGAAAATTCATGAACTTTTGACTTCCCCAAACCTAATTACTAATAATCTACTGTTAACCAGAAGCCTTACTGATAGCACAAATAGTCAATTAACACATATGATGTGTATATATTACATAATGTATTCTCACAACAAATTTAGAGAAAATGGTATTAAGAAAATCATAAGGAAGAAAAAATTTATTTACTATACAGTAAGTGGAAATTCATCATCATAAAGGTCTTTGTCCTGGTTGTGTCCACACTGAAGAGGCTAAGGAAGAGAAGGAAAAAGAAGGGGATTGGTCTTGCTGTCTTCACAGGTGGCAGCGGTGGATGAAGTGAAGGAGGTGGAAGAAGAGGCAGGAGAAGTAAGTACACTATATGTAACCTTTAGGGAATACATTGTAATTTCTAACTTGTTTCTTTTTCATTTCTCTAAAAATGTTTCTAATGGTACCAATGTGTCCGGAATCGGTGGGTTCTTGGTCTCGCTGACTTCACCAATGAAGCCTCAGACCCTGGCAGTGAGTGTTACAGTTCTTAAAGATGGCATGTCCGAAGTTTCTTCCTTCTGGTGGGTTTGTGGTCTGGCTGGCTTCAGAAGTGAAGTTGCAGACTTTGGCGGTGAGTGTTATAATTTACAAACACCCCGCTGACCCAAAGAATGAGCAGCAGCAAGATTTATTGCAAAGAGCAAAAAACAAACAAACAAACAAAAAACCCTTCCACATTATGGAAGGTTTTTACAGAGAGCTGATTGGTCCATTTTACAGGGTGCTGATTGGACCATTTTGACAGGGTGCTGATTGGTGTGTTTACAATCTCTGAGCTAGACACAGAGTGCTGATTGGTGCATTTACAATCCTCTAGCTAGATATAAAAGTTCTCCAAGTCCCCAGTACCCTCAGGAGCCCAGCTGGCTTGACCTAGTGGATCCTGCACTGGGGCTGCAGGTGGAGCTGCCTGTCAGTTCCTAGCCATGCCTGCACTCCTCAGCCCTTGGGCGGTTGATGGGACCGGGTGCTGTGGAGCAGGGGGCAGTGCTCGTCAGTGAGTGTTGGGCCACGCAGGAGCCTAGGGCGTGGAGAAGGCTCGGGCATGGCAGGCTGTGGGTCTCCAGTTCTGCCCTGCAGGGTGGCAGCTGAGGCCTGGTGAGAATTCCAGCACTGTGCATGCAGGCCAGCAGTGCTGGTGGACCCCACAACTTCCGCAGCTGCTGGCCTGGGTGCTAAGCCCCTTACTTCCCTGGGCTGGCAGCACCGGCCAGCAGCTCCTAGTGTGAGGCCCACTGAGCTTGTGCCCACTGGAACTCGTGCTGGCCTGTGAGTGCCACCAGCAGCCCTGGTTCCCGCCTGTGCCTCTCTTTCCACACCTGCCCTCAAGCAGAGGGAGACGGCTCTGGCCTCAGCCAGCCCAGAGAGGGGCTCCCACAGTGCAGTGGTGGGCTGAAGGGCTCCTCAAGCGCCACCAGAGTGGATGCCGAGGCCAAGGAGGCGGCAAGAGTGAGGGCTGCTAGCGCATTGTCACCTGTCACCAGTACTCTTTAAACCATTTTACTTTAGTTTTTACACTCATATAGAAAAGTCCATGTCATAAAAGAAGTCCAAAGCAGCCCTAAATAATCAGAATCCTCCGCCAAGTTGTCCAATGTCAATTTGTTTCCTGGCACTGCTTCTTCTGTGACTTCTTTCTCACCACCTGGGACTGGTTCAGAAATACTGATCTCCATCCAGTTGCTTCTGTTAATACCTCCAGTGTGATGTTTATTAGCTCTTGAATTTCTGTAAGATCCACATCTTGAAACTCTTTCCCAACTACTTTTTTTATAATATATATGTCCAGAATCTCTTTCATGATTTCCTTCGTTGGCTCTGTTGTAAATATTGTGATGTCACAGAATTTTCTCCCGCAGAAATGTACTGTTTGGATCTTGATAATTTCATGACTTTTTCTATCATGTTGATGGCATCTTCAGTGGTGTAATTTTCCAGACTCATGGTCTCTCAGTCATGTTTCTCTTCCACAGCTTTGAAAATATTTTTTATGGAGTATCATTTATTATGAGCCTTAATAATCTTTATGACCCCTTGATCTAGAAGCTGAATTAGAGATATGCTTGGCGGCAAATAGACATCTTTGATGCCTTTGATATTGAACTCATAGGATTCTGAGTGGCCAAGGGTTTGTCTAATCAAAAGAATGCCGAAAGGCAGTGCTTTACTAGAAAGGTAGCTTCTGAGATCAGGGACAAAGCATCACTTGAACCAATCCAGAAAAAGGGTTCTTGTCCAGGTGTCCTTGTTGTAAAACCAAAGACTAGCAGCTGGTGTTTATCTTTCCCTTCAAGGCTTGGGGTTTCGCAGCTTTACTCAAAAGGTCAGTCCTGATCATAAACTCAACTTCATTTACATAAAACAGTAGCGTTAGCCTGTCCCTTTCTGCCTTAAATCCGAGTGCTCACTTCTCTGCCTTATAATATCCTTTAAGACTTTTTTTTCCACCTCCCCCCAGAATAGAGTACTTTTGTTGACATTAAAATCCCATTCAGGTAGAGATACATTTTCTCCTCAATGCTCTTCTTAATGCGAATTCGTCTGCTATCTCTTGGTCAATAGAAGACTCTTCTCCTGTTATTTTGACACTGTTAAAGCCAAACTTCTTTCTAAAACTGTTAAATCATTATTTGCTGGCATTAAATCCTCCAGCTTGAGATTCTACACTTTCTTTTTGCTTTGTCATAAAATGACTTTGTTTTTTATCAAATCATGTTAGAGTCTATATAGGCTTTAACCATATTAGATTCTAAAGACTCTATCTTATTGCTGTAAAGAAAGAGCCTTTCTTATAGCAATCTTGTATCCACATTAAAGCTACATTTTCAATACAAGATAATAAGACATTTTGCAAAAAGTACAGGGTTTGTTCACCTGCTGGCACAGCTGTAGAAAGGGCTTCATGTATCTTTTTTCTTTTCTTTCTTTTTTTTTTATTTTATTTTAACAATGATCCTTACCCTGGATTTGTTTATCTTGAAATGGTACGCAAACACAATTGCAGACCTCAATTTAAAGTATATATCAAGCAATTAACTTTTTTTCTTGCAATTTCATGACTTTCTCTGCTTTTGGGAGCACTTCCTGTATCACTAATGGCACTTTATTTTGGGTACTATCATGTTATTCAAGGTTTGTGATATTGCACTAAACATGGCAAATACATCAATATAATGAGAGATCCTTTTTTACTGTGATAAACAGTTTACTGTAGTGACTAACTGCTCACATACAGATGATTAAAATCACAAGGTGTTTTCAGCAGATACTCTCAACACTTCAACTCACTGCAATAGCAACAAGAGGTGGCTACAAAATTATTACAATGGTACAGTATGTATTGCAGTTAATTTTATGTGGTTATGATTTGATACTGCATCTTTATATTTGTTTACATTTCTTAGGACTGTGAATGAGGTCATGTATTGTCAATAAGTGTGTGTATAAATTTTAATAAATTTTAACTTTTGTAATAGAGTTGTGTGTATTGTATGGTAGTAAAGGATAAAATAGAAAAATATCTACATACATTTTACTCATTCATGACATACCTAACTTTTTAATTTTTTAGTTATTTTTAGTCTATGAGGTATACCTGTGAGTTTTTTCAAATTTTCTCAAGTCTACTGAAAATTTTCTAATGTATTTGTTGAGAAAGATCTGTGTATAAATGGTCCTGCTCAGTGAAAATCCCTGTTATTCAAGGATCAGCTATATTTTGAAGAAAACCCTAGTGTTAATATAACGGATTTCCAATGGGGCAGCAATAAAATGTGTTAACGTAAATGGGAAGATTGGAGATTAAAATGGTAATTGGAACTAAACCTGTCTTCATCGTTCTCAGAAATGTGGCTCAGAAAACCCTAGAAGCCACAGAATCTTTGGAAAATAATAGAGGAAAAGACCTTAATGAGTGCATTATTTCTTATGGCATAGGTAGCCTTTTGCCCAAATCATAAGGCAGAGGAATGTTCTCTTGGCAGCCCACTTAGGGAGCGAGAAAAAGACAGAGCTGAGAATCAGGCTGGGACAGGTATGAAGATAATACTGTACTTGGGGTTTGTACCTCAAAAACATGGTGGGAGGAATAAAGGCAGAAACCAGAATTTAGTGCAACACTGGGAAACCGAAAGCAACAGGAGTGTAGTCATGGGATTTCTGTATAAGCAGAGACAGCCAGCTACAACTTAGTTTTATAGTATAGTATGTGAATAGGTAAAGCCAAGGAGACAACAAAGCAGTGGAATGGAAACAGTAGCAACAAAATTCCTTGAATTAGGAAAAGAAGTCGGCCGGGCGCAGTGACTCACACCTGTAATCCCAGCACTTTGGGAGGCTGAGGCAGGCGGATCACAAGATCAGGAGATTGAGACCATCCTGGCTAACACGGTGAAAACCCATCTCTACTAAAAATAAAAAATAAAAAAATTAAAAAAAAAATTAGCCGGGCATGGTGGTGGGCAACTGTAGTCCCAGCTACTGGGGGTCCGAGGCAGGAGAATGGCGTGAACCCGGGAGGCAGAGCTTGCAGTGAGCGGAGATTGCCCTACTGCACTCCAGCCTGGGCGACAGAGCGTGACTCAGTCTCAAAGAAAACAAAACAAAACAAAAAAAAACAAAAAAAAAAAAAACAAAAAAAAAAAGAACTCAAATCTAAAGGAAGTCTTAAGAACATTTTCAAGAATTACCTTTTTAGAGTTACTTCTCTCAGAATATGATCACCTTGGCAGTAACAAACTTGGAATCCCCAGAAAGGATGAATAAAAAGCGCCTGAGTACATACATGCATAAAAATGAAATAAAAGGAAAATAGGTAGAGGTCAGATTTCTATTGTAAAATATTAACCTATAATGGAATCTTAATGTTTGTCTATAGTTAGCTTGGGTGAAATTATACAAGTCACTTTGTGTAGGGGAGAGCTAGCATTTACTAGGAGAAAATAAACACTTCATTTTAAGTTTGCAATTTCGTTTAAACTTTGGAAAAAATGCTTATTCTACATCTAAGTCACAGGACTATTAAGCAGCTTTCCTACGGCCTCACATCTATGTGAGTCAGTCTTGAATCTTACTTCCATTTTCCTGGCTGACTCCTCTCCAGGGCACTCCTTCCCATCACAAGTTGACTTTGGGTCTGGACACAGCATTGTTGCAACAAGAATGTAAACTGCTGCACTTTGAATCCTGACTCAGCCACCTAGGCCTCTCTAGGACTTGAGTCATGTTAGTTACCTTTCCTGCAAGTCAGTTTCTGCATCTATAGAGTGGGATGTTAGAACCTGCCTCACAGTCATGGAACAAGGATGAAATGAGATAGTGAATGTCCAACATTTCTTTGCAGCTCGCAGGACTGCCATATCTTAAAGCTCCCCATTAAATCCCTGGACAGGGGCAAAGCTGCAGTACTGTATTACAAGCACATAGTAAGCACTCAACATGAAGTTACTGTGATTCAAACAAAGCAAAATGGATATTTTTTACAATAGTTATTTGCTAAATATGACATTATTATAGCTCTTTCTACAAAAAAAAAAAATGCAAGAAATCTTTGCATCCCACCAAAAATAGCTAAAATGGGAAGTTCTTATCATTATAATTCTTCATTTCAACTTTGTTTAATTACATCCTAGACAACGAGAGATTTAGTTTATTTTCTTAAGCTATTCTAGTAAAAGCTTCACATACAAATGTTCAGTTTCATTCACAGCTAATATTTTTTTCAATAAATAACATAATACTTCTTTTACAAAATACAGTTAGAATATATATTTGCCTAGTTTTTCATAAGTAGTCACAGTTCTTGTTCCACACTTATTGAAGTTAATACAAAAACTTGACAGAAAACCAACAATCTAACCATAGCAAGTTATGTAGATTTTAAAGTCATGTGGATTTTACCAAAAATTTCAACCCCCTTTAACATAAACATTCCAGGCTGAGCACAGTGGCTCATGCCTATAATCCCAACACTTTGGGAGGCTGAGGAGGGCAGATAACTTGAGCCCAGGAGTTTGAGATCAGCCTGGGCAACACAGGGAGACCGTGTCTCTACATATACACAAATATTAGTCAGGCATGGTGGTGCGTGACTGTAGTCACAGGTATTTGGGAGACAGAGGTGGGTAGAATGCCAGCACCCAGGAAGTCGAGGTTGCAGTGAACTTTGATCACCCCACTGCACTCCAGCCAGGGCAAAGAGAGTAAGACTGTTTCGAACACACACACACATACACACACACACACACACACACACCCCCTCTTAAATTCTTTCAGTTTTACCCCTTTAAGGTGTCCCTGCAATTGCAACCTCTTTCTTCTATCTTCCCCACACAGTCGCAGCTAAGATGTTCATAGCTTATTTGAATGTTAAGTGTCTTTCTTTATGCAGTTGCTTTGTTGTTTATATTGTCATAGAATAAATAGTATGATGGTTTATTTTTGTTTCTTTTGAAAGGTGCATAGCAGATTTAATGTATATTCATGTTTCATAATGTATTGTCTGACATGTCTCTATATTCTCTATTTTCTCTATATATATATTCTCTCTCTGTATATATTATATATATATATGAAAATATATATATATATATATATATATATATATATATATATATATATATATATATATATATTCCTCTTTCCCTCTGGCATATCTGGAGGTTACTTTGTGATCTTGGTATAGGGGAGATGTAACAACGTCATGTTTCCTAAGGCTTGGATGCTATCTTATTATTTTTACCTAGACAATATATACTCTTTTCCAGAAACATATGCAAATGTAGGCTCCTTTATGAACCCTTCCTTTCCCTTCCTGAGACAAGTTAATCACAGCCTCTTCTGAACTGCTTCTATTGTTTGCTCCTCACAGGCATTCCATATTGTTCTAATATAAAGTTTCTTCTCCCTGACTCTTACAGAGGTATTCCTGTTGCCTAGAAAACTACCTGCCACAGAGAACATGAAATATTTATGTCAATTGAATATATTGAAGCCAATGAGGCAGATTACTGGTTTAATTTTTTCAGATATTAATTTTGATAAGCAGTGGTTTTGCATTTGGTTTTTAATCAGATAAACAAAAATGTATTTAATGCAGATGGGCACAAGTGAGCAACACTCAAGACTGGGCTTGCAAAACAAAAATCTCCATGTGCATTTTTTTTTAAATCAAGGCAAACCAAAGGATTCTTTATAAATATTGTTATTCTACTAGAAATGACATCACTTTTCCCCTATTGCTATGAAATTTAGTGGTTTATATTGTTCAGTGTAGATAAGTTATCATAGAAATTATTGTTCTGACTTTCCTCAAAACTAGCTTTGTGAACTCGTGTGTGTTCGTGTGTGTGAGGGAGTATACAGAATGGAATTAATTCTTCTTCAGTGATCACAATATAGAAAGTGCATTGAACAACAGCCAGTGGCAATTATATGTGTGCATGTAAACACAGGAACACACCAGCCCTGGCCTTCTGGTGCAACAGACAGTGTCATGACTTTACTATGTCCAATGGAATTAAAATTAGACATGCATAATTATATTATTCATCACTTTTTCTCTTTCTTAGATATGCTGATAGAGTATATTATTTATTATTGAAAAATTTAAATTAATACCTATAAACTGTTGCAAAATAATTCAAGAATACACCAATTAACCTTCCTCCCATTTTGGAGTAATTTCTTTAGAATAATTTCTGTCTTCTAAGTGGTTTAATTCATTTTGCTTGCCACCATTTCAAGAGCAGGCTGTTGTCCTTATAAAGCTCTCTAAAAGGACTCCAAATTTGTGAAAAGAAAATGTCTTTACAATTATGAATATTTCTGTAACTTTCAAGAGATTCTTGTGTTATTTGCCTCATTTCCCAAAGTATTAGATGGAAGTGAAAATTACTCCCTACTAATAATGTCAACACTATTATTCAGTTACTTTTCTATGCTCAAATAATTATCTGACATTAAAATTAAGAATAACTGACTTGGCTTCACTTAACTTTATGTTCGGGTCTTTCATCTTATGCACTGATTACAGCTGGAGTCCTGAACTACTCTGCAATATTTCCTTCAAATACCAGCACTGAGGTATAGTCTTGTGACAGTTAATAAAGACAGGAACATGTCATAAAAATCCCTAAGACTTAATCACAATTGGATAGATAGCAAAAAAGTACTGTAAAAAATGTAATAAAATGTCTGTATTGATGATAATGAACCTGGAGGTGTTTTCTGGAGAGAATAATTGTGTTTATAATTATTCCTCAAATGTATTAATTTTTACTTCTTGGGGATTCTAATGATATCGCTGATTTTGTTAGCTTGGTTTGACTTTGGGTTTTATAATATTTTCCTTAACTCCCATATCTGTATTGAATATTCTTCACTCCATCATCATCATCACTGTCCTAATGAACATCACTGCCCTAACCATGATTGTAGACAGTAGGACTAAAGAGAAGGAAAGTATCCTTCCTTTCATTTATACTGCTTACTTTTATATGTAACATATCTCTTACATAGTATTTTGTTTACTGAAAAAGGGCAGTTTTAAGATAACATGAAAGAACTTATTTCCCTTGGGATTAAATTATATGAAAATGTTGAATCTAAATTCAGACTTTATAACCAAGCTAGAGGGAAAAATACTCCTTCTGGAGTTCAAATTTTTGGCAGCACTTAGGATGGGACTGGTGGCTGTGATACCGGATAGTTACTGAGCAAGAAATAACATCACTTAGAGTTTGGAGCCCAGTGCTAGTTTGGGCCAAATTCTTCGTCTTCATAAATATTTATGAGTGATTTCTGCCATCTCGTTAGAATGTAATTCAAAGACAACAGGTGCAAGCAATGATTGCTCTAGCTAGGCCAACTAACTTTGTTACTGTGTTCCAAGTTTTACTTTTAGAAGAATCTGTAGAGAGTTGTCTCTGTGACATCTTTGGTTTATTGATTTCATTTGAAAGATGTTGGTTGGGCACTTCTAAATTTCAGTGACTTGCTTCCAGTGAGCTGTAGTCTAGTTTGAAAAACAAATGCTAAAGGAAAAAGTATACAAATAATCCTTCAGTTACATTTGGGAAGAAATATAGAGTGAACTGTGAGAGTCTGCCTCATGCAGACTGTTAAAGAAGGTATACTGGGACTTGCAGAATGAGTCAGAGTTCACTAGGCCAAGTGGAGCTGAAAAAGAATGGAGGGAGACCACTCTGGAGAGACTGAGATGCAGGGGTTAGGGCCTTGAGGCAGAATGGCACTTGCTCTTCCTGAAAGCAGAAAGAAGACAAGAGTGTCTGGGGAACAGTGAGTCAAGGACAGAAGGTGAGACTAGAAAATAATCAGAAATGAGATCTTAAAAAGTTTTGTAAGTCATGCTAAACAATCATATACTCATCCAATGCCTTGGATGAATATCTATTAATGACTTACTGTTATCTATTAAGTATCTATTAAGAGCTACCAAATATCTATTGATGGCTTACTGTTACTGTGTGCCAAGCATTGTTCTAGGTGCTGGAAATATGGCAGTGGTTGAAAGAAAAAAAAAAAAAAAAAAACACTTTTGCACTTAAATGACATTAGGGAGACAGGAAATATGTAAGTGAGTAAATATATGGTGGGTCAATAAGGGTTATGGAGAAAAATTAAATAATGAAGATACAAAATTGCAAACACAGCCGGGCGCAGTGGCTCATGTTGTAATCCCAGCACTTTGGGAGGCCGAGGTGGGCAGATCATGAGGTCAGGAGATCGAGACCATCCTGGCTAACATGGTGAAACCCTGTCTCTACTAAAACTACAAAAATTAGCTGGGCATGGTGACACACACCTGTAGTCCCAGCTACTTGGGAGGTTGAGGCAAGAGAATCGCTTGAACCCAGGACAGGAGGCAGAGGTTGCAGTGAGTGGAGATCGTGCCACTGCCCTCCGGCGTGGGTGACAGAGAGACACTCCATGTAAAAGGAAAAAAAAAATGCAAACACAGGGGTCCTATTTTACTAGGATGCTCAGAGGAAACCTTATTATAAAGAGACACATAGGTAGATAATTGAAGAATGTGAAAACTGAGTAATGTAGATATCTTGGAAAATAATGATTAATTAAGCAGGAGTTTTCAGTCTGACCTCCCTCCTAGAATTCAGTTAGCCTATGAACTTGATTTGGAAAAAAATATTAAAACATTCCTCCCAATAACCTGTATGTGAAATTCAGTGTTCCCTTCAATTTTGAATTGTATCAGCAATCCACGAGAGTCCTAGCAGCAGCTGTAATGTTACACAATTTACAGATATTGTATTTTGTATAACAGTGTTAAGATACCCTGAAATATCATTTACTCTCATCTCTATTTTGGCATTATCATTATTCTCAGATGTGCTGCTAGATCTCATTTTGATGAATTAATTAAAAAGCATATATGTTATTATAAAAATTGGTTTAAAATATTTTTAATACTTTTATTTCAATATAATTGATTACATTTGTAATTCTGTGAATTTTGTATGCATTATGAAACATTATTCTGAGAAACCTCTATCTGCTTTACTCAACCTTCCTTCCAAGAAAGGTCCATGATGCAGAAAATGTGAAGAGTCTCCATGTTAGAGAGAATAAGGAGAAAAGCCATGATATAAAAGTGTTCTTGATATGTTCAAGAGACAGTTCCGAGAACAGTGAGGAGGAAGCAGAGGGGTAGAGCGGGAGTAGTGAGAAAAGAGAGCAGGAGGTAGAAGGCAGATCAGCTGATCATGGCAGGCCTTTGCGCCTGCACAGTGAGAGGTTATTAAGGGTTTAAAGTTAGGGAGCCAAATTAAGCACATTCAGAAAGCCTAGTGATAAAGAGAAATATTAAAAACTAATTAATACCAATAACATTTTACCTAACTGAACTAATCGCCTTGCTCCCTCTGAGAGCTATGAAAATACATTGCTTTCCTCCAAAGCACTTTGCTTGTTAAATCAAATGTTTCAGGGTCAAGGCTGTGCTGTACTTTATCAGTTGAAAATTAAACCTTATGAATTAGAATATTATCTAGAAACAATTTCCTTCTCTGCTTTCAATTTTCTACATGCTGAGCTTTCTAAATGTGCATTTGCTTTTTAAAAAAATCCAATAAAGTCACATCCTTTTCTCTTAATTTATTTTATATTTGCAATATCAAAGTTTTCAAGTGTAAGACTTGAAGTTAAATGGCAGCATTTACTGTCTTACATACTAGGACAGAAAGCACACGTGTTTTTATCAGCTCTGCCACTGTGTGATTTTTAGCACTGCATTTGTCCAGCCAGACCTGCCTGTACTTCTCAGTGTTGCTCTGTGACATTTCATCCTCCCGCTCACATTCCAGTTGAGCTGCTCTTTACCCTCAGAGTGGATTCCAATGGATGTTTCTTTCTTGTGACATGTGAAAAATCATTTTCATTCCTATTACACAAGGCTTTCTAGGTTACCTCTTCAGGTTTACTTACCAACTTATTTTCTCCTTCCAGTCAAGAAGAGCCTGGTTTTAACTGCTTTTATAAAAAAAAATTAGTAAATCCGGTGTTATTTCCATTATTGTCCCAATAGAAAATGTATTCTCTTAGACTTTTCATAGATTCAAATTTCAATATATTTTTTAAAATCATAATTTATACTTTTTTCTTTCTATGATGTGTTTGATTTGTTTATCTTTCTCAATTTACTTTCTTGATACATTATTTTCTTTTTTTCTTAGCTGATATTTATAGAACTGTTAACTTAATGACTTTTTTTCTAGGATAAAGAAATAACTTTTAAGCACAGAGAGAAATGAAAAAGTATAATGATTTGCAAAGAGACATTACTCAGATTTGCTCTTGGCAGTGAAGAATTTTGAATGGGCTTCTTAAAATTGAAGCAGCAGCTTGGGGAACACAAACTTGGCCATAATAATGATTGTTTTTGTTCACTCACTTATCAAATATTGAATGAGGCTTTGCTATATATTAGACATTGTGACAGATATTGTGGGACACAGAGATGACCATGCCTGGCATGATTTCTTGCCTTCATGGTACTTGCAGTAAAAAGAAAAAGGTAAGCATTAAGAGAAATTACAATATGCTCAATTATTATAGGTTTAAAAATTTTTCAAGCCCTAAAAAGCTTGGCAGAAATGCATGTAAGGAAATCCACATGACTTCTCTAAGGAGATGATGTTTATAGTGACCCCTGAAGAATGCATGCTGGTAACCTAGGTGATGGAGCAGGACCATTTTGGGCACATGAATTGGCATTTTTATGCATTCTGACTAAAGCTGAGAGACTGCAGGGGGCAGTGTTCGGAAATGAGATTGAAGCATTAGGCAAAGCCAGATCATGGAGGGAGTTGTAGGCCCTATTAAGCATTTTGGATCATGTTTCCATGGTAAGTGGGAAGAAAATAAATAATTTATAGCATAAATTTGAAGTTTATGACTTGTATTTTATAAAAGCAATGTTTTGAAAATATGTGAAATAAATTTAAGAAATAAAAGAGTAAACCCTGGCATATTTATGAAGGAAATCATTTCAGTGGTAGCTTTTAAATGAGAAAAGAATGAATTGCACTTACTTAGGCAATATAAGGGAAGCATAAACAATACAACTCAGTAATAGATTGTGTGTGAGGTGAGGACAAGAAAGGAAATAAGAATGGCTTAGAATATTGGACTAAACACTTATATGGGTAATAGTGCTTAGTACTGAGCATGTATACACTGGAGGAAAGCAGTTTTATGAGGAAAAAGAGAATTGTGCTCTTAAATTGAATCGTGTTGAGCTTGAGATGTTGGTGAGAAACTAAAATGTTGATCTCAAGTGGTCATTTAGATTTATGAACCCAAAGCTGATTTGTCTGGATTTAAGACAACAAGGAAACATAGAACGTAGAGACAGTGAATGAATAAAGCCATAGCTTTGAAGACAGTGAGCCCGGGAAAGGGCCCCGAAAATAATTATGGGCATTTAACATTCAAAGTTGGTGAATTTGTGGATGGATGAAAACTGTTCATGTTTTGTCAGGTTCAGTTGAATCTGGCTTCTTACACAGGATCAGATACAGGCAGGGGCATGTGACTTTGCTCTGCATTAAGGCTAAACAGAGTATTGTCAGAGTGTTTCAAGTTCTTGAACTATCCAGTAACCACAGGTCTGGGGTGCAAACCTGAGAGGGCTGGAGGCCCACGTGAGCCACATGAGAGTGCTAGTTCCTGGAGATTCAGGTCTGTCAGCATAAGACCCAGATGGGGAAGGCTCGTGAAAAACACTGGAAAAGTTTACCTCATTATTGAATCTTTTCTCCCTACTGGATGACTGATTTGAGGAGGCCTTCTCTAAGTTGTCTAAGTCTCTAATGCAGAAAAAAAATGTGGTATGGAAAGTAGAAGAACAAACTCACTGTCGTTTCTGCTGTACCACAATGCATATTAAACTCTGGCTGGCAGCCGGGCACGGTGGCTCACGCCTGTAATCCTAGCACTTTGGGAGGCCGAGGCAAGTGGATCATGAGGTCAGGAGATCGAGATCATCCTGGCTAACATGGTGAAAATCCATCTCTACTGAAAATACAATAAATTAGCCAGGCGTGGTGCCACACACCTGTAATCCCAGCTACTCGGGAGGCTGAGGCAGGAGAATCGCTTGAACCCAGGAGGCACAGGTTTCAGTGAGCCAAGATCGTGCCACTGCACTCCAGCCTAGGTGACAGAGGGAGACTCTGTCTCGAAAAATCAAACAAGCAAGCAAACAAACAAACAAAAAAATAAATTCTGATTTGCTTTGATGTCCAGAACAACAGAAGAACCAAAGTCAACCAATGTACTACCAGCTTCATGTGCTGAAATAAGCAAAATTGCCTATCAATCTTTCTTCCCCTTAACCTGTAAAACTCAATTGAGGGCTTAACATTTAAATAGAAATTCAATTTTAATAAGATTGTACCTCTTTGATACTTATTTATAATTTCTGTATTTCTTCTGTTTTTTAAGATATTCTTAAAGCATTAAAGTTTGGGTGAAGGGAGAGATATCTGAAATATTCTAAATACCAATCAACTTAAAATCCACTAGTACTTATAACTCACTTCTAAAGAATGAGCAAAAGGCTTGCATGGTGGCTCACACCTGTAATCCTAGCACTTTGGGAGGCCAAAGAAGGCAGTTCACTTGAGGCCAGGAGTTCAAAGCCAGCCTGGCCAACATGGTGAAACCCTGTCTCTACTAAAAATACACAAATTAACTGGGTGTGGTGGCATGCACTTGTAATGCCAGCTACTCTGGAAGCTGAGTCAGGAGAATTGCTTGAACCTGGGAGGCAGAAGCTGCAGTGAGCGGAGATCACACCATTGCACTCCAGCCTGGGTGACAGGGCGAGATTCGGTCTCAAAAAAAAAAGAATGAACAAAAAAACACTGCCAAAAATTGATGAATAAATCTGGGATAGATACTGGAGGCTTTTAGTAGACATTGAGGGAAACTACATATTAGTAAAGTTTGTGGGGTTGAAAGAGTATTGGCTCTTTGGTATGCAGATGCAAATGGTTGCATGATTAAATTCATGACCATTTAATGTTAAATTATTAGGGAAAATAAAGAGTTGATGAGAGAAAGAATAATAATGACAAATTAATTATATCTCAGCTCCTTTCTTAGTATTCAGTAGTTGATTATCTTCCTGGGCACATACAAATTTTTTTTCCTGTGACTTTCATGGACTTGTATTAATAATATCTAGGTAAAATCTTTCCTATACATTAGAATATAATATTGCTATAATTTCAATTTATTTGAACTATTTAGATGAGTAAGAGGAAAGATAACTGGAATTAAGTGTACTCCATGACCAACTAAGAAGTATCTATAAATTAACTTATTCAAGCATTTCACATTTTCTTATTGAGCGTCTACCACTTGCCATGGCCTGCTCTCTCCTCATGCTTGGGATGCCACCGTGAACAAAACAAAGTCTCTGCTCACATGGCCTTACATTCCTTTGAGGAGAAATTATTAATAAATAAACACAGGACAAACAAGTAAATGTATAGAGTGTATCAGTGATGCTAAGGGCTATAAAAACATAAAGTGGGGAAGGCCATAGAGATAGGGTAGTGTGTGCGATTTGATGGTCACCAAAAGTTACATTTGAGCAGAAGCCTCATTAAAAGAGAGAGGGAGACTTGCCGGTCTTGGGGGAGAGCATTCTAGGGAGAACATCAAGAACAAAGCGTCTAAGGCAGAAACATGCTTTGTTTAAGATGAGCAAGGCAATGTGCCCTTCATATTCATCATGCCCTTGGTCAATTTTTGTTTGCTTAACACTGACCTGTCCTTAAGCAAACGCTTAGAGGAAAAAAAATGAATTATTTAAGTAATGAAATAAATTCATTTTTATAGACTTAGATATGATAGATTGAATATGTAATAGGTGAGTATGAGAGTGTCTTTTTCAAATTATGCAATCTGTTTATGCTTTTCGGTATAATGTTCCATTGAATGTTGGTTCAACACTCAGTAATCATCATGATAAAAAATGTGTCTCTATTTCTGTGGTTCTCTTTAGAGTGATTTATTCTCAGAGCTGCTCTGCAAAATGAAACACATTCTTTAATCCATGTAAATACAGAACAATGAAGTTCTATACACCTTCAATACAGCTTATGTCTGAATTTTTCAGTCCACAGAGCCTGCAAAATGTATTGGGCTATGGAGTGGTGGACTTATACTGATACCAAACTGTTTGGAACTGGAGATTTTTCTCACAGCTGTGGCTAGGTATCTGGTTAGTGGTTTCAAGATCTGATCAGTCCCAATTCCTGAAACAGTTTCTTGCTTTACTGCCTTCCCCTGCCTGCCTCCATCACATGAAAAGAAGTACGACTTTCTCTTCCTGTTAGTCTAGCTGCTTAAAAATAACACATTCCAGCAAGGAGGGAGGGAGATTACAAGCAACAGGACATATGAGACTTGCCAAGGGGCCAGCATTTCCTGGCTCACAATTGCAGGAAAGGCTTTACTCCGTTATCAATGGGACCTGGATGCTTTGATAGGCAATTGTTTTAAAAGCTGAACAACATTTGCAGTTGAAATACTGTGTGTGTGTGATGCAAGGCTTGTGTGGAGGAAATATAGCACCAGATGGATCAGACAATAGTCTTGTCTGAAGTTTTGTTCTTTTACTGGTAATAAAATTAAAAACTCAAGAAATGGCCATATACAACTTTGCTTTTAATAAAGTCTCTGTTGTTTTAGAAAAGAATGGTGTAACTGTCATGAACAATACAGATTTCCTTTTCAATAACTGTTGATTTTAAAATGTACTGAGTTAAAATAGAAATTGACCAGAAACAATAGAATGGCTGTGACACTATGATCATTTTGGGTAAGGACATTCCTTATGAAGCACATTGAATCCATCATCTCTAGTGAGATTAGAAAAAAAGATTGACTACTTAGAAATATACTCTCCCTTTAAATAGAATAGAACCATGGCATCCAAACAATTCCTGCTATTTAAAGAATATCTTGACTAAGAGTGTTTTGTTTTTGATTCTGGCTCCTAGAGAAGGTATATAAATAAATAAATAAATAAATAAATAAATAAATAAATAAATATGTGATATTTACATTATGTAGGTAGTCATATAGTATGTAAATTATTAAATATTCTTTTTATTGAATATATATACACATATATGTTCTCCCTTTCCCATAAAATTCATTAGTTGTGAGACTCTTTCTGGTGTGTGGATCAGGAAAATAAACTGTATGGTAAATAGTAGGTGCTAAATAAGTATGGCTTCCACCTCCTCTCCATTGTTGTTGATTATACTGAGAATTCTGATACTGAAAATGCTTCATGAATCAGTATATATAATGTATACTAGCAGAAAGTGACATTATGGTATCCCAGAATAAAGCAAATCATCCTGTAGAAGCTAGTGTTTGAGAAAGTCTGTCTATATTTTTTGTTTTGGAAATTTGATCTGGTATATGTATAAATCTCCTTTTGCCCAAATCTTTCAGAACATTTGGAATTCTGAAGATCCTACTTAAGTAGCAAAACTTCACATTTCTAATATGCTTAAGTAAATGTAAAGAAAATCACTCTATAGTCCTGCCATAATTCTTCTTTGAGATATCCTGGAGCCCTTAGAGGTTAAAGGTGGTGGGTAGAATTATGAGGGTAGTTAAAAGAACCTTATTTCCAGGGAGAAACATATTATCTGACATAAAAAAGAAGAAAAAATATTTTATAATCAAGTTCAAGAAGTTAAAATTAAAAAGAGAATCAAGCAGAGTATTTAAAAATTTGACAATATTTATAAAATAGAATTAAGTTCAGACTTAATATTTACTTTTATTTTAATACTGACTCCTGATGGAACTTAAAAACAGCTGGCTTTGTTGATCTAATGGTTCCATGTAAGGCTACATAGGCAGAGTCAGAATCATTAAAGTTCCATTCTCATCAGATTTATGCTTGAGAAAACAGTATTCTCTTATAGCAATTTATTATAGACACTTCTTTGTTTGGCTTAGATATATTATTAAAATGACAGAAAAGGATGAAATGAAATAGTATAGCAATTACACAGTTTAAAACTTTTCATTAATAGAGAAGGATTCCACTGCATCTTTCATTACCACCATCTGTGTTGTATATAGCATTTTAAGATTAATAACTAGGCGAGGTTTTGTTTGTTTCTTTGTTTATAGGGAATTCAGACCAAGATAGATTTTCCCATTTCTGAAGAATATTGTTTAAAAAAGGACAATTATCTTTCTTGCATTGCAGGGACATTTCAAGCCCTTCTCCAGACTACTTCTTCCCCAATAAACCTACAGTGGTGCCTCAGCACTGAAATATTTTTATTCAAAATAAAGAATACATTATCATTTTACCTAACCTAGTAAAAGATTTTTTTTCTTTAGTAATGGCCTGTTTTCATCTTCTTCTCGAATGCCAACTACAACATTGGTTTAAATTTCAATACCTGAATAAGACTCAGGGTGGAGAAAAGATGTCATCTGTGGTTTCCCAGCAATAATTTAATATTCTGAATTGCATCTCCTCCTAGTGGTCTCACAGAGTAAACACAGTTTCCAGTGTGGGTGGATCACTTGATTCAATTCAATTCAATTCAATTCAATTCAATTCAATTCAATTCAATTCAATTCAATTCAATTCAATTCAATTCAATTCACTTTTGTTCAATTCAGTTTCACAAGTATTCACTGAATACTTTGGAACAGATAATCACTCTTTTAGATGCAGATTGAAAAGTACAAGGAACTCCTGTCTTTACCTCAAATAAATTAATATTATGAACCAATTATTTTAATAACCAGTTGTGGCACTTTTATTTTGTTCTTTTGATCTTTTAAATTAAGTAGTAATACAGCAGTGGCTTAAAAACGCCTGCAATCTCACCACTTTGGGAGGCCGAGGTGGGCAGATCGCTTGAGCTTACCAGTTCGAGACCAGACTAGGCAACGTGGCGAAACCCCATCTCTACAAGAAATACAAAAATTCTCCGGGTATGGTGGCATGTGCCTGTAGTCTCAGTTGCTTGGGAGGCTGAGGTAGGAGGATGGCTTGAACCTAAGAAGCAGAGGTCGCAGTGAGCTGAGATCATACTTCTGCACACTGCACTCCAGCATGGGCAATAGAGCCAGATTTTGTCTCAAAAAATAATAATAATAATAAATAATAATAATACAATTCTGTATTTCAATACTAATAGTTACAGAAACTCTGCTGTGCAAAGATGGCAATACTGCTGAAACTAAACCAGTGTTTGGCAGATAGAGTCACTGTGCTAAGGTATCAAAGTCTAAATTCAGAGTGTTTTGGGGTTGATAGAATATAGTGAGAAGCATGGTGCAACGAAAGGCTTCTAGGAAGGCACAGTGTTGGACCGGAAACACAGTAGTTTTTTGACTGGGAGAGGGGACACTGCTTTCTAGTCCTTTTCAAATTGTGAGATCTCAAATAGTTACCCAAACACCTCAGTCAGTCTCCTTAATCAAAAAGTGGCAGGAAAGACCAAGTTCTACCTAGGATTCCTTCTTGTACTGGATTTATACAATTCTGGTTTTTAAATTTCTACAGAATAATACCCAACTAGTTATCTAACAGTGACAGGCTTCAAATTGTCTTTTGATTGCTATATGATTTAATAGGACTAGAATCCCATTCCTTCATGATTTTTCCATTATAGAAATCTCTTTCGGTTTTTAGTATGATTTTTCAAATGCAAAGTAAGATAATGTACAATACAGATTAATAGTGATATATGGAATAAATGTTTAGTAGATAAAAACCAGCATGTCTGCTTACCTCTCAATTATTAAACAGCAATAATTACTTAAAATAGTCATTAATAAATTAATATAAACACTTAAATAGTACTTTATTAAATTATTAGCAAATGCAATTTACGTAATTCTCTAAACAACTTGTCCGAGTTAAGTATTCTTTTTTATTTCTCTCTTTTATAAAAACAGAAAATGAAGAAACTTTCTCAAGGTCTGAAAGTGCATACATAAACAAAGCTAGAATTTGAAGTGAAGAAGTGTCACTACAGAGTTCGTGTTCTTAATACCCACAACTTACTGCCTGGATGCAATGCTTCTAGCCCAGTGGCCATGTCTGCCAACGTTATCTTCCATCACCTCCACCCCCAGTGTATCCCTGACCCCAAACTGACCAATCAATCTCTCTTTCGGGAAGTTGGAATAAAAACTCAGAGCTACATGTGCTTGCGGTCAGATTACATTAATGGCAGACCCCAGAGGACAAACACTCAAAAATAAGTCATAAGGAATCTTGTTCAAGCCTTCCTGGGGCATAGTACTTGAGATTGTTCTCCAAGTCTACAAGCTATTTCACTATCTTCCTTTAAATTTTTGGTGTTTAATTTAGTTTTGGTTGTTTGTCATCTACAAGAAAAATCTAATGCAAACAAAATAGCAAACAAATGCACTGAACCAGAATACCACAATTAAAAAATATATTACAGGTACTCATCAAGACATTGGTACTATATTTTGTTTTTAGAATATACTTCACAACATAAGGTAAAAACTAGGTTATATAAATACTTTCTTAAGTTTCTTTCTTCATTCTCACTCTAGCCTTGAGTTTTTGTCTAAATAATCCACCATGGAAAGATTGAATGAAGAAGAAAGGAAAAAAAGGGAGAGAGGGAGGAAGGCATGGAAGTGGGAAGGGAAGAAGGAAAGAAGGCAAGTAGATACACAGTTGGAAAGATGAAATTTGTAATAGCCTTTTCAGATAATTGTAAGTATTGCTTTTAGATATTAGACAAAACTCAATATGTGTAATTTATTAAAGGTAATTTGTAATGTGGAGCCTGAATATATATTTATCTTTTAGTACTATTACATTAAAACCCCATTATTTTAGTTTCCACTTTGAGTGGATCTTTTATCCCTGGATGACAAACTAATACCATGCATTGGTCACTTGGAAAATATTGGTTCACTAAGTTGAAGCGGAGTCTCACTCTATTGCCCAGACTGGAGTGCAGTGGTGAGATCTTGACTCACTGCAACTTCTGCCTCCTGGGTTCAAGCAGTTCTCTGCCTCAGCCTCCCAAGTAGCTGGGACTACAGGTGCCCACCACCACGCTTGGCTATTTTTTGTATTTTTAGTAGAGATGGGGTTTCAACATCTTGGCCAGAGCTCGTGACCCACCCGCCTCAGCCTCCCGAAGTGCTGGGATTACAAGCATGAGCCACCACTCCTGACCCCTTGAAGCAATATCTTAAATCTGAACACAGTGTACCCAGTAGCTAAAAGTTGAGTTTATAAATATTACTGCCAAACCCATCTCATAAAACTGGAAATATTTGGAAACTGTCAGGCTTATGGTAGCAAATACAAATCTTCCAAACCCGAATTTGTTGCTTATAATCTTGACTTGGTTGTTGGAAACAAGTGTCAGTTGTTTTAACATTTAACATTAAGTTGTTTATATTTAACATTACATTTCATTCATTTTTGAGAAAATGTCTGACAAATACACAAGTCTCAATAACTAGTATTTTTTCTGTCAATCATTCTTTAAAGCAAAAATGGTGTCCATATAAAAAAGTAACTGGTTCAGTTCACATCTCCACTGTGCAAGGGCCTCTTCTCATTTGTCACTTTTGCAATGTGAGAAAAACATTACACATTTTATCATAAAAAACATTAAACACGTTTGTGCTCAATTTAAATGTAACAACATGATCGATATTTATTGCTTCATCAAAGATATATTAAAGAAAAACTGGATTAAAAAAATCCGAGTGGTGATGAAGAACAAAAGGACTAAGAAAAGTATAGCATATTTGGGTTTCACTGCCTTGGTCCGTAATAAAGCACCAGTAGTTTTACTCTGCATTATTTTTATACCTTCAGGGCAAATGTTAAAACAGTGAACTAGGTAAATCCTATCTGTTACTATGTAAACAGTTTCGATTTCATTAAACTCAGTAAAATCTGTTGGAGACCTCCAGATCTCCATGATCCATATGTTAAGAACCACTAACAAAGAGGAAGGGCATAGCTCTGCATAGGATCAACCATACGATCCCACGTTAATAAATAAGCAAATAGATAAAGTGACTTATTGACATTTCTAATAGTAATTATCAACCACAGGCACATGACTTGATTCTTAGAAAGGAAGGTATTGTGGGTAAAACTTAGATCTAAACATATCTCTAAATGATTTTCATGTATTGAGAGTTTTTGCCTCTTCTCCCGAAAAAGGAATAAAAATATTTCTCCCCCAAAAAAGAAAGTGGTAAATTACATTATTCACAAATGTCAAAATATTTAGTCTTCCCCATAGAAGAATTATATATTCTCACTCTGTTGATATCAGACTTAACCACATGATTTGCTTAACTAATGAAATGTGAGAGGTAATGGGTTCTATTTCTAAAAAGATTTAATATATATCATATTTCCAATTTCTTTTGCTGCAAGCCTAGTAATTTCCCAGAGTGAAGATTATGTGGATCCAAACACAGCCAAATGATCATGTAATGTGAGTGTAGGCAACAACACATGGATTGTTGAAAGCCATTGATACTTCGGGTTTGCGTTTTACTGTTGCATAACTCAACCTGCACAGGTACAGCTTCAGTGAAATGTGATGCAACAATCATAAGGAAAGCAGGCTAACATAGAGATGCAAGGATAAAAGGAAGAGACCTCACTATGAGACAATATTAGGAGTTTCTGAGATATGAAAAATGATAAGGGAATTACAGTTCAATAGATAAATGTGAATTATCATTGGAAGAAATAAAGGACAGAATTCATGCTGCAAAAAAATGAAGTTAGAAAACTAACAACCATTACAGTTTACACATATGAACTGCTTATTATATATACCATATCTGTGCTAACTCTTGAGAGGAATTGCGTCACCAAATTTTCAAATCATTTTGAGCTATTAGCACTGTTATTATCATTCAACTCATGAAGAAAACAGGTCTATAGAGATGGAAACATTTTCTAGTTTGGACCAGGATTTAATCCCATGCAGTCTGAGTTAGAAAGCCTTATCCCTTAATCACTCTACTGCTTCTTTCTCTTTCTTTCTTTCTTTCCTTCCTTTCTTTCTCTTTCTCCCTTTCTCTTTCTCTTTTTCCCTTTCTCTTTCTCTTTTTCTCTTTCTCCTTCCTTCCTTCCTTCCTTCCTTCCTTCCTTCCTTCCTTCCTTCCTTCCTTCCTTCCTTCCTTCCTTCCTTCCTTTCTTTCTTTCTTTCTTTCTTTCTTTCTTTCTTTCTTTCTTTCTTTCCTTCCTTCCTTCTTTCCTTCTTTCCTTCTTTCCTTCTTTCTTTCCTTCCTTCTCTTTTGTCACTCGGCATTGATTTCCTCTTCATAACAATTCCAGAAATTTCCTTTGGAGTAATATCCCCCGCTCACTTTCAATCATTTGATTGGGGTAGAATTCACCAGATGCACAGTGGTTGGTTCCATTGTGGGCACACTTAAATTAAATTATTTTGCAGTAATGATGGTACAGACCAGTTCCAACATTTGAGAAGCCACAGCTATGAAACAGAATAAGAAAACCCAAGTTCAAGGCACATTACTTGAGCCTTAAACCAAACCATACCGGAAGTCAGATTGTCCCTGGATGCTTTGAGTTTATGAAACTAAATTCCTTCTTTATGCTTACATTAATTTAGTTCAACTTTTCTTTCACTTCTATCTGAATTGTTCCTACTGTAAGTCATTTGTCTTTTTGTTTATGAGTGTGTCACTCATTAGATGATAAACTCTTTGAAAGCAGAGGCCATTTCTACCTGGCTCTTCTTTTTCAAGACCCAGGACAAGATAAAGACTACAGCAAATTTTCAATAGGTAACAGAATAATCTAATTTTGTCTTGCTTGATGCAATAGTAATAAAATGAATACAATGCATTTAATTCTACTGTTTGGTCATTTGCTGGAGTAACATTTATCTATTTATGATTATAGTTAATGGAATGATCCCTCGTCTTTAGCCAAATTGTCTGTAAAAACTTCAGAAGAATTTGAAATCTTGGAAGCAGTCTATAGCCATACCACCCTGAACATGCCAGATCTCATCCCAAATCATGGAAGCAAAGTTGTGAGTATGTGTGTATGCAAAAGAGAAATAATTTGTTTATTTTCCATTTAAATATTAAATATGAGTATGACTCAACACATATAAAGTGAGTCAGCCTGTTGTGTGAAGGATTGGGCTGGAGTGCCTGTGCCTGTCTCATTACCAACTGCTCTGTACACTCCAGGGAGTTGAACAGTGGTGGAGTGCAGTTGGAGGGAATTCCAGCAAAACAAAATGAAAGATTATTTGGCATTTTGATTCACAAATTGGTCTGAAAGGATTAAATTAAATTTTTGCTGATTTACTGTTAACTCACACCCTCTGCCATATGCAAACTAAGGAAAATTTAGAGTTCTTCTTTAGTAAAATCCCTTGTCATATGTGGCTGCTTTCACTGTCAAATAATTCAGCTAAATGCAGGTTGAATGCAGGGACTGAGTCAATTGTGGAGGTCTTGTGAACATGTAAGAGAAGAATGGGAGAGTCTTTAGGGCCATCAATCAGATACTTACTGGTTTGCAGACCTCTGGAGAGTGGGTGTTCTCTGTTGCTGCAGGATTTTGTTTGACCTAGTCCCTTCTCAGGATGTTCTGCTGGCGTCTGCTGCTGACATTTGGGGCTGAAGAACATAAAATATAATTTTTCTCGACTCAGTCGGTGGTTCTGTCCTGACTCAGTTCTTGCTGTGTTGCCTACTCTGCCACTTTCTCCATCTGGATCCTTGGCCTAATCACTCCACTTTCCGTAGCCACATGGGAATCAGGAGAAACTTGGCAGATCATTCCAGACCCTATTTATCTGTGGTCATTTTGCTCCATTTCCACAGTGTTACTGCTCCACCCAATGGACACACGAGGTCCTTCGCACCAGTCTCTTCCAAGCACCCCAAATGGAGAAGTGGACAAGAGCTCCTTCTCCTCAGCTTCCTTATCAAACTAAGTGATACCTCCCCTCCTCAATGCCAAACCCAGGGATGAGAAATGAGACATATCTGAAAGCTTCCCTGCCTAGTGTTTTCCTTATACTCCCCTAGGACTCGTAGTGTCTGCTTATTTCTTCCTGTCAGCCTAGGATTTCCCTCTGTCATCTAGTTCATAGAGCTGGAATTATGATCGGTAATTTCTTCTTCTGAAATGCTTCACATTCAAGTCTAATGACTTGTTGAAAAATTATATTTGTAGTATTTTAATCTGAATATTGGTATTTTATTTTCCTCTTGCACTCCTACTCTAATTAATTTGAAGTAGACAAGTGCCTGGGCTAACTAAGGAGAAGATAATATTATTGAAATGCAAATGATAGCAGCCCTTTAAAACTTTGTTCAAATATGATTTCTATTACGTGCACCAAACTATTGATACCTTTCTATTTAAATTTGTTATGTTTATGATAGCATATCAACTATGTAAGAACTCAATATCCAAACCATATTACATGACCTTAGTGCAAGCCATTTTGTTTCTATTAATTTCTATCAGTTAATATATTACCCTTTGTCAAACAAGAAAAACACATATTTCGATACTCTATGAAAATAGTTTTTTGCTATAGCTTGTATAACAATAAAAAGCAAGGACAGGCATGGTGATTCACTCCTGTAATCCTAGCACTTTGGGAAGCTGAGATGGGCAGATTGCCTGAGCCCAGGAGTTTGAACAAGCCTAAGCAATGTGGCAAAATCCCATCTGTACAAAAAAAAAAAAAACCCAAAAATTAGCCCGGCATGGTGGCACACACCTGTAGTCTCAGCTACTTAGGAGTCTGAGGTGGAAGGATCACTTGAATCCAGGAGGTTGTAGTGAGCTGAGATCGAGCCACTGCACTCCAGCCTGGGTGAGTGAGGCCCCATCTCAAAAAAAAAAAAAAAAAAAAAAAGCAAAATGATGGGTCTTAAATTGCTTGTGACACTGAGTAGAATTTTTAATAAGAGTATATAATATTTTAAGTTAAAATAATTGAAATGCTAACTGTAACATATTTAAGTGCTATTCAAATTAGTCACCAATTTACATTTATTTATTTATTTTTTTTGAGACGGAGTCTCGCTTTGTCGCCCAGGGTGGAGTGCAGTGGCGAGATACGGCTCACTGCAAGCTCTCTGCCTCCCGCGTTCACGCCATTCTCCCGCCTCAGCCTCCCGAGTAGCTGGGACTGCAGGCGCCCGCCACCACGCCTGGCTAATTTTTTGTATTTTTAGTAGAGACGCCGTTTCGCCATGGTTTCGATCTCCTGACCTCGTGATCCTCCCGCCTCGACCTCCCAAAGTGCCAATTTACATTTACTAATGTAGGTAGTGGGTCAGCATTCTTTCTCCCAATCTCTCCTTCCTTCATCCTTCTTTCTCCCAATCTCTCCTTCCTTCATCCTTCTTTCTTTTGTCTTTCTCTCTCCCTTTTTTCCTTTCTTAATCCATTTTATTCTTTCTCCAGGGATTCCAGCATTTGTCCCAGCATGTTTTATGCAGAAAGAAGTAATCAAGGAAAGTGTCCAAGATATGGTAAGCCAAACGTAGAATGAGGCAGAGTCATAGTGAGAGGATTGTCCACTCTGTTATGCATGATTGAGAGTCATATTTATTCCTAAACTACGTTCGTTTATTATTACTGTTAACTTTTTCTGTTAAGGCCACATTATTTAACATTTACTTACATGCTTCTCTTTTAAATCTTCATGCACTTAAGTTCCTGAAACAAAGCACTGCCTTCCTAAACAGAAATACTAATTTACTACAAATATACCTATTAAATCCTGAAACACGTATAGAATTCCTGTTACCATTAAAATAAAGGAGATAACTCACCCGGCCATATGAAAAGCTCTTGTCCAGATGACAGTAGCAAGGTCATAGTTATTTCATATTTTCTTAATGATATTACATACATCTTCTTTGAAGATGTTATCCATTGTATAAAAGTTCATTTCCATGTTTTTAAATTTTTTCCTTAATTTAATATAATTAATCAAGTTTAAGCAAATACGTTTAATTTTTATAGGTCACATTTTTTTCTGAATTGAATTATCTTTCTTTACAATATTAAAATTTGATGAAATAAAACTGGAACAAAAATTGTGATACTAGTCGATAGGTCCTCATAAGTTCTTGCACAACTGAAGATGAAAAAATGTCATGTTTAAAAATGAAAAGTTAAACAAAAATGACAAAAATATGGAAAACCTTAGGATTTTAATTTGTATTTTATTAAAGTTTAACTGATATTAACAACTTGAAATACTTGGTTTTGTAATTATATATATGCTATCTACAACTTAACTATTCATAATGAGTGCAATTTTACATATTTAATAATTTAAGATAAAATGCAGTGGTAATGACTTCAGTGTTCTTTATAACTAATAATGTTATAACTTTATAACTAATGATAACCTTTTCTTTTTGTAGAGGAAGCAATGAGATAGGAAGAAAATACAATCAATAAATCAAAAATGGTAAAACAGATAATGCCAAAATGAAATCAACTATAGAATTTTCACACTGCTGTTCAAATTTAAGAAATAAAACTACCGTGCTTTTTTTCTGTTTCAGCACATGGAAATACATGATTGGTTGATTACTTTTGTTTTTATCATTTTCCAGTTTCTAAAAAGATACATTAAGTATTTTCCACAGAAAAGAACAGTATGTGCTCTTTAAGTATTGGCTAAGAAAATTCTCTTGGATAAAATAAATATTAACACTTTGGCATAAAATGTAAGTTGTGACCATATTTTGCTCAAATTATGTCAGTATTTTCAAGTTATTGGAGGAATATTATAACTTCTCAATTTAATTTTTGTGAAAGTTAAGAGCAAATCCACAAGTAAATAAAGAGCTTAGTCTGTAATATTGTGTGCCGTGTGCTTTGAAGGCGTTCTTCTTGATTCAATTTGTGGCAATTAGGCACTTATTAGAGTAAAGCAGAATACTACCCCAGTCTTGTTTTCCACTAAAGAAATACTGTGTCTCATCTCTATGCCAGAAGTCAGTATACTTCTAGTCTAAGTGGGAATTCGCGGAGTTCTGGAATGCTTCTGTATTGTTGTTACATGGATAGATGGTTTAAAGGTTTGGGTCAATGGAAAGTTTCAGGTTTCTTTCTTTGTTTTTTTTTTTTTTTTTTTTTTGAGACAGAGTCTCTCCCTGTTCCCCAGGCTGGAGTGCAATGGTGTGATCTCGGCTTACTGCAACCTCTGCCTCCCAGGTTCTAGCAATTCTCCTGCCTCAACCTCCCAAGTAGCTGGGCGCCCACCACCATGTCTGGCTAATTTTTGTATTTTTAGTAGAGACAGGGTTTCACCATGTTGGTCAGGCTGGTCTTGAACTCCTGACCTCAGGTGATCCACCCACCTCGGCCTCCCAAAGTGCTGTGATTACAGGTGTGAGCCACAGCACCTGGCCAAATTTCAGTTTCATATGAATGCTATATGCTTATCATAGATACCCCTCTCATGCACACAGAGGGAGACACTGAATTAGGGAGTCGATTAGCAAATAGGTACTTGGTAAGCATGACGTCCTCTAATCTAGCAAATTCATCAACTAATACCTTTCTCTGCAAAATTTGAGCTCATGCTATTCTGATGGTTAATATAATAAAAGAAATGATTGAGCTATAAACATTGCAAAATCAGCTCAAAGAATCAAGTAATATGTAAGTTAGATCATGTCAAATCCCCATTCAAAACCTTTTAGAAGCTTCCAATTCCACTCACAGTATAAAGCAGCACATTAAAATTGTCTTTAAAAGCCTGCATGATGTACATCCCCTTCTCAGGAGCACTCACAGACAGTGAAATCAGATATTGACAGTGATGTTATTTTTATTTATGTTTTTATATATTCTATTAACATATAAAACATATTAACATATTTTATATGTTCTATTAACATGAAGCCACGATTTCTTAATATATTTAACATAAAATTGTATTTTACTGATCTATTTGTTATCCTCTACTAACCGCTGTATATTGATCATTATGTTAATATATATGCATGCGAATATATGTGTCTCACACATAAAAGGTTGATTATGTTTATATAGTACCATTATGCAATTGTATAAATTTATCCCAAAGAGTCTTATACTGAACTAAAATCTTAAGTAAACATAATGAAGCAAGAGCATATTTAGTAATAAATAACATACTATATTCACATGACGTGATTATATTGTCACTAAAAGTGCTTTCTATGCTCATTCATATTGGTGTAGAAAACGTTTACCATAAAAGTTTTTGTAAAAACTTTTTTACAAAAAAAGTAATCATTACAGTGACATGATTACGAGTAGGTAAAAACAAACAACTTTAGAACAGCAAAGCCAAAAATAAGAACAAAGATAAATCAGGTATAGAAAAGAGACTGGAAAAATAGGTCACATTTTATTATTATTTTTTGGATAATGATTTTAAAAGTTTAAAAATATTTCTGATCTAGTTTAATTTTATTTTATGGGCATATATTATATTAATAATGGAAAAGCAATTAGATTATTTATTTAATTAAACACAGCTTGCATAGATGATTTGATTTAATTTATAATTGTACTTAGAGTAAGCAACTCATGCTTCCCAAATTATTATACTATGTTATCTCCTTTAGGATAGACATGATTTTTTTAACATGATTAAATAATACAGAATTTTAATGTAATTTACTTATATTCACATAATTTCTTATTAACTTATGTAGCTAATGTGGAGAATTATTCAACAACTGTTGAAATACATTTTCATAGATATAAGCAGCTATATATTTGGTAAGAAATATGTGTAGAAGTCTGAAAGAACAATTCTGCCTCCTTCCCTCATTAAACTAGTTTCTGGCATTTCTTTATAATGGAATAAAATACATAATTTCAAAAGGTTTTTGAATAATCTATTACCTTATATATTTGTTTATGCTTTCCTTTCATAAAATGAAATATTGTATGCTATGAAAAATTGATTTCAAACATTCATATTGTTATTAAATATATGTTTTACTTCTGGTTTTTAATATTATACGTATTTATCTTGATTCTGCCATTTCTTTCTTAATGTAATAATCCAAATTGCTTTGCTTCGCTTTCTCTATTCTTCTTCCAACTGACTTCATTTTTCTTTGTTTAACATCCATTTTTCTGCCTAGCTATGTCTCTGAGGGAATGCTTGTCAGATTCCTCTACGAAGGAAATATACTCCTGTGACGATCCAAATTGGAGGCCTGGACCGATTTCTCTTTCAGCACGTTTTTTATTTTTATTTTTTCCATCTTATTAGTCATGTGACATTTTGTAAAATAATTCCTTTCCAGGGTTCTTCAAAAGGACACATTTTATCTGTGGTAGAAAACAAAAGTTGTTTATTTTTTAGAAATGTACAGAAAGAACAGGTATTAGAAAGCATTTACTTTTGGCAGTGGATAGAATCTGAGGTTTTTTTTTTTTTGCAACATGTAACCTGAAAAAATACCAGACAAGATGTTTTGGGGAACTTTAGTTGTAAATCTATAACAAATCTTAAGATCAGAAAAAGGAAACATCCTTTGGTGTAGAGCTATATCTATATTACAATATTTTTCTTCTGGTGCCTCTTCTTTCCACGTGGATGCACTCATTATCACCTCCAGTTTTTATCTGCCTTTGAAGGGAACTCTCTCATTAAAGTACTCACAGAAATTCACAAAATAAACTAAATTACTGCGAATTCTCTAAAGAGAAATTGCATTTTTGCAATATTAATAAGAGGTTTGCTTAGCAAGATTACCTAATAGCTGTAAAAGAAAGAGCGTTTAACACCACCACCCATGGAAAACAGATCCATGGATTCTAAGCAAAACACTATATCACATATACTAATAATACAGGAAACTTGAAAAAATGTTCATAGAATAATGAAATACAATTTTTTCCAGTTATTAAATCAATTATAATATACTGATATATGTTTTTAATACTTTCAAATACAGATTCTTAAAGTGAAATTGTTCTATTATGTCTTTCAATTTCAGTGTTAAAGGTACAAATTAGAACAGGTTAATTCCACTTTATAAAAGAGGAAGGGAGATCGATTTTAGGCAGAGAATGAATGTAGAAAACAAAGAGAGTAATTAAAAAAACAACTATTTTCAGTTCCAAGATTCAGTTAGGTTTTCAGAAAACATCATTAAAGTTGAGGAAGGTGCTGGGGTTGAAAACACAGGTTTGCTTTTAACTGTAGTTTTATCTAAAGTGCCAAGTTGCTGAGAAATCTCAAATAATAGATAGCAACTGCTGTTGTAGCATTTTATTGGGTGCAGGGATTTATGATCAAAGAAAAATTTAAGGGCATTTGGACAAGCACTCTAATTATTATTGGTGTTTCTTTCATACTTCTTTCATAATCTCCTACCACTGATTTTACAGCTAAATTGGAAGCATTATCTGAATTAGATATGTGGTTAGCACCTTGCTGACCAAAACATGAGAGGTTGCTCGATTATTTCTTTCCTTCTTCCTAGTAATTATTTCCCGTGCTTCATTTTGCTAGAACTTTAAATGATAAAAATCACATTTTCAGGGTGGGGAGGGAAGGATCCCAAATTTAGAAAACCCCAAGAACTATGTGTCCGTGTGTGGCGGAATTGACAGTAGGTGGTCTGAGGGGTCATTTGATCTACCAAAGGGGTCAGTGGAAGAAAAATAGTGTGTGAACCATTAATTTTGCACTTGTTTACACAAGTGTAATTTTGTTGTGCTTGTTTATTGCCACTCTGATGACAGAAACAGTTCTTCCTTGTCTTAGCAGCAGGCTTCTGGTCCTCTTCCCTAAAAAATACTTTGTGGTAATGAACTTGATGATTATGTTTAATAAAGCTGTCATTAATTTGATACTTTTAAGTATGGAATGACCTGTGACTATTTTGAAGTCTTCAAAGATTAACTCTAACAGGTAGGTATGGTGGCTTTAGTGTTTACTTTTCCATAAAGGCATCAACTTAAATTTGAGGCAAATAATATGTTTCTGCAATCTAGAAATAAGTACTTTTAGAAAATAGGTTTTCAATAATAGCAGATTATTGGTTTAATTATCTTTAAGATCTTTTATATGCATTTTATTCATTATCAGTGTTACAAGGTCGTGGGTATTATTACCATACTATTTCAATTTGATAGCTGTCTCCTACTGAGGTCTGCTTTAAAGAAATATAGTTAGGTTAAATTGTCCTTCGGGCAATGTAAAGTTGGCAGAATTTCTGCATAATGTTATTATTTTGTAATATAAATAAAGTTCAAAATGAATTGAGAAGGTCTCTTTTTCACCCAATAAACATCTTTCTTTCTTTTTTTTTTTTTTTGAGACAGAGTCTCGCTCTGTCGCCCAGGCTGGAGTGCAGTGGCCGGATCTCAGCTCACTGCAAGCTCCGCCTCCCGGGTTCCCGCCATTCTCCTGCCTCAGCCTCCCGAGTAGCTGGGACTACAGGCGCCCGCCACCTCGCCCGGCTAGTTTTTTGTATTTTTTAGTAGAGACGGGGTTTCACCGTGTTAGCCAGGATGGTCTCAATCTCCTGACCTCGTGATCCGCCCGTCTCGGCCTCCCAAAGTGCTGGGATTACAGGCTTGAGCCACCGCGCCCGGCTCAACATCTTTCATTTAAAAGTTTCATTGAATGTTTATAATGTATCAATCACTATGCTGGGGATGGAACATCACACATAAACAATCTCTAGACTCCTAAAGCTTATAGTGTATTGGGAAGACTAGTTTTCAACAAATAAAATCATTCCATGAGTGTGACATACTACGTTGAGAAAATAATTTAAAATGTTTAAAATTCTAACAAAGATAATTCATTCCTAAAAGTTTTCTTGAAAATATTCATGTAATAGTTTAAGATGAATATGAAGTTTGAATAAATATTTCACTATACCCCCCCAAAATATGTTGTGAATAAAAAAAAATTACTTGTCTGAATATTTTATTTACTAATTGCTAAACAGCTAATTTAACACTCTTTACTTTCTTGATTTGATTGATGGTTCTCAATCTTTTGGCCATGTAAATACACTTGAGGAATAATATATATATTTCTAGCAGTAAACTGCCTCAATTAGGTATGATCCTTAAAATATGTAAGGTTTATATCAGAATCATATGTTTATTTTGGAATTGGCATGAGTAGATTGAAAAAAAAATCCCATTTCTGTTTTTTTTTTTTTTTTTTTTTTTTTTTTGAGACAGAGTCTCACTCTGCCACCCAGGCTGGAGTGCAGTGGCACGATCTCTGCCCACTGAAACCTCCAACTCCTGGGTTCAAGTGATTCTCCTGCCTCAGCCTGATGAGTAGCTAGGACTATAGGCATATGCCACCATGCCTGGCTTATTTGTTTTTTGTATTTTTAGTAGAGATGGGGTTTCACAATGTTGCCCAGGCTGATCTCGAACTCCTGACCTCAAGTGATCCACCTCCCTCAGCCTACCAAAATGCTAGGATTAAAGGCGTGAGCCCCCACGTCCAGCCAAAAACCCCATTTCTTAATTCACTTTGGCACCTCCTACTAATAGGCAGAAAAACTTGTTCCTTTATTTTTCCTTGCTATCCTTTCCACTAATGACAGGCTCCCAGGTTTAGAAATTCTTACATACATGGTAGAGAGTTCAGAGAATTCATAGCTAACTAGAAGTAGTCTCTCAGTGGAGCTGACATGACAGATACAGCAAGAACCTGATAAAATTAATAGTACAATATGTGTAAATGACTAAAAATATTTAATCACATAACATTTATTCCCTAGAAAGAATTACTACTGTTTACAGGATGCAAAAAAAGCACATTGTTTCCTGAAATTAGACTTTTTTCCATTGAAAAGGTAATCACATGCTATACCACTTTTCTGGCCCTTCAATTAGCTTTTAAAAAATTGAATATGTGTATGTATAAAGGATCTTCAAACAATCTTAAATGTTTCTATTATTAATGAAAAGTCATAAGTTATTTAAAACATATTCAAAATTTTCTAAAACTCAGCCAATATCTTAACAATGCAGAAAAACATCCTTTAGAAATAAATAAGCTTTTGGAAACAGAATCTGTTACTTGAAAGGCATAGTTTACTTTTTGGAAGTCAGATTTTCCAGCTCATGTGGAATTAAAAATTAGGTCACATACAGAAGTAGTTTCAATGTCATGCCTAGTCCCTTACTGCCATGTACTCAAGTTAATGTGGAAAGAAGGGGATCTATGGTAAAAGTGGGGAGGAAGTGAGGGAAGAGGGAAGAAATGGGATCCAAAATCTCTCTGTCACTGACAGAAATCCAGCACCAGCAGTGTTGTTCTCACTCACATACAGGCTGGAAGCCAGGCTGACCTCAAATGATTCTCACTAGAAAAGGAGAGCTACTTGCAGTAGTAACTACTCATTGAGTTTAAAATGTTAAGCCTTACCCCTAGACATGTGCAATGATTGCACATACAGAGCAGCTAGGGGAACTGACTGAGGATGTCACTGATAACAGAGGGAAAGAAGGATGGGCAGAAGGCACCAAGGGGAACTAGGCTAATGCATAAGTGTATATGCTTACAACAAGCACTTCAGTATTACAGTCATTATCTGCTCATTTAGTTTTTTTTTCTTTTATATTGCTATTCTTAATTGTTCTCAAAAATAGAAAAAACTAAATAGATTTCTGTGAAAATGAAAGCTGTGAATTCAGCCTCCTACAGTCAAATAAAACAAAATCACAGCTTCTTCCTCTATCCCAGCATTTCTTATTTTTTATTTTTCTTTGTAACCCATTATTCTATTACTATACACATTTTGTTAATGTGAAGAAGAGAATTACCTATGATTTTTAAAGCAAAGTGTCTGTTTCACATTTACCCTCGCAAGAGATCCTCCATGATTTTATTGATATTAACTGAAATGACGTTAAGTTTAGTCTGTTCAGACTGTTTGGCCCTCCCCACCTGTTGGATATGTTAATTCAATAGTCTCACTTACCTTGTAACTGGGCACATGGCTTAGTGCATCAGAGTGCTATATTGCCTGTTTCACAGATAAGCATGTGACCTATGCCCAGCCAATCACTGTTAGTGCTGTTCATTAAAAACAGTTCAGAATTACCTATTTATTTCCTCAAAAGAGGGATACTAACCCTTAGTAACAACTTACATACAAATAAGCATAAGACTAGAGACTGTAAGGAATTAAAATGAAAAATCAGTTGATAGTAGAGAACCCTTTACTTCTCTGAGGACAGGCAGGAAATCATTAGGATTATTTTCTTTTCATTAATTGTACATATGAAAAGTACATGACTATGCAGAAATAACATATGTTAAGATTTGTTTCAGGAAAATGTAATCATGTCGCAATATAGTCAATCATAAAAATCCATTAGTTCATTACTCTTAAATGTCTTCCTATTCCTGAGAAAACTCCACTGATTATGTCTGGGAGTTCCCAAATGTCATATGTATTGAAGAATCCGTCATTTCCCCTAAGTTGAAGTCATTCTGCAAGTCACTTTCATTGTCATTTTCATCACTGGTGAGGACACTCGGGCACTTTTAGCTGCTCAACAGAAATTCATGGATTTGCACATCACAGCAGTTCTCCAGTGGTGGATACCCTAGCCCTGAAGAGGTCAAAGCAGTAACACAGTCTGTGGTGGATTGGATGTAAGGGAATGACCACTCTCTTTTGTGAGACAGCAATGCTGATATTTTTTGATAAGGCATCAATGTATTTTAGAATTCGTATGTTCAAGGAAATAGGACAGAAATTGATTTGAAAAATATGATCCTCTAGAATTAGTATTTCTGTTCATTTCCAATGATAAAGTTTTAGTTATTGAGTAAAACAGCATACCCAGTTTATTTTTCTCTTAACATGCGATAGCCTGCACAAAGCTCCTAGGCCACTCTGCCTGTATTTTATTTAGTCTATACATCTAAGGGGTTTTCAAAAGCAAGTTATTTTATAAAATGACTTAATTTCAAGTCAAATGATTTTGCAGTCACTTTACGTTTTAGATTATATTTTATTTAATTTCATATGTAACACATAATCATGGTAAACAAGAAAATTCAAACAATAAATGAATGTACACAAAGAAAACTAAGTTGTTTTTCCATGCCAGACTTACGAATTTCTCCTTCTTATGAAGGAAAATAAAATGAAACAAAAACTCAGTAATTTCTTGCCTATCCTTTTAGATAATGTCCACATTGAAACAAATACAAGAAGCTGTCTGCAGTGGGTTGAATGGTGACCCCCCACAAAAGGTATATCCATGTCCTAATTCCCTGAAGCTGTGAGTGTTATCATACTTGGAAAAATGAATTTTGCAGACGTAATTAAGGATCTTACCTTGAGGAGATCATCCTGCGCTGTTTCAGCCGTAAATCCAGGGACAAGTGTATTTACAAGCCACACACAGAGGGCAAGACAGACACAGAAGAGAAGGAGATGTGACAAGAGAGGCTGAGATTGGAATGATTTGACCACAAGCCAAAGAAGTTGGCGATCACCAAAAGGTAAAAGAGGGATGGAACAGATTCTTCAGTAGAGCCTGTAGAGGGAGCACAGACAGCCTTGCTGACACCTTGATTTCAAACTTCTGGCCTCCAGAGCTGTGAGAGTGTAAATTTCCATTGTTTTATACTATCAAGTTTGTGGTAATTTGTTACATCAGCCCTAAGAATTGAATATACTGGTCTTTAATTGAAATAGTAACACAGTATAGGCACCGATTTTTACTATTCATTTTGCACTTTGATTCCCTTGGATTTTTTTTCGTGTCAACATATATAAATGCACCAAATTTTATTAGTCTTTTAAAAGTATTTTATTATTTATCTGTATCATAATTGATCTAAGCAGTATTCTATTAACGAATATTTATAGTGTCTATTATTGATTCGTACGTATCTTAGTCCATTTACTATTGCTGTTGTCCACCTAAAGTAACCAAAAGGCCAGAATGTAGTTCAAAGAGGGTTTTTTCATGTGAGAAGTTTGAAGACAGTCACATAAGAACATAGATTCGGCCGGGCGCGGTGGCTCAAGCCTGTCATCCCAGCACTTTGGGAGGCCGAGACGGGCGGATCACGAGGTCAGGAGATCGAGACCCTCCGGGCTAACACGGTGAAACCTCGTTTCTACTAAAAAATACAAAAAACTAGCCGGGCGAGGTGGCGGGAGCCTGTAGCCCCAGCTACTCGGGAGGCTGAGGCAGGAGAATGGCTTAAACCCGGGAGGCGGAGCTTGCAGTGAGCTGAGATCCCGCCACTGCACTCCAGCCTGGGCGACAGAGCGAGACTCTGTCTCAAAACAACAACAACAACAACAACAACAACAAAAAGAACATAGATTCAATTTGTCCTGAATATGTACGAGGATTGGCAGCAGTAATAAGTCAGTTTTTAAAGGAGAAAAGAGGCAGTTCCTAAACTTTTTACCAAGACTTTGAAGAAAAATAACATAAGCTATTAATTGGCTGTATATTGGTCTTTGTCTCATAAATTCCAGAAACATGATGATAGTGTGTGAAGCAGGTAGTTGGGAAAAAAAAAATGTCTTTAAACAATTGCCCCTGGGTATGGGTGCCTGGGCATGACTGAAGTCCCATACTCAATGTCATGCTTCTCTGGGCTTGATAAATTTGACTACCTCACATAGTTGAGACAGCTCTGTACTATTTTTCTTTTCTCACTCTAAGGGAATAGTTGAAGCTGGATAAAGAGCGAATTGTGAGAAAGCAAATCAATTTATCAGTGTATCAGTTTGTAAATAAATTGCTGTCTTGCTTGGTATGTTTCAAGAAAACTCAGACTCGTTATGTTAAAAATTGAGATTTTATTTCTATTTAGTGATCTTTATTGCATTCTATATCTCAGCTAAGAGAATCTTCAATTTTTTCAGGTAAGCAGGTAAAATCTAAACGATTCCTTCCGGTGCTCTCTTATCAATTTGCCATCAATTACCAGAGATTCCCAGCAATGTCTTAAATTTCTGATTTTGCCTCTTCATCCTTATTTCCACTGAACTTTAGTTCAGATGCATGTCTTGTCTTAATAAGGCCTGCTTTAAATCTCTCTCCTCTGGTCACTCATTTCTCCACTTTTCATCACCAGTATTTCATGTTCCACATTACCAAAAGAGCTGCCTGTCTACAAAATAAATCTGATTACCTCATTTCCCAGCTTCAGACCTCAGTTGGCTTTCTCTTGCCCACAGGATTGAGTCAAGCCCTCCAATCTTACTGTAGTCTACCCTCCCAACCTCTTTGGCACCTGTTTGAACCATTTCTCAAGTCCAGTTATAGAATTTCTATCATTCTCTGAGTACAGCAGGCTTTACCATGGCTTCATGCCATTTTTTGAGCTGTTTCTCTGCCTGAAAACCTTATCTCCTTCTTTACCTGAGGGCTCCAGTGATTTTTTTAAAGGCTGAACTTGTTGCTTTCTCATGGAGAATTACCTCATAATCCATGGTAGAGCAATTAGCTCCATCCTCAGTGTGCTGTGACCACATTTTATTCTTACCTACATAGTGGCACTTCCCTTGCTTTATTATAATTTGTGTGTTTACATGTCTGTCTCCACTGGGTTTCATGTTTATGGTGAGCACAGAGCCTCGCCCATTACCTGACACATTTTAGTCACGATTTTATGATTCTTGAATAAATGAGTAGCTAAAATTATACTTCTCCTGTGAGAATATACCTGTTATGAGTAAGGCAAATGCACTCTGTATATAGTTCAAGTTTACAAAGGCCGTAATGTTCTCTGTGAATAACTGAGGCAATGGTAAGCAGTTTATTTCAAAACCAGAATTGATTATGTATATTGTTTGAAGAATTGTCAAGCTTTGAGAAATAAATTTGTTAAGCAAATTTTATTAAATTTGCTTTTAATTTAAATTTGGTCTTAATGTCAGCAGGAGACCAAATACTGTTTATGATAACACATATAACATATTTTAGAAAATATTTAAATTTTTGCATGGTGTTTTAATGAAATCCTAATCTGATATATTTATGAAAGTGTATTTAACTAGTAGTTAAAAACTAGCATTTAACTAGTAGTTAACTACTAGCAAAACTACTAGCACAAAATTTTTAAAAGCCTAATATTATGTTGCCCTATTTTTAACTTCAATGTAAGAATTCAATAGAAATCAGGAAAAAAAAACTATGAACTAGATTGACCTGAGACTTTAGACTACCAGAAAAGAGGATAGCCACATAATGAAGACAAAACACACATTCTCTTTAACTTTGAAGTAACAGTTAAATTTGGGTGGCATTTTATGACTTCCCACAGCCTAATTAAGAAGGGTCATTAGGCTTTCCAAACACAATGTGACATTGAAATATGAATAATACATTTTTTTCTTGTTTAAATGACGTTAACTTAACAAACGTTTCCCATCTTTAATACCCATTATGCTATATCCCCAAGGACATCTAGTAAATTTAGGCATCACTTTCCAAAGAAGATTCCTTAACAAAGATGTAAATATCGTCAAAGCACACTCAGAAGTTCAATGCATGTTCCAATGACTTACTGTGTTTTTGTGCACTGAACTCTTATTCCATTTTCCTGCAAACGGGTATGTATTGAGTACAGAGAACACTGTGTGTAATACTCTTAGCTTCTGACTCTTTACATTTTTATAATTCTTTTTCTCTTTTCTACTAGAGTATAATCTCTTTAAGAAACAATCCTGTGACTTTATTTTCCCATGAATTTTATCCTACCACCTCATACAAGGCCAATGTTTAATAGACATAATTTGAATGTATGAGTAAATGAATGAATGAACAATTGTACACTTTGCCTAAAAATAAATTTAGTTAGGAGAAAATAGAATATACATATATCTTATTATCTATATAGATATCCTATCTATATCCTATTATCTATCTATCTATCTAGAGAAGAATATATATATATATATATTTGTAATGCTTAAATGAGTGTGTCTGTGTGTGTGTGTATATATTTAAATTTCTCTCTATATATTCATTTAGGGCTTAAAATTTATCCAATTTGAGGATGAGCTTACTTAATATTTATAAAAATTAATATGAAATTGATAGGGTCTTCTTAGTGTTGTGGAAGGAGTCCATGTAAGTGAGGGTCTCTGAACCTCAACTTTATTAATTTTATGCTAATTCTGTTTTTGCGTTTAGTACTGAAGTAGCACGGAAGTCTTCTCAGTGGCTGGATTTTGAATCTTTTAGGTCATCATTATCTGAGGCAACTCTCCTTGCTCTGGATGAACTCCAGAGAGATGACATCACAGGGTTTCATGGAGGAGATATGCCCTGAAGGAATTGTTTCCATTAAATGCAATATAACTTACTTTGAGAGTAATTTTAAAGCTATTTTCATTTTTAGGTATATTTCTTTAGTTGTCTTGTGTAAAATATAATGTATCTAATTATTAATAAAGATATGCTGATTATAAAAATCTGAGAGTCAACTTTCTGGATACATATATAAAGTGTGAGGATGAAATAAGAGTGACAGGTATATGCATAAATGTATGTGTAGTCAGAGTGAGCCTGGGAGAGTTCAAATACACATATATGCATTCTATTCACTCAGTAGTGAGAATTATTTTTCTCAGCACACCTAGTCATCCTCACACAAGATGGCCTTACCTTCATTTGCTTCAGGGCACAGCTGGTGATTTGAACTGCAAGGCCTAAGATTACGTCTGGGAAATCTGTTTTTTTTCCAGTTGGTTTCATCGGAGGTCTAAACCACCCAATCTCCACTCTTAATTCCTGTCTTGCTTATATCCAATTTAATGACTGTCTGGATTCTGTTGCTGGCAAAAGGATGTTACAAATCCCAGTGGTCATTGGTGCAGGTTTTAGCCATAGCTACAGAGGCAAGAGAGGACTGGAAAGACTGGATTTGGCTGCTATTCATGCTATTTACATTTAAACTGTCTCATAAAGTCTGACAAGTGTATAACAGTTACTTCTGTTCACTGCCAGCCCGGCTGCTGATCCCATGTCGCACTGCTCTCAGGCTTCATACTTGAGCCCCCTGAGACTTTAGTTCTTTTGGATTTATTCATCATTCAGTAAACGGATTCCTCTCAGAGGTCAGCATATTGGATATATTTCAGATTAGGTTCGCTAGTGCTTGAGAAGTATGCTCTGACAGAGCAAGTATATATAAATACAAGGCTTAGCAGCCACCTAGGTCTAATAATTGCAGCATAAATTAAGATATTTCCAAGTTTTCTAACCTGTATTATGTATTTTCCAAATTTGTCCTCCAAATTAGTCTAAGTCTTCTGTGACAATGATAGCATGTTAATCAATTACTTTGAATTATCAGTGTCTTAAACTGTGAAAATAGTCCCTTCTGTAAACCTCACATAAAGATTCTGGTATCAGCATAAAAATGTAAAAAATTAAACACATATTCATATCTCTAATCTTTTACCCATGGTCCTGTAACAGAGTTGTCATAAGTCATTGGGCAGTTAAAACTTAACTTGGTCTAAACCAATGAAAGGCTCTGTTTAGTTGTTTTTGTTGTTTTTTTGTACATGTGTTTTTCTTTTGTTTTTTTTTCCACTGTTAATTCCAGGAAGCCAGGAGTTGGACCTCATTCAAATTTGCATACCACAATTTATGGAATGAAAATGAATCTTATAAAATGCATGAATCCACTCTGGAGGTTTGGTTTTTCAATAGAAAACATCTTTGTTACTTTTGTGGATCATTTACAACTAAAACGCTGTAGTGAAAGGCATCCTGGATTTTAGATCAGTTTAGCAAAACAAGCACAAAATGAGCTTGGACCATTTGTACTGTCAAAAGAGCTCAAAGGATGATGGAAAAAGCCCCAGAAGTCAGCTTGAATGAGGACCCACTGGCTGAAAAAAGAATAATTTGATCATCAAAATAAATAACAATATTAATAAATTTAATCTGTTAAATACAGTAGCAAATAATGAGTCAATACAGATATAAAACAAAGAGTAGATTGAAAGTTTGGTGAGGAATAGGATATTTATTGTTTCAAACTACTTCCTTACAGAAGATACATTAATCACAAAGGGGTATAGCATAATTTAACAGTGGAAAAGCTTGGCTCATATTGCCTTAATCAAATAATCAAAGCAAACGTCATCAGTAAAGGGACAGGTTACAACCTGGTGTTACTTGATAAGACACAGTGAGAAGACCACAGTACCCCTTCTGTGATGTTACTGCTCAACACCTAAATCCCAAATCTAATCTAATCCAAATTGGAATACATTGTACCAAACAATTAGCTTATGATCTTAAAAATGTCAAGGTCATGGAAAGTAAGGAAAAACTAAGGAAACGTCACAGAATTAAGAAATATAAAGTCATGACAATTAATGCAACATGATTGCGAACTGGATTTTTTTTAATTTGCTATATAAGCCATTTTTGGGACATTTGAATAAATTTGAATGTAATCTGAAGAATTAATGGTAATAAAGTTTAAATGTTAATTCACAGTTTTGTTGGTATATGGTGATTATACAGAATAATGGCTTTATTTGTAGGGAATATGCCTGAAAATATTGCAGGGTAATGAAGCATCAGGTTGACAACTTACTACCCAAAATATTCTGGGAGGAACCCAGGCGTTTGAGACCAGCCTGGGCAACATAGTGAGACCCCATGTCTAAAAAAAGATAAAGAAAAAAAAAATAGCCAGATGTGGTGACACGTGCCTGTAGTCCCTGCTACTGGCCATGTGGGAAGGCCTGAGGTGGGAGGATTGCTTGAGCCCAGGAGGTCCAGGCTGCAGTGAGCCATAGCCATAATTACAACACTGCACTCCAGCCTGGGTGATAAAGTGAGATTTTGTCTCTAAAAGAAAAATGAACTTTTTTTCCAAATTTAGTATAAGTGAGTAACATTTTGTCAAAACAAAAAAGTTAAAAATGAAAATGTAATTTTAGCATGATGATGAATTTATGAGAAATTGCACTATATTATTTCTACAATCTTAACCTGCAAAGTATACATACAGAAAAGCCTAAGACCAACCTTCAAAATAATGTGAAATTAATGGTTGAATTTTTAAATATTAAAGAAAAAGATTTTAGAAAGTATACACAAATTGCAGGAACTACTGATTTCAGTAGGATGCCTAAGAAATAATTAAATATTAAGAGATGTAATTCCATGCATATTACTTTTTCAGTGTGACTGTTGCTTCTTGGTCTCAGAAATTTTTATTTTTGCTATTTTTTTAATATACTGCAATGTACTTTTTGGCATTTAGAGTACATATATTTACCTGGAAAAAAATATTATGAAAGATTCATACAGTTTGTGTTTATTGACCTCATTAAAGCTTAAACTACAGTTGGCAAATAGAAAATCCATCTGTTTTACTAGAGTGTAATAGATTTTGATGCTCAGACAGGGTAACTGAGTTACGTTTGATATTGATATACATTAGTACCCACTTGTTCTTTCTCCATTTTTATTAGGTTATTATTTCAAAACAAGCTCCCTAATGTTAGTTGTAGGCGTTCTGTAAAAATATGATCTATTCACTTAGCTGCATAATACCACATTTTTCTTCTGGTAGGATAATGAAAATACGTTACTCATTAAACATTAATATCTCTTTTATTAAATCATGTAAGTTGAGCTCTAAAATTATATATGGGGTCTAATTATTAAGTTTAAGAGCTTGTAATAATTAAAATATTGAAGTGTTGAACTATTACTTAATTATTTCTGTTCCTAATTAACTTTTGCCTGATTTTCAGACTTCTATTGAAGAGAATATTTCAAGAATATGTCGTGTTTTAAGATAAAATAATTGCTTACAGGATTATCACTAACTATTCACTGTGATCCAAGTTTAGCACACAATTTTCAAAGATCATCAATTAATCATACATGAAAAGGGAGAGGACTCCAATACAATGACAACTGGTGATTAAAATGCCAAAATAAGAAAAAGATACGATGAAAATCAACCAAAGGACCATCAGATTATCGAACTATTTCCAAATTTTGTCCTTCCTATGCAGAGCCAAGGGAGAGAAACCTCTCCATGGGGTGTGAAAGTCTGAGATATAACAACATGGAAGTATTGCCAGTAACTACAGATGCTGGGAGAAGGCCCACATCAAACTAAGTCCTCCCAGCATGCTATACAGGTTGCCTGCCAGTACACTGTTGAGTATAAATGGACTCAATTATTCTGGGCCAAACTGGTGGAAATGTTTTCTGCTAATGGTGCACATGGACACAGATTTTTTTTTTTTTTTTAATTATACTTTAAGTTCTAGGGTACATGTACATAACGTGCAGGTTTGTTACATATGTATACTTGTGCCATGTTGGTGTGCTGCACCCATCAACTCGTCAGCACCCATCAATTCATTATTTATATCATGTATAACTCCCAATGCAATCCCTCCCCCCTCCCCCCTCTCCATGATAGGCCCCAGTGTGTGATGCTCCCCTTCCCGAGTCCAAGTGATCTCATTGTTCAATTCCCACCTATGAGTGAGAACATGTGGTGTTTGGTTTTCAGTTCTTGTGACAGTTTGCTAAGAATGATGGTTTCCAGCTGCATCCATGTCCCTACAAAGGACGCAAACTCATCCTTTTTTATGGCTGCATAGTATTCCACGGTGTATATGTGCCACATTTTCTTAATCCAGTCTGTCACAGATGGACATTTGGGTTGATTCCAAGTCTTTGCTATTGTGAATAGTGTGGACACAGATTTAAACAAACCCATATTAAACATTCACATTGGCAACTATAACATTTGAAGTAATAGCATATATTTTTCTGTGTATCAATGGTCATGTGAGCATGTAATAGGATCATTCATTCATGCTTCCTAAGTAAAGGCAAATATTGTTTATCTCCCCCTGTTTTTTTTCTTTTTTTTTTCCAGTTGGGGTCTTGCTCTATTGCCCAGGCTGGAGTGCAGTGGTGCAATTTCAGCTCACTGCAACCTCCACCTCCTGGGTTCAGGAAATTCCCCTGCCTCAGCCTCCTGAGTAGGTGGGACTACAGGCATGCACTACCACACCTGGCTATTTTGTGTGTGTGTGTGTTTTAGTAGAGATGAGATTTCACCATGTTGACCGGGATGGTCTCAATCTCCTGACCTCGTAATCTGCCTGCCTTGACGGATCTGAAAAGTGGTGAAATAGATTTTTTGTTTTTTTTTTGTTATTGTTGTTTTGTTTTTTTGAGACAGAGTGCTGTGATTACAGGCATGAGCCACCGCGCCCAGCCTGTTTATCTCCTATTTTATAAAAGTCTTGCAATGATAAGTGATTGTTTTTCCAAATATGACATACCAACTGCAATGCCATCAACATACAGTGAATAAATCAGCCATAGCACAGCTGATATTATTTCTGTCATTTCTAGAGTCTCTTCCCTGGATTGTACATACTATTGATCTTTTGTGTGTTTTTTGTTTGTTTTCGGCTATAATTATCTCGTTTTCTTATTCTATATATGCCTAGTTTCTGTATTCAAAAGAAGTGCAGCTATTAACCTTGACCCTTGTTTTCTTGAGCCTTCATTTTCTTTTCTCAAGTTTGATCTTTGATTCTTTCTTCGTAACGCTTACAGAATGATAGAGAAAATAACCCAGAATCCCTGGAAAATAACCGATCTTTACTCATGTAACTGTCAAATAACAGAGAACACGATCCCTGCTTGTCACGTAGGAATGTGACAATACACCACACCACCAATTCATCATGACAACCATCAGTCTGAAAGCTGATAAGATAGGAAAGGAGAAAAAAGAAGCAGTGTCTGAACAAGTCATAATCAAGATTGAGAGTCTTTGATGAGGTAGGCTTGAATTGGAAAGGTTTTGATTTAGAAATGAGATAAGATCTCAGACAAGACACAGGAAATTAGATGTTCCCATTGCAGGCAAAGATAGTCATCTGGAAAGCACAGTGGTAATAATTCAGACAAACATGAAACTCAGGGAGGTCTAGCAAAAAAGTTGCAGTGAGTAACTTGACACTGGGAAATCAGGTACTCAAAAAAGAGGTTTAGTTATTAGAACTGGTAGATAAAGAAAGATGTGGTTACAGTAACAATTTTGAGATGCACTTTATAAACCTAAACTCACTGTAGAAAAAAAATAGCCATGTAGGTAATTGGATTGTGTTGCTTAAGCTTTTAAATTAGGTATTTTTTTTTCACTGTCTCTGGCATAAAATAAAGTCTGATATCATGAGTGAAAGAGTCTGTAGAAAAAAACTCTGCACATTAAATACAATGGAAAGGAACACCAGAAGCAAGGAAATATGTTGGTTATTATAGAGTGAATGTACTATTGTGTGTTGTTTGTGAACCTCTGAAAAGTGGTGAAATAGATTTTTGGGTTTTTTTTTTTGAGACGGAGTCTCACTCTATCGCCCAGGCTGCAACCTCTGCCTCCCAGGTTCAAGTGATTCTTCTGCCTCAGCCTCCCAAGTAACTGGGACTACAGGCACACGCCACCACGCCAGGCTAATTTTTGTATTTTTTTGGGGGGGAGTGGGGGAGCAGGGTCTCACTCTGTCACCCAGACTGGAGTGCAGTGTCACAATCTCGGCTCACTGCAACCCCTGTCTCCCAGATTCAAGTGATGCTCTTGCCTCAGCCTCCCAAGTAGCTGGGATTACAGGCGTGTGCCACTACTGCCCGGCTAATTTTTGTATTTTTAGTGGAGACAGGGTTTCACCATGCTGGCTGGGCTGGTCTCGAACTCCTGACCTCGTGATCCGCTCGCTACCTTCCCAAAGTGCTGGGATTACAGACGTGAGCCACTGCACTGGGCCAGTGAAATAGATTTTCATCTTATGACTATCAAACAGAACCATGGAATTAATTTCTGTTGGAAACCTTATTCTTTCTACATTCTGTCTGGATGAGGTAAAATTTCGGTTTCTATTTCCAAAAATAATATAATCTCTTTCTTTTTTTTCTAAATTCTCCTAGAACAAAACTGGCAAGTGCCCAAGTCACCCTTTGTTATACTCAATATTCTCAAAAATATAGTCCACAATCTGAGTCTTCACTTCCTCAAGAACTTTTTGCAATCTAGCCTTATCTGGTCTCTCTGTAAGGTAATATTGACCTTCCTATTTTCTAAAGTGCATTCCTCTTGTGGTATCAGATGTCCACTTCTCTTCTGGGTTTTCTTCTATCGCGTCTCTCTGAACGGTCCTTCTCAGGCTCCTTTCCTTAATCTGCTCTTTGAATGTTTGTATCCCCTATGGTTACATATTTAATCTTTTTTTTATTATATTTTATATGCTTTTTAAAAAATATATCATTTACTTGGTTTTTGAGAACCCATTTGTTCACTGAAGACATTTTCTGTTTCTTTTCTTTTTTTTTTTCACCTAATTTTCCACTGATGAAGCCTCTTGAGCTTAATCAAATTCCTAACTACCAATTTATAGCTTTGGTAGGACATTAAGCAGAAAATTTCATAGATTCCACATGGAATTTGTTTTCTTCTGTGGAAAATTTGCTCCTCCTCATTGTCTTCTTATATTTCCTATATTAATTAACAGCATCAACCACATAGTCATTTCCAAGAGTTAAGTTTTAAGCAATTACCTTCAGTTAGTTCCTCTTCTTGAGGTTCCAGGTGTAATAAGCTGATATTTCACAACTGTGTCTAAATTATATCTACTTGTTTGTTCTCATTACTACTGTCCTAGACCAGGTCATCATCATTTCATGGATCTTTCTTGTTGTTTCTAAAACATAAATGTTCTCCCACTTCAGATGCCTTGTTTTTAGAATACTTGAAGTTTTTTTGCCCAGTAACATAACATGTGTATCACAGGGATCAGCAGTCTAATCAAAGTTGCTTTAATCTTAAAGCCTAAATGGAAATGCATATAATGTTCCATCTAACATTCAAGAAATTAACCTTTGCTCCATGTCTGCCTTCTTCATTCTACTCCCATTATATTTGAGAGTATTCACAATGAAGTGTCTCTATAGATCCAAGTAAAAGTCTGGCTTGGTATTCCCTGTGTCTCTCCAGCACATAAGCTCTCTGTGATAATGCTAATATCATGATATGTTTTAATGGCAAAGACAATCAGGTTGCTGTCTCTGTGTACATAATTCTGGTTTCGTCATAGAGATGGCAAATATCTCCATTCTCCAACTTAGTGAGATGCTTTGATAGCTTGATGTTGAGGCAACACTGCTTGTGACCTTAGTCTTACAAAAGTCTGAAAATCAGCTTCTTCCTCATAAATAAGTGTTCAAACAATAGAAAGGTAAACTTACCTACATGTTCCACTAAGACAAGTGGGGCTGAATTTTATTTTAAAAATTGCTTCATAGTTTTCTGGGTTTTTGTTGTTGTTGTTTGTTTGTTTTTTGTTTTACCTTCCTTCTGTTTAACAAGATGGAAAGCTCTGAGTTTGCTTTCTGCTTGTTAGGTTTGTGGAATAATGGGTCGGTTTTATTTTAAATCTTGAGTCCATTGATAGTAAGTAAAGTGCTCCAAAAAGAAACATCAAGAGAAGAGGATGTGAGTATACTGGAAAGCAATATTTAGAGAAATTCAGTGTTTTCTGAGTAATGAAGGTAGAGATTAAGTCTGTCCTGCACATAGGAGAAAAAAACATTTCCCCAGTCTATTGAGAAACAGTGAGATGCCTATGGTTTTGCTTAAGATCAGACCCCAGTCCAACTTCTCAGCAGTGTGCCAGGATATGTGACAGAGAGACAGATATTCTGGATGGAAATTGCTTGTAGTATGTCTGGGTGTTGTCCCAAAGTGGAATGAATATTTAATTTGAAGCAATGGGAATTTGAAAGATTAAGCACATAGAGATGATGAGGATGTCAGTGGAAGCCTTGGCTGCAATGAGACCAAGGACTATGACACAAGTCCTTAACAGCTTGAAATAGGGCCACAAGTCCAGATCCTAGGAGGAGGGAAGATCATGCTTCCTATCATAGTAGGATGTATTCTTAGTCAGAGAGTAAACTGAATAATAGAAAACAAGTATTTATTCTGTATCTGAGTTTTGGACTCAGTCAGACTTTATAACATGTAGAGGTTCATCAAGAATTGCTGAGTCTTTTGAACAGGAATGTTTCTGAACCAGTAATGGATTAAAACCCTTGAAACTAGAGTTCCTTACCTTAGGAAAAATGTAATTAAAGCTCTTGGATAATTACTCTTAGTTGTCATTGCTGATTTCAGGTATATGAGAGGCCTATGAAGAGACTTAAGAGCTTAAGAGAACACTGAAGATGATTTTTAACCTCATATGTGTAAAAATTTGCAGTAGGAAGAGAGTGCAAAATGTCAGGTTGTTGTAGTCACTGAGGAGATTAAGTTTTCTGATACTTTGTAGAATTCTTAGAAGGAAATGCATCAAAGCTGGCTTTTAAAGTCTCCTTTCTACTCCTGAATTCTTAATAGCTCTGACCTTTTGTTGGAACAGAGAAACATTCAGCAGAAACAGCATAGTTCCTTCCAAGTAGCATTATTGAGAGTGCTAATTTATTCATTGATGACATTATGCATATTAGTGGTCACCCTTGCTGTGTCTCCAGCAACTAGGTAAAGGGATCACAGTACAATGACAAATAGGAATATATCCTCAGTATTCCATTCAAAAGAAACTTGCTGTTAGAAGGCAAGACTATAATAAGTCAAAAAGAGAGGATACTGCCTGCCTAGAGAAGGGGAGCATTTTCACAAAATTACAAATAATTTGGAAGTGAAAAAATGGGCCACTGTTTGACTCACTCATGGACTTTCTGGTTTTGTACCTGTCTGAACCCAGTTAGAGCTTGTTTTTTGTTTGTTTGTTTGTTTGTTTTTGTTTTTGTTTTTTTTTTTTGAGACGGAGTCTCACTCCGTCCCCCTGGCTGGAGGGCAGTGGCCGGATCTCAGCTCACTGCAAGCTCCGCCTCCCGGGTTCCCGCCATTCTCCTGCCTCAGCCTCCCGAGTAGCTGAGACTACAGGCGCCTGCAACCGCACCCGGCTAATTTTTTGTATTTTTAGTAGAGACGGGGTTTCACCGTGGTCTCGATCTCCTGACCTTGTGATCCACCCGCCTCGGCCTCCCAAAGTGCTGGGATTACAGGCGTGAGCCACTGTGCCTGGCCTTTTTTCTCTTTAATGGGCAGCTGAGATTAAGTTTTTTAAACGAAGTCATAGAGACCCCACATGGTGACAGTAGTAACTAAGTGCATAGTGGGGAACCTCTGGTCGACTTCATAATGATGACAAACTTGTTCAGGAGGCCAGCTCTCCATCTACAGGACACAGTCTGAATGATGCATGTTTGCTCCGAGGAGCACAGGACATAATCAAAAAGTCTGATTGGAGACTAAACCCACACGTTCTGCCAAAGTCCTCACATAGCAGGCTAATAACTAAAGATGACTGAGTGTCTTATCAGGACTCAGAGGAAATTATCTGATATGGTTTGGCTGTATCCCCACCGAAATCGCATCTTGAATTGTAGCTTCCATAATTACCACATGTTGTGGAAGGGACCTAGTGGGAGGTAATTGAATCATGGGGGTGAGATTTTCATTCTTGTCCTGGTGATAGTGAACAAGTCTCATGAGAGCTGATGGTTTTGCAAATGGGAGTTCCCCTGCACAAACTCTCTTGCCTGCTGCCATGTAAGATGTGACTTTGCTTCTCATTTGCCTTCTGCCATGATTGTGAGGCCTCTACAGCCATCTGGAACTGTGAATCAATTAAACCTCTTTTCTTGTAAATTATCCAGTCTCAGGTATGTTTTTATTAGCAGTGTGAGAACAGATTAATACAGCAAATTTGTACCCAGAATAGTGCACTGCTGTAAAGATACCTGAAAATGTGGAAGCAGCTTTTGAACTGGGTAATGGGCAGAGGTCAGAACAGTTTGGAGGACTCAGAAGAAGACAGGAAGATGAGGGAAAGTTTGGAATTTCCTAGAGACTTGTTGAATGGCTTTGACCAAATGCTGCCCATCTCAGATGAAGATGAGGAATCGTTAGGAACTGTAATAATGGCAACTCTTGCTATATTTTAGCAAAGAGGCTGGGAAATTTTGCCCCTGCTTTAGGGATCTGTGGAACTTTGAACTTGAGAGAGTTGATTTAGGGTATCAAGGGTATCATTACACAAGTTTGGAAAATTTGCAGCATAATGATGCAATAAAAATAAAAACCCATTTTCTTAGGAGAAATTCAAGCCTGCTGCAGAAATTTGTATTACTAATGATGAGCCAAATGTTAATCACCAAGACAATGGGGAAGATGTCTCCAGGGCGTGTCAGAGACCTTCACAGCAGCCCCTCTAATCAAAGGCCTGGAGGCTTAGGAGGATAAAATGGTTTTGTGGGCAGGACCCAGGGACCCCTGCTATGTGCAGCCTAGGGACTTGGTGCCCTGCGTCTCCCAACTGCTCCAGCCATAGATAAAAGGTACTAAGGCACGGTCCGGTCTGTAGGTTCAGAGTGTGCAAGCCCCAAGCCTTGAGCTTCCACATGGTGTTGAGCCTGTGGGTACACAGAAGTCAAGAATTAAGGTTTGGGAACCTCTGCCCAGATTTCAGAGGATGTATGGAAACACTTGGATGTCCAGGAATAAGTTTGCTGCAGGGGCAGTGTCCTCATAGAGAACCTCTTCTAGGGCAGCGCCGAAGGGAAATGTGGGCCCGGAGCCCCTACGGAGTCCCTGCTGGGGCACTGCCTACTGGAGCTGTGAGAGGAGGGCCAGAGTCCTCCAGACCCGAGAATGGTAGAGCCACCGACAGGACAGCTTTCATCATGCTCCTGGAAAAGCTACAGATACCCAGCGCCAACCCATGAAAGGAGCCAGGAGGCAGGCTGTACTCTGCAAAGCCACAGGGGCAGAGCTGCCCAAGGCTATGGGAACACACCTATTGCATCAGCATATGAGACATGGCATCAAAGGAGATCATTTTGGAGCTTTAAGATTTGACTGTCCCACTGGATTTGCATGTAGCCATTAGCCTCTTCATTTTGGCCAATTTCTCCCATTTGGAATGGGGACATTTACCGAATTCCTGTATCTCCATTATATCTATGAAGTAACTAACTTGCTTTTGATTTTACAGGCTCATAGATGGAAAGGACTTGCATTGTCTCAGATGAAACTTTGGATTGTGGACTTTGGAGTTAATGCTGAAATGAGTTAAAACTTTAGAGGACTGTTGGGAAGTCATGTTTGAATTTTAAATGTGAGGACATAAGATTTGGGAGGTGCCAGGGGCAGAATGATATGATGTGGCTGTGTCTGCACCCAAATTTAATCTTGAATTGTAGCTCCCATAATCTCCACGTGTCATGGGAGTGATCCAGTGGGAGGTAATTGAACCACGGGGGTGGGTTTCTTCTGTGCTGTTCTCATGATAGTGAATAAGTCTCATGAGATCTCATGGTTTTATAAATGGGAGTTTTCCTGCACAAGTTCTCTTGCTTGCCACCATGTAAGATGTGACTTTGCTCCTCATTTGGCTTCTGCCATGATTGTGAAGCCTTTCTAACCATGTGGAACTGTGAGTCAATTGAACTTATTTCCTTTATAAATTACCCAATCTCTGGTATGTCTTTATTAGCAGATGAGAACAGACAACTACATTCTTCCTATTCTGCTATTCTATCTCTGGTTGCCTAAAAAAGAGAGGAGTGTGATATATTAGCATAGCATGATGATTAAGAGCATGGGCTCAGGACTGGGTGCAGTGGCCTACACAATTTGGGAGGCCAAGGCAGGAACTTCTCTTGAGCCCAGGTGTTCAAGACCAGCTTGGCTGACAGAGTAAGACTCTGTCTCTGAGAGTAAAAAAGGAGCATGGGCTCTGGACACAGATCAGACTAGAAACAAAGGCATAGAGAGTTTACATGATTTGTCAAGGTCCAGTGCTTTCTAGTCTGGACCTTGACAAATCATGTAAACTCTCTATGCCTTAGTTTCTTGATCTGGCATAAAAAAGAATAATACTACCTTTCTCACATAAAAAATAGGGTAACAATTAAATGGGATCACTCATGGAAAAGGTTCAGAAGAGCACATGAGTACAAAGTGAACATTGAATATGATAGTAGTAGTATCCCCTATTGCCAGCCCCACCTGCATGCCAGGTGAGCACATTGAATAATTTACCCGTGAACAGCCTCGATCTTCCATCCCAGATGATGCTGTACAAGTAGGATATAGTTTCCTAAATAACTCATTTAATTAAGTAATATAGGTTACTCCTTCCACTTCAGGGTTAGGGGTGGGATAGAAAGCATTCATTTTGGTTTTGAGGAAACATGGATTTTACTAGGGGATGAGCTGTCAAAATAACATTTTTAGACATTAATTAATTGTCCCCTCCTCAAGCAGGTTTCTCCCTTTCTCTCTTCCCCATTCAAACACAAAGCAGATAGGCTACTTTCTTTCTTTCTTTCTTTTTTTTCTTTTTTTTGTCTTTAATTTTTATTTTAAGTTTAAGGATGCATATGCAGGATGTGCTGGTTTGTTACATAGGAAGAAGTGTGCCGTAGTGGTTTGCTGTACAGATCATCCCATCTCCAAGGTATTAAGCCCAGCATCCATTAGCTATCCTTCCTGATGCTTTTTCCACCACTGATGGGCCCTAGTGTGTGTTGTTCCCCTCTCTGTGTCCATGTGTTCTCATTGTTCAGCTCCCACTTAGGAGTGAGAGCATGTGGTGTTTGGTTTTCTGTTTCTGTATTAGATTGCTGAAGATAACTGCTTCCAGCTCCATCCATGTCCCTGCAAAGGACATAAACTTGTTCCTTTTTATGGTTGCATAGTATTCCATGGTATATATATAGCATATATATTTTTTTATTCAGTCTATCATAGATGGGAATTTGAGGTGATTCCGTGTCTTTGCTATTGTAAATAGTGTTGCAATTAACATATGTGTGCATGTGTCTTTGTAACAGAATGATTTATATTTTGAGGAGTACATACTCAGTAATAGAAATGCTGAGTCAGATGATATTTCTGCTTTTAGGTCTTTGAGGAATCACCACACTGTCTTCCACAGTAGTTGAACTAATTTACACTCCCACCAACAGTGTAAAAACGTTCTTTTTTCTCCACAATGTCACCAGCATCCAGACAGGCTACTTTCTTGCCCAAGGGAGAGTGTATGGTGGGATGTTAATTCCCAAAATAAATGATCTAATTAGATCTAAGTTTTCTCTCATAGATGATTCTGAGACAAATCACAAAAGAAAACTATCTAGAGTTATAGCGTGTGCTGGAGAAGGTGAACTGTGTGTGAAGCTTCCCAATTGAACAAGAAAGGAAGTTTCCCCGGGATGGGAAGAGCCTGAGACTGGAAAATTTCAGGAGCCAAAAAAGCCTGAGCTTGGCTCTAGTCAATCACAAGGAAGTTGTACGACCCTGGAGGAAAAAGGTTTTATGATGAAGCTAGATAGAACCTGAGTGTGTCATAGAATGTGACAATGAATTCACCAAGGACATAGCAAGATCTGGGAAATGGTTTTGTACTATGGCTATACAGAAGGACTGTAGAGTGAATATTTCGGGCCTCCAGCATGACCCAGAAGAATGAGGGTGCCACAGTACCTAATGAAATTCTGTAGACCTAGGTAGCAGGCATCTCAAAAATCATGTGTAAAACAATAACTAAAGACTAGAGGAGGCTGGGCGCCGTGGCTCAAGCCTGTAATCCCAGCACTTTGGAAGGCCGAGACGGGTGGATCACTAGGTCAGGAGATTGAGACCATCCTGGCTAACATGGTGAAACCCCGTCTCTACTAAAAAAAAACAAAAAACTAGCCGGGCGAAGTGGCGGGTGCCTGTAGTCCCAGCTACTCGGGAGGCTGAGGCAGGAGAATGGCGTAAACCTGGGAGGCGGAGCTTGCAGTGAGCTGAGATCCGGCCACTGTACTCCAGCGTGGGCGACAGAGCCAGACTCCGTCTCAAAAAAAAAAAAAAAGACTAGAGGAACTCTAGTGTCTGCATGTCCTCCTATACGTGGATGCCCACGTCTGCTCCTACTACAGATGTAGACTCCAGAAATTATCATTGATGAGGGCCCAAGACATGAAGTCTGGAGTTGTAGAGCGGGATCTCACAAAGAAGACAAACGTTTGGCTTTCTGACATCTCAATGGAATGAGAGCTAAGAGTCTGAAATTACAGTTAAACAAGTAAAATAAAATGTTTGGAATGAGAGTGATACTTATTTAAAAAACAACAACAGGTTTTCAATACACTTAGAAAAATGCATTTTAGAGAATAAACTCTGCCTTCCACATAAACAGATCACCCCTTACATTTTCCAGGTAAAATGCTCCCTGGATTTACACAGTCTCAAACAATTGAATTTTAGTTTGTGGTCTTTGCTTTTCATTTGCAGAACTAATGGCTTGGTTAATTGATTTTACCAGAAAAGAATATTTTGCTCCAAGGGTATGGACAAGTCTCTCTTCTTTCAAATAATCAAACCAAACCAGAAACTTCTGACAGCTTTGAAAAAAATATGCTGACTTTTATTTTTTCCACTAAATTATCAGACATTTTGGGATCAAGATTCCATTAACACACAAGCTACAAAAGTAGTAATTTTTGTAAAAAAGATTTTCTTAACTACGAGGCTTGGGCATGAAAGTCAGATCTTAAGACAATGGCAACAACATATCTTCTTTCCTCTTTCACCTCTCCTTTTATGGTCTATGATCTCTGGTACATTAGTAATCTCTGCCAAGTCATTCAAAAGAATGCTTCATCCAACTTTTATTTAGCAATTCCATCTCTGTAAACTTCTCTTCACATACTAGCCATGCTAAACACATTAAAACATATCTTCAGTAGACCTGTCTCCTTTATCAACAACTTTCTATATCTGTGCCTACCCCCGTTGTTCTCTATCAGCAAGACCTCTCTTCCTTCTCTAAGAACCTATGCAAGGCTTTATTTCCCTCAGTTAAGTGTGTTGCCTGGTCTTTTGGATTCCCATAAATCTTCCCAGTGACTTCATAATAGCACTTACTGCAGTAACTATAATTAGTTATGTATCTATCTCTCTCAGTAAACCATAAACTTCTTAAGGAAAAAAGCATGATCTATTTTTTCTTTGACTCTTCAAAGGTTACACAGTGCTTGGTGTAAGATAGGATGTTCACTGTCGATGAATGAATAGCTGCATGAACTGGTACACACGTTATAATCTACTGCCCAATTATTTTGAAGCAATTGTATTAGCCCAAGTTTTTGTATATTTGAAAGCTCCATGAAAAATGGGTCACAGAAATATTTATTATGTTGCATTCCAACATATATTTTTTGTGGGGTCAGCAAAATACTTTCTATAAATGGCATTAAATATTTTATCCCATAAAGTATTTAAATTCTTTTTTTTTTTTTTTTTTCGAGACGGAGTCTTGCTCTGTCGCCTGGGCTGGAGTGCAGTGGCCGGATCTCAGCTCACTGCAAGCTCTGCCCGCGAGTTTACACCATTCTCCTGCCTCAGCCTCCGGAGTAGCTGGGACTACAGGCGCCCGCCACCTCGCCCGGCTAGTTTTTTTTTTTATTTTTAGTAGAGACGGGGTTTCACCATGTTAGCCAGGATGGTCTCGATCTCCTGACCTCGTGATCCGCCCGTCTCGGCCTCCCAAAGTGCTGGGATTACAGGCTTGAGCCACCGCGCCCGGCAAAGTATTTAAATTCTGTGTGTTGTCTGACTTTTGACTTTAAAGACAATGAAAAATGTGGTGCCCACAATTGTATAGGTAATTAGAAGGTTATTGCCCAAGTAATATTTATCTGTTTGTCTTTAGGTAGTCCTGCATTTTTAATTTAAAAAAGAAAAGTATTAGGAGAGGGCTGCTCCTCCTGGAAATTGCTTGCAGGATTGGCTTTTTTGGTACTACTGGAAATCTTGTGGTTCTAATGAAATAATACATTTAAGCAGTTTCTCCACTAAATGTTTCTTGAAGTTGTAGTTTACAACTGCTTCTCACTCCTGGAAAAATATCTTCTCTAATAACTAGAAATCGATGGGAAGAGAATATTTTACATTCAAGTTTTTTTCTAAACATTTTCAGCATAAACTAGTTAACTCAAATGACTAGCAGAGCACGGCTTATATAATTTCGATTACATTTAAATTACTGACTTTAAAGAACCAGAGACAAATACATATGTTAAGGAGGAAAAATTAAAAGAGTGAAGCTTAATTTCTGTCTCTAAAAGCTAAAGAGGTTTTTTTTAAATGCATTTCTTTCCCCTAAGAGAGGAAGGAATACATGAAAAGCAAAAAGAGCATGCAGCCTTAACACAGTGGTAAAGAGACAGGAATAGTCCTCATGTAATAGAAGAGACAGATGCCCTGAACAGGCAGATTTGGTCTCTGGATGTTAGCAGGGGGAAAAAATTATAGAACCTGGAATTTCTAGCTCTAATGAGGGATGATTTAGGAAGTAAAGCCAACCCCAGTCATCTCCCAGTTTCACACTCCAAGAGCTGCCAATGTCTTTGGTTAATGAGGTAGACTTGGAGCCATTCCCTTAATTAACTTGACCCTGTGAAACTGTTTCTCAAACGTTTTAAACCCATGACCCTCTAAAGCATTCTTGTTCTGTATATTTACATCAGTTAAGAAAAGTCTGTCTTGCTTTTCTAAATGTACTTTGAATTATAAAAAATAATAAGTGTGCCATAGACACTTTTTCAATATATTTGGCCTGTGGGTGATTTTGACATGTGCCTTTAGTGTGAAATTTGTGCCATGTGCCATCCTCCCCTCCTGAACAGCAGGGTTAAAATATGGAAGCTGTTCACTTGTAGGCGAGTATAGTATATATAGTGTAGTGTATGGTATTGTATGTTCTTCACAATCAGGTTCCCATCATAAATGTTATTGGAAGAACTCAGTAACATCAAATATAGAGAAAGTGGGAGGGAAGGTTTTAAACTTATCATTAAATTTAATTTTATTTTTCTATCACATATATTTATTATACATATTTTTCAAATGTCATTCACTGAAGTTTTAATAAGAAAAACATTATTTTATAAGCTTATCTGTATAGGAGATAATATTTCTACCATAGAATGCAATCATAATTTTAATTTTATAGTTCAGTGAATTTAGAGAAATGCTTTTTATCACTCAGAATGTCATATTATCAAAAATAGGACAGAGTGTGGGACAAATTATTAGGAAAGTATATGAAACAGAAGAGAAGAAAATTTTATTTGAGAAATAGAGATTAACTTATTTTTACTACATTCTAGGTTTTGGCTTACATGCCATCAGGATATACAATCCTTTTATTTCAAAATATAACCAATATAAGTGAGACACATTTAATCAGGGGTTTGGTTAAACATTTTAAAATCCAATTAGATTTTCTGAATGCTTCACAAATTTTCTGAATATGACGGCCAATTTTGAGGAGTCCTGTGTTAACTGATTACTTGGGGTGGAAGCCACTACAACTTCTTGGTTTCAAATAGAATTGATGGAAAAGAGACACATTCCAGCAATTCTACAAATGTTTGCTTTTGCCTCTGAGAGTAATAGCCATCAAATGGGTTAGTTGTGTGAAACAAAAGAAGAGGAAGAAGAAGAAGAAGAGGAAGAAGAAGAAGAAGAAGAAGAAGAAGAAGAAGAAGAAGAAGAGGAAGAAGAAGAAGAAGAAGAAGAAGAAGAAGAAGAAGAAGAAGAAGAAGAAGAAGAAGAAGAAGAAGAAGGAGAAGGAGAAGGAGAAGGAGAAGGAGAAGGAGAAGGAGAAGGAGAAGGAGAAGGAGAAGGAGAAGGAGAAGGAGAAGGAGAAGGAGAAGAAGAGGAAGAAGAGGAAGAAGAAGGAGAAGAAGAAGAAGAAAACTTATTTAAAATAAAAACATTTCCTATTTTGGATATTTGTAAGATAAACGATTTCCATTTGTTTCTATGTTGGCATTAAATACAATTTTCTGATCTAACTCTTTAGGTATCTGAGGACACATACATTCCGAAGGTGTGTACATTTTGCTACCATCCAATATATGCTAGATGCAGGCAATTGCTAGATGGATAATTGCACTTTAGGTGATAACAAAATACTTGGTGTATCATTTCACTCTGTATTGAGGTGCTTGGCCTGGCATATGTTAAGAACCAGGATATATCATTTGACCTTTCCTGGAGAAGCTTTCCAAGCATGTAAGAATTATCTAGGGAATGTATTAAAATGCAGATTTCTTTGCTGCACCTTCAAAATTTATGACTCAGTACTTCTAGGGTAGCACAGAGGAATCTGCATTTTTACCTATTAAAATATTCTGATGAAGGTGATGTTGGTATGTCTGGAGAGGCTCAGCCTCCAGAGGAATTCTAAGCAATTTATGCTTGCAGCTCATGTAAGAACCACACAAATTACACAATGCACAGTGCTAATGGTAGTGCAATAATGAAATGATGTGTTTATAAAAATTCAAATATCTATCTAAAGGATAATCTCTGATTTCCATTATTTCTAAAGAAAATCTGTCCATGTGTTGAACAGGATTGAAAATACACAGTTTCATTATATGACTATGCTAACTTGAAGGATATTATATAGCAGAAATAAATTTGCCTCAGTGTTTCTGAGTTCTTTTAGTGTGTGTTTTTCTCAAAAGCACTCACCTTAGCCTTTCACATATCTGGTCCTAAGTGTCTTCTTTGCTATCAATTCATCTCTTCGGGGGTAATCTTTTAAGGACTTAACAACTTACAAGGCAAGGGCAACTGCCAATCCACACAGACTCTAGAACCAGGTGAAGTGGATAAAATCTATTAAAATGTAATTAGAAACAGAAGGACCGTCCTGGTGTCTGCCAGCTAAAAATCAACCCTTTTCTGTCGCAACTATACTTTTCCACTTAATCTTGAGAGTTTTTTGTGGTTGTTATTTAGTTTCCCACAAGTCAATATTTTTGTTTCTTTGTCAAAATGAATCTCACCCATGAATTATGCCCTTCCAGGAATATGTCTGTGTTTTGGTAGATGTGGCCTGAGAATAAATAAGCACAATAAACCTTAAGGAGGGTATTCTTCTCATCAAAATGTTGAGTACTGTACTGTGACCTACTAATGGAAATATAGGATAGAAATACTAGGTTTTTCCTGGGATTATTTATTTATTTAAAATAAAAATCATTACATACTTGTTTAATGCCAGAAACTGTGTAAGAGATGTCAATGTGATTATCAACAACTTTATATAAATGGAAGTTTGTATTTTAAAAAAACCTGTCTTTATCTAGTTGACCTGGATATTATTTGGGCAGGGATTAGATTGGTGGGGGTGGGTATGGGGTGGAAAGGAGTGAAAGAAAAATTTTATCTCAGTATTTTTCCAGCTGTTGCAGAGACAGAGAAAGTCAGGATGGTATTTTATTTCAAGTATGAGTATCCTTTCAGTACAAGGTGTTCCCAGGTTTCCTCTTATTCCCCATCCATAAGCCTACATATTAAATATCCTAGTGCTGCTAATGACAAGTACCTCCTTCTGTAACACAATGTGCCAATCTCTTTTCCCTTAAAATATATGATATGAAATTTTAATGTCCCAGAGAGCAGAAAATGTAGCCATGCAAAATATAATATAACATGATGGTATGTGAAATTAGATATTTATTTGTGAAACATAAGTCATAGTACTTTCTGCTCTTTTACATGGTAAATACATTCTCTATCTCTCAGGATAAAGACAATAACAATGAATAATAACCACATTTTGTCTTCCCATGGAGAGATCTGTTACATCAGAATGTGCTTCTAACTTGCAGACATGACATGCACACAATAGTGGATAAATTTAAAAGTTTGTCACCCACAAAATAAGAGGGGAAGAGAAAGTATGGTCATCATGAAAGTGTGGTGAGAATTAACTCATAACTAGAAATTCTCTTTATTCCTTCTTTTTATTTTCAACCGGTGCTTCATTTGTGTCAGACTTGCTGGCACTGAAAAAAGAAACAGTGGTATTCAATGGGACATTTTCATCACCAATTATTAATGGAGTACAAAAATTAGAAGCAGGGAGAATATGACATATTTGTTTATGTGTGTATCTTTAGATATAATTACATACACATATAGAGATAGATAAATAGTACAGTAAAAGTATTCAAAAATTTTAGAAAATAGTTCATAATTCCTAACTGTGAAAGTAGTAAAGGGCCATGGATTTCTTGAGCTTCAGAGTCAGCTGGCATAGTGTTTACACCTAAAAATGTATAGTTTGGCTATTATTTTTTCAAAAATGTCTGCTGTTTCATAATCCTAACCTAGCATATCTCATTTTCTTATATCTACTGTTCAACAAACCCTATGATCTAATGAGATTTTAGTTCATCCATGGGTCGGAACATCAGTCATAATTTTTTTTTTTGAAACAGATTCTTGCTCTGTTTCCCAGGATGGAGTGAAGTGGTGGGATCTCGGCTCACTGTGGCCTCTGCCTTCTGGGTTCAAGTGATTCTCCTGCCTCAGCCTCCTGAGTAGTTGGGACTACAGGCACGTGCCACCATGCCCAGCTAATTTTTGTATTTTTAGTAGAGAAGGGGTGTCACCATGTTGGTCAGGATGGTCTTGATCTCCTGACCTTGTGATCTGCCCACCTCTCCCTCCCAAAGTGCTGGGATTACAGGCTTGAGCCACCACACCTGGCCAAGTAATAATTTTCTAGGTGAGGCCATTTCTCTAGCCAACAGGTGTTAATGTCTTGTTGCATTAATGATAGACGTGGTGACTTGTTTTCAACCCACTACTATGGAGTTATTACTGTCAGGAATAGAAATACGTATTTAAAAAACACAACTTGAAGTGATAACCAATAAAGAAGATTGTCAATTTACATGATACTGAGAACATCAAATAAATTAAATCATTATATTGGGATTGAAATATGCAGGTATATGAAGAAGGTAAACTTTTTTTCACTTATCTATTTAAATAAGTATGAAACTATTTTAATAAAAATAATACCTCTAACATTATACCTATATCTATACTTATGCATTTTCAAATGTTTTCCTGCAACGTGGTGGTATCATCTATTCTACACAAACAAACATTAATATTTCCCCAACACCTTAAATGATTTATATCAGATACTAGTACCACTTTTCCAGTACAGTATTGTTCATGATTAAGATGACATTAATTCCAGTTCACTAATGTGTGGGAAAAAAACTGCTGAATTTTAATGCAGGAATATATATTTAAACATACCCTCCTCAGAGCTCCCTGATTTGTGTATTTTAAAAGACTTCTCCCTCCCCTCACTGTTCCTTCTTTCCCTCAGCCTCAAATAAATTGGGCTTTTTTCTTTTCACCTGTAATCCCAGCACTTTGGGAGGCCGAGGCAGGTGAATCACAAGATCAGGAGATTGAGATCATCCTGGCTAACACGTCTTTACTAAAAATACAAAATATTTCTGGGGAAACCCCACCCCCGATATTTAACATGGGTTCTTTTCTATTTCCCTAAGCGTTTCAGCTGCTTTGAGAAATAAAAGGAAACAGTACGAGAGAAGTTTTAAAGCTGGGTGTCTGGGGGAGACATCACATGTCGGCAGGTTCCGTGATGCTCCCCGAGTCGTAAAATCAACAAGTTTTTATTAGCAACTTTGAAAAGGGGATGGAGTGCACGAATAGGGTGTGGGTCACAGATATCACATACTTCACAAGGTAATAAAATATCACAAAGCATGTGAAGGCAGGGCAAGATCACAGGACCGCAGGATGGGGTGAAATTAAAATTGCTAATGAAGTTTCGGCCACACATTGTTATTGATAACATCCTATCAGGAGACAGGGTTTGAGAGCAGACAAACTGTCTGAACAAAATTTATTAGATGGGAATTTCCTTGTCCTAATAAGCCTGGGAGTGCTACAGGAGACTGGGGCTTATTTCATCCCTTTGACTTCTAACGTAAAAGGCGGCCACCTCAAGGGGGCTGTCTATAGACCTACCCTCAGGGTACATTCTCTTTCTCAGGGATGTTCCTTGATGAGAAAAAGAATTCAGAGATAGTTCTCCTATTTGCTTCTGAAAGAAGAGAAATATGGCTCTGTTCCATCTGGCTCACTGGCAGTCAGACTCCAAGACCATCTCCCTTGTTCACTGAACATTGCTGTTATCCTGATCCTTTTTTCAAGGTGCCCAGATTTCATATTGTTCAAACACAAATGCTCTACAACAATTTGTGCAGTTAACACAATCACAGGGTCCTGAGGTGACAATTATCCTCCTCAGCTTATGAAGATGAGGGGATTAAGAGATTAAAGTAAAGACAGGCATAGGAAATCACAAGGGCATTGATTGGGGAAGTGATAAGTGTCCACGAAATCTTCACAGTTTATGTTCAGAGATTGCAGTAAAGACAGGTGTAAGAAATTATGAAAGTATTAATTTGGGGAACTAATAAATGTCCACAAAATCTTCACAATTTATGTTCTTCTTCCGCAGCTTCAGCCGGTCCCTCCATTCCGAGTCCCTGACTTCCTGCAGCACAAATGTTTTCCTACACTGTGGTGGTATCATCTATTCTACACAAACAAACATTCATATTTTTCCAACACTTTAAATGTTTTATGTCAGATGCTAGTACTACTTTTCCAGTACAGTATTGTTCATGATTAAGATGACATTAATTCCAGCTCAGTAATGTGAAGGAAAAAACTGCTGACTTTTAATACAGGAATATACATTTAAACATACCCTCCTCAGAGCTCCCTGATTTGTGAACTTTAAAAGACTTTTCCCTCCCCTCACTGTTCCTTCTTTCTCCCAGCCTCACATAAATTGGGTTTTTTTCTTTTTTTTTTTTTTTTTCTGATCTTGGGTTGTCTCATTCACAAATAAAACTTCTTACAGCTTTACGGATTTTAATGCTAGACAAGTGGCAATGATATCCTCTAACTAAACTCGTTTGGCTTTGATAGACCCCAAAATACATCATCAGTTATGGGGAAGCATATTGTTGCAATTTTTCAGTTAAAAAGTTTTCACTTCAAGGACATCTCACTCTCTAGGACACAGGTATATTAAAAGTATTTTGTGGCCGGGCACGGTGGCTCACATAAGTAATCCCAGCACTTTGGGAGGCCGAGGTGGGCAGATATTTGAGGACAGGAGTTTGAGACCAGTCTTCTGGCCAACACTGTGAAACCCTGTCTCTACTGAAAAAAAAATACAAAAATCAGCCAGGTGTGATGGCTTGCGCCTGTAGTCCCAGCTACTCAAGAGGCTAAAGCCTGAAACACTTGAACCCAGGAGGGGGTGCTTGCAGTGAGTCGAGATGGTGCCACTGCACTCCAGTCTGGGTGACAGAGCCAGACTTCATCTCAAAAAAAAAAAAAGTGTTGTTTCTTTTTAATTTACATTAAAAGGACAATCATTTTAATTTTCATAGTTATGCTCCATGGATATTATCATTTTTATTTGCCTGGGTTCTGGTGCCCGACTGCCTGGATTTAAACCCCAGATTTATCACCTTTACCTTTAGCTGTGTAAAATGTGAACATTGTGTAAACGCTTTGTGACTCAGTTTCCTCATCTGTGAAAATAAGGACAATAGTAATTTTCTATGTTAGGTAGTTATGAGAGATTAACTACTTAGAACATATCATGCTTTTAGAGGGGTACCTGGCATATAATAACCATTTTTATAGAGTTATAGTATTCTATAACTCTGAAAGAATCATTTAACTCTAGAATTAACTCTAAAATTTAAGTCTAGAAGTCTCTTAAACTCCTAGTATATAGAAAAAGAGAAAAGATTGAAATTTACTATTCATCATTACAAAGAAAATTTTATCATTTTTAATTTTAAATTTAATACAAAATTGGTAAAATTGACTTAGAATGACTTTACAAAACCTTACATATAAATTTATATGTTTCAGAAATATATTTTCTTGCGGCAGTAAAATGTAAGTATATGAAAAAGCAGCAATAAAGTCATTATCGGTATAAACAAAAAGACCAAGTTTTAATTTAAAAAAAAGAGAATAAAAAACTGTAGATTCACAGTTCAACTTAGTGTCTATAGGTTGAAGTACTGCTATGAGATTGTAAGACATCCCAAAGCAACAGTTCATCCTTTACATGTTGACTAGATTTAAAATGTGTAACCTAAGACTTATTTTTCTTTTTCTATGAGTTCATAGACCCAGTGAGATGCTCATCAAACCTGGAAAGTTCAGCAGCCCTAAAGGACAGTTCATGGAAATTTCTCTGCGAAATACATCAGAAACCCATAGGAAGGAACCACTAGAGGTCATTCACTCTAACTTTTTGGATATCCCTATAAATATACTTAGATTATGCCCACTTTGAAGACATATTGTCTAATGTAGTTTATAAAGATATTAAAATGCTCTCTCAAGTTTGAGTAGACCATTTACTTCAGTTGCCTCTATTTACAGAGCTTGTGTGATACCAATATTGATGTATATTAGAAAAACATGTCATTTTGGCTCAATGGAAATTATTCTAATATAATATTTTTCTTAGTACAAGTGTAAACGTTTTAAATTCACTCCCAATTCAATAATATTATGCAATATAATTTTACAGGTCAAGCAACATGATAACAGTTTTGTAAGCATTGTTTGTACTATAACTATGAGATAAGTGTTATTACTTCTATTTAACAGATGATATAATAGAATCATAAAAGCAAGCTTCTTGGCTGTATAACAAAACAAAGTACAGGAGGGAATTAGTGATTGAATAAAAACATGTCTGGCTCTGCAATTCAAGTTCTTATCTCAGTGTGCTATCTTTTGCAAATTAGATCCAAGTACACTTTCAAAAATGTGTTCCTAAAATTACGATTGCATTTCATACTAGATGCATGCCGTACATTTTTTCATCATCAATTAAACGTTTGAACTTTACAAATTTCACCAGTTTCTTTTAGAAATAAAAAATATACTCCCTTTGTCCTGATATAGATTACGATAGTAATAATACTTGTTTGTTGACTTTTTATGACAAGGGTGATCAACCATTTCAAATGCTGCTATGCTTAACCTTGGCAACAGCCATCAAGTATTATCATCACATTTTAGGAGATAAAGATAATATAGTTTAGACTGCGTAAGTGAATTATAGAATTGGTGAATGGTAAGAGATTTGAACCAAGTCAATCAATTTCGAATTTCATATTCTCACTCAAACATCTACAAAAACAGAAAAGATGTGTAAGGAAAAATCATGGTAAGGTAGTATGTAGACCAATGATTAAAGCAAGGAAGGCTAAAACACTTATTTCAAAATGTATCTTAAAATAACTCCAAAGACCATAAGCAGGCTAAAAGAAAGATTTAAAATAACATGAAAGAAAAAAAGATAAATTTAAAGTTCCATAAACAACTAAACTAAAAGAAGAAAAGCAAGGAGAAACTGAAATATTGGAACCTGTTAATGAATGCAATCGTTTGGGAATTTAAGATAGGATGGGGCAATGTGGGAGCAAAAAGAGCCCAGAGTTTAATAGAAACACAGGAACTTTCCACATGGAAGTAACAAAGATACTGAAAGACGTCAAGGCTGCCAGGAGGAGAGCCTGGTGCAATACGAAACACAAAGGAAAAAGAGAAGAACGAGAGAACATGTCAGTGGTTTCATGTTTCTTTTGGCAACAAGAAGCTTCAGAATTACATCTGTTTTTCCCTTCTCCTTTACTTCAAGTGCTGCTGAATTTGAAACTCCAAACCTCCAGTAAATTCTATCCTATGCCTTGGTAATCCTGCATAAAACAGAAAAGTGGGGGTATGATCATTTGAAGCAGTCATTCTATCCTGTCCTCCAAAATGGAGAAATTGTATTTTGAAGATTTCATCATTTGGAATGGTACAATTTGTCACCTCCTGTTCATTCAAAGTAAATGAAGGTGAGATGGATACTTAGGAGCCAAAGATAACAACATTGACCTGAATACAAGAAACATTTAAGCTGAAACTGGTTATTTTCTACGTGTGCATATATATTTGCACCTGGGAGTCTTAGGTGATAAATTTGGCGAGTAGAACTATGACTTTAAAGAAAATCCTGGGGCCCTACTTCACAGCACAAAATGGGCACTGGGACAGTAACACCTGCATTTTGGTCTTCATATGAATGTCTTTGGGTCAGGAGAACAGTTTTTTTTTTTTTTTTTTTTTTTTGCCCCAGTCTTTTTAACATTCTCTTAGACATGGTTCTGAAAACCTTGTGCAGATAATGTATACTGTTCCAGAAGTCAAAATAAATTAGAAAAGCCTTGCCTCATGAACTTCATTTATTTAATGCTACTAGGCTCCCTGCATTTGGGCAAATTGCTTTCCATGGTCCTCTCTATTTTCAATCTGTAGATGTAATGTCTAAGAAGAGATAACGTAAAAATTCCCTTTAATATTTATATTATTAAATTATATTTTAACATATGGCTATTATATTTGCTTATCATAATGTGGTTGAAAATAATGGTGAGAGATAGGCATTAAGTACATTTTAAATAACTGTACTATTTAGAGAGTAAATGTGCTTCAATTATTAGCCTCATGTTAGTTATGTGTTACATAATTGATCATGGCAAATTATTTACATGACAACCAAAGTAGAAGTCATTAAAGATATTCTTGTCTTTCTGCTGCTAAATCCAGGAAGCCTCCAATATTGGTTTCTCATTTTGGTGAAGGACCTAGAAAGCCAAGTTTGCTCTCCTTTTCTCTTCCCTTTCTCAGCCACTGCTACCCCAGAAGATAAAGGGACATGATGCTCACCACATTTAGATGTTTACTGGCACTCTGGAGTTTCCTTGCAATTTACACCTTACAAAGCACAGTGCACTTGTAAATCTCAGTCAGAACTTGCAAGTGTCCCTTTCCCCACAGGAATCACTAATATCACAGGAAGGGAGGGAGGTGGAATCTCACACAGTTTAGGGATTTACAAGTCTGTAGTGAAGTTTGGGGTGTAAATTGCTAAGAAACCCAAGAGTGTATTTAAATATTTAAAGGTAAGGACACCTAGGTGTTTCTCCTGTTTGAAACTTAATTAATTGCGACTTCCATAAGGGCTCAATATAGATTGCCTTCTGTATTGGGACACTATTGAGAGTAGATGGGAGTACCATTAATAACTATGCTGGGACATCAACATTATTATACCTATTAATAATGATGATACCTAAAGGGCATAAAATGGGAATGCCCAGAGAAAATTGAGACATAAGGTCACCCTATTAGGTTACACTTGGGAATAAACAGAAAGAATATTTATTAGTTACGTTTTTCCAAAGGCAAAGAATGATGATTAGGTATTTTATAATCTCACATTCAACGTACAAATGAACTTAAATTGTATAGCATAACAATCCAGAGCTTTAAAATCTTTGGCCAGGCACAGTGGCTCACATCTGTAATCCCAGGACTTTGGAAGGCCAAGGTGGGCAGATTACTTGAGGTCAGGAGTTCGAGATCAGACTGGCCAACATGGTAAAATCTAGGCTCTACTAAAAATACAAAAATTAGTCGGGAATGGTGGTGGGAGTCTGTAATCCCAGCTACTAGGGAGGCTGAAGCAGGAGAATTGCTTGAACCTCGGAGGCAGAGGCTGCAGTGAGCCGAGATTGTACCACTGCACTCCAGCCTGGGCGACAGAATGAAACTCTGTCTTATAAAATTATTAAAAAAAAAAAAAAAAGAAGGAAAGAAAAAGACAGACAGAAAATACTGAAAACCCTATTGAGGTATTTTTTAAAGTGTATGCTTTTGATATGCTTCTGAATTATAACCAATTAATTACATATGCAAATATTCTGGGTATCTATACCCTTAAAGTGTTTTAAGAGTATAGTAATACTTTCTAGAAATAATATTTCAGATGCAAGATATGTCATTGCTTAAATTTATCTAGAGGGAAAATGCTTATCTGTTTGATGAACTATGTTTATCTTGAAATGAGGTTAGTATTCAGATTAGACTTGCTATGATTTAGATATAATATTTTCAGTTCTTCTCTTAAAATAAATAAACACTTATTTCCTAATGCCTGAAACAATTTTAACTCTTACACAAAATGCTGCTTTTGACCAGCTTATTCCAATTCCCATTCTCTCGGTCTATAGCAGAATAGCATGAAAGTAAATAATAAAACAAAACATAGAAGTATGTAAGAATATTTGTACTCAAAGTTGGAAGAAAAAACTATCAAATGAGAGACTGCCAAATCTCCTAAATTCCCATACATATTATCTCATTTTAGTCCTTTTCCTTTCTTTTTTATGTAACTTTTGCCACATTTCTTGAAATTCTACCATTTGGACATTAATTTGAAACCAAGAAGGTGCTTCTCTGAAAAATGAAAATAGCTTTAGGAGGCATAAGTTGTTGAAAATTTTTCTCATATTAATGTAACTTAATTTAGCCAATCCTATTTTATTCATTCAATGCACATTTAATCTCCTACTATGCTCCACCCATTAGGGAAATAAAGAAGATAAAAAATGCCTTAGATGTAGAATAGGACTGGAACAGTGCGATGAGGACCTGAAGCAGCCTGATGGCGCCTTGCACATCCTAATATTTTGGATCCTGTATTGTAATTTCCTAATAGTTTTAGGTTTGTGACTATGGTCACATGATAATTAAGATAGTTAATATATACATATAGTTTAGAAAACACTTTCAAACACATTTTCCCTCTTTTCCATTTTATCTTTCTTTAGAGCATAGAACCTGTTTTAACATTAACTACATTTCATAGAGGGACACTCTAAGGCTCAGAAAGATAGCTGATAAGTTTTGGTATCCTTGGTCAATTATTATAATATTTGTCTGAGTTCTTCTAATTCTAAACTGTGTCCTCAGATCTGTGACTAGACCTATCTGTAGGCACAGGGACTAGTCAACTTTCAGAGACAGTAGCTCAATAACTACATTGAGTTGGTCTTGCTGTGTTGCCTTCCAGTTCCTCCAAAGCTGAGTTCACATTTCTCTTGTCTGATTTCTCAATGTCTTGCTTACTTTGCATCTCAAAGTCAGCTTGGAATTCCCGCCCCTCATGTCTAGATACTGTACTTTGGATTTTAATACCTGTTGCTTAACATTAATAATGGTATTTTCTCTTTCCTATCTCCCAATATCTGAACTGATCTCTTTTCTTAATTATTTTTTTTAAAGTAGTAATTGCCAACTCCTTCTGTGCCTGGATAGTCATGCTCTTCTTAAACATAGACACTTTTGGGTCTAAGTGTTTCTTTACTCTTTTTTTTTTTATGCATTTTCCCTCTGGTATTGAATAAAACATTAGACTCATGTCCCTATTTAATGATCTTTAAAATAACCAATCTCTATTTTCTGCAGCCTGAAACTTTTTAATGCAAGCACTGTGGTTTGTTTACCATGTATGTCCATTTCCTAGTATCATGCTTAATGCTCTAGTACATACTGTTTTAAAATTAATACTAACAGCAACACAACATTAGCAGCTAAAAGTTCTGTACTGTCCATACTGCTTATAATGTATCAGTCATTATTCCAAAAGTTTTAAAAATACTATTCAATTAATCTTCAAACAAACTTTATGAGCTAGTTACTAGTATTACCTCCATTTTACAGGTAAGTGATTATATGACACAGGGTGATTAAATAAATTACTTAAGAGCGCTCAACTCACTTGTGGTAGATGCAGGATTTAGGTCTCAAAACTCTGGTTCCACAGTCTGTGATCTTCAGCACTTTGCCAATGAATTAATGGATGTTTACATGTCAACACTTCATTCAGTCCTAGGACGCTTACCACATTCAATAGACCATGTCTGTACACATCAGTAGATATATAACAGAAGGTTGAAAGGAGTGCAGAAGTAAAGAAGTCAATCTAAGGGAAAATTTTATCTGTCACAATATTTTGACTTGTGGTTGTTCTTGACTCTATTTTTTCCTTCTTCCTTCCTCTTAGTTCTGTAATCTTGGAATCCATAACTCAGGTGATATATTTGCACCACACATGAGATCCAAATTAGGCTAGCCTAGAAATATAACATTGTTTAAAAAATCATTTGAATTCCAAAACAAAAGTACTCCGGTAAATTTTTACAATATGACACTTGTGAAGTTCAGGTTCTGCCTATATTAACTCCTTCCTCTCTCTCTCTCCCTCTCTTACACATAATCTTTTAAAATTACTAAGTCCCTTTTTGAATTCTATGAACATAGTTTCTCTTTTCTAAACAAAAAATACTATCATACAGATTGACTCTATAAGTCTATAGCTAATAAACTGATGTATTACTGAGCTATTTATAGAAAGAGTTGGCCTAACTAAAGTCTAGAAGAAGGGAAGCAAATTTTTTGAAAGCAAAATGAGATAATGAATATCATTCTTATAAACATTAATGAAGACAGTGAATGGGAATGTGATATTTGGGCCATCTGGTGAAATACTGAGGACTTATTAAATTTGTTTGATACAGCAGAGAAATGAAACTACTAATATTAGGCCAAGCCTGCTGGTGTCTATGGGCTAAATTGGCTTGGTTGGTTTTTATTTTTAAAAATTGAGTGACAGTGTTTTTTTTTTTTTTTTTTTTTTTTGAGAGAGAGTCTCACTCTGTCACCCAGGCTGGAGTGCAGTGGCGTGATCTAGGCTCACTGCAAGTCCCACCTCCCGGGTTCATGCCATTCTCCTGCCTCAGCCTCCCGAGTAGCTGGGACTACAGGAGCCCGCCACCATGCTCGGCTAATTTTTTGTATTTTTAGTAGAGACGGGGTTTCACGGTGTTAGCCAGGATGGTCTCGATCTCTTGATTTCGTGATCTGCCCACCTCGGCCTCCCAAAGTGCTGGGATTACAGGCGTGAGCCACTGTGCCCGGCCAATAATTTTGATTTTTAAATCATTTGTTAGCATTTGTAATAGAATCTGTTTGTTACAGTGAATAAGCAGTCAAGAGAATTATTCTAGACACACATCTGGGTGCTTTTCATATGCATACCTTGTTCTGTAATGCATACTAGGAATTAAAATTAATTATGTATTTTACATATTAATATAGTAAACTATAGTATGTTTTATCTTTAAAATGTACAATCAGATATAGAAGCTGAAACCTTCAGAAGTCTATAAATCAACTGTTATATAAGCAATTGACAACAAGGAAAAGTCATTTGGAAAGGAAAAAAACAGAATGTAAAAGGAAAACAGCTAATTCCATAGCCATACAAAGACATGAAATCAGTCATTATGTTATGGTATCTAATGAAGGCTGTTTGAAAGTAAAACAAGCAAAGCTATATAATATCTTCTTTCTGGAGCCAGACTGCCAGGGGTTGCTTCTGAGGCACCATTTATTATGTGTTACGCTATCAGCAAGTAATTATCTGTGCCTTAGCTTTTGTGAAAATCAGGAAACCGTAACTACTTCATAGCTGTGTAAGGATTAATGAAGATAAAATTTTTAAATACATAAAACAATGCTTAGAACAAAATAAATTCTTAATAAACGTAAGTTGTTATTAATTAGATATTTTTAGGATTAGAAATGGTATAACAATTATAAGATGATTTTAATCCATTATTTAAACAATCTGAACATAGAATTAGACTCTAATAACAGTTTAACACCTTGAATAGTCCTGGACTAAAAACTAGAACTTTTCATTAGCTCCAAGTTAACATGATACCCTATTATTCAAAAGGCTCACAGCATTTTTATACTGTCATATAAATTTATCAACTTTAAAATTTTTCTACTTCTTAGTTGGTATTTTACATGTAAAATAAAAAAAATTCAGAAAAATAATAAAACACATAATTCTCAGTTTCTAGAGATTTAGTGTGCTTCAGTTAGTCATAGAAGGATCACAGGGATCATGACTAACATTTATTAATTTGTCATTGCGAATGTGAACCACTGACAAAAAGATGTAATGAGTTTTTAAAAGACTCAATAATTCAAATATACTAATCACACACACATATATATGTCTCTCTCTATATATATGTATATACACACTCATATTTGTACATGTATATCACATATATTTTAGCTGAGATGCAAAGACATGATAAACATTTTTACAGATCAGCAATGAGCCCATAGAAAAGCAAAGTACTTTTGGGGACAATAGCCACTGGCCTGTTGGACTCCAGGGATTAGAAGATAAGCATGGCAGCAAGGAGACTGGTTAGTGAAGGGAAGAGCATTAAGAGTTCTCTGAGTGACATGGTTTTCAGTCAGTCTCAAAATTCAAATCCTGGGACTGGGAAAAAATAAAACCCCTTTCTCTCAATTGTGCAAAGAATCTGAAAAAATGGCTATTTACTTGCTGCTTGGGATATGATATTACAGAAAGCCTGTTGACATATGGAAATAGATAATGAAAACACAACCTCTTGACCAAGTACTGAGCCAAGTTGTCAGCTGGTTCTGTGATTGGATCTGCAATATCATGGATACCTTTATGAAACAGAAACTGCCAGAAGCCATTCTAATGACAGCTGGTCTGGAGACCCTCAGGCTAGAAGGAAGCAACGACAAAATGGCAGAGTTGCTAGATAGTTGGAGGGTGGGTAGGAAAAATACAAAATAAAAAAAAAAAGGTAAAACACACACACACAGAGACACACACTATCACACACCCCAATAACAAAACAAAATCAAAATCTTTAAAACTTTTCTATTCAAAACATGCCTACGATCTGATCTTCCTAAAATATTCAAGAAATCAAATAATTTAAAAAGTGTTGAATGAATCAATGAAATATACTTTCACTCCAATAAAAATTAATTTTATAACATGTCTGAGGGTCTAAAATAAATGATGTTTGGAGGATCAAAAAATAAAATACCATAATACCGATTAAAAATAAACAATAGATAAAAATCAACAGTCATATAAGACTGGAAGATATGCAAAATAATAAATTAATACAATGGAAATATTCTCATAAAAATTGTGATAACTGAAAGGAAACCCTATATATAGTCAGGATAAGCTTATATTATTCAAATATAAAAATTAAACCCAAATCAGCACAGAATAAAAGAATTTATTAAATGCAACATGGTACATAATTTCAGAATTCCCACAGATGTATAAAAAAGATTCAGATAAGAAAATAGCAAAGAATCAATATTTGAAGGATAATAGCCAAGATAGTCTTGAAATTCATGAAAGTCCTTGAAATATAAAATTCAATGAAAGCTCCAAGCAGAAAAAAAAGAGCATATTTTTACATCTGGTCACATCAGAGTGAAAGTTAAAAACAGCAGGGTTAAAAAGAATAAGTAAAAAATTTCATGATAGAAAAGGAACAGCCGACTTCACACTACTGACAATGGTATCTGTAAAGAACTAAGAGTAAATCATAGTCAACTTAAAGTTTAATATTCAGTAGACCTATCACTCAAAGTGAGAGCAAACTAAAACTAAACCAATAAAAGAATTTAAAGCTTAAAAACATACTACACTATTTTAAGACAGTTTCTTTTTCTTCTTTTCTTTTGAGATGGAGTTTTGCTCTTGTTGCCCAGGCTAGAGTGCAATGAATGCTACGATCTCGGCTCACTGCAACCTCCGCCTCCTGGGTTCAAGCAATTCTCAGGCTTCAGCCTCCCAAATAGCTGGGATTACAGGCGTCCACAGCCATGCCAAGCTAATTTTCTGTATTTTTAGTAGAGACGGAGTTTCATCATTTTGGCAAGGCTGGTCTTGAACTCCTGATCACAAGTGATCCACCCACCTCATCTTTCCAAAGTGCTGGGATTACAGCCATGAGCCGCTGCTCCCAGCCTTAAAACAGTTTCTTTTGCAAGAAGGGAGTAAGCTCAGGACGGGTGCAGTGATTCACACCTATAATCCCAACACTTTGGGAGGCCACGCAGGAGGATAGCTTGAGCTCAGGAGATTGAAATCAGCCTGGGTAACGTAGCGAGACCCCATCTCTGCAAATAATAACAACAAAATAGCCGGGGATAACTTGAGCCTGGGAGATCGAGACTGCAGTGAGCTGTGTTCATGCCACTGCACTCCAGCCTGAGTGACAGAGTAAGACTCTGTTTAAAAAAAAAAAAAAGAAGAAGAAGAAGCAAGAAATAAAGCAAGTAAGTTCATAGACATGAAAATAAAAAATGAAGTTGAGCAAAATAATTGTTGAAATGGGTTAATAAATTCAACTGTTTAATGTAGAAATTAATATTTTAGTGTGATTTTAAAAAGTAAAATATCAAGACTCTATCATGTAAATAAGATGAGTGTGAGAATAAATAGTTAAACATGCTGAAGTCAGGCACATTAGTTATGTAATTATATTTTAGGTACAAAATGGTTAAAGGTATTCAGAAAATAATAAAAATAAAGTCTGTTATTTCAAAATTGCTTGAGGAAAATAAAGGTGGGAATGCAGGAAACTTTCTCAACACAACAGAGGGTACAACAATGGAAAAAGTGAAAAAAAGAAAATAAACAGCAATCAAAACCACAAAAAGATTATAGAAATAAGTACAAATATACAAATAATTGTAAAAACTATAGACGGATTTACGTAATCTATAGAAATAGATTAGGAGACTAAATAAATAAAAATCTAGCTGAATACTTTGAGTGTTCTGTTTTCACATGCAGTGTTGTAGAAAGAGGTTGAGGGGAAAAAAGATGAAAATCTATGGAATATTCAAAACCTACCACAGAGAAAACTGGTACAATATTAGAATATCAGACAAGACATAGTTAATGAAAATTTTGCTACTATGTATAATAAGTAAAGCAAAGATAATCCATCAAGAAAATGTAAGAATTGTGAACTAGTTTGCCTATAATAGCTTCCAGTGTATATAGGTGTGTGTGCACATGTGTGTGTGGAAGCACAGAGACATGCACACAAGTATATATTTAAAGGTATAAAAAACAAAAAAGGAGAACCAAAATCTATAAGCACCTATAGGAAAGTATTCAACACACTTATTTTAGAAATAGAGTGAATTAATAAAAATAATTTTATAAACAAAAATATTACTTCTAATAAAAAATTATTGGAATAGTCATACTTAATGAATATAGTTGCACATGATTTTTACTTATATGCCATATCTTTTTTCTCTAATTTCTTTCAGAAGATCATGCCTTGCGAGGGTCTCTTGAGTATACATTGTGTGATTGTTTTATATCTGAAAATTCCCATTGTTCTCTTTCACTCTTAACTAATAGATCTGCCTAATAGTAAACTTTAAAAACTAACTTTTAACCACAAAACTGTCAAGACAACCATAATAGATACTCAATTATACATGGAACAACAAGTAAATTGACTTTATTCCTCATAAAGAACATTTTGACAAATTTTGAAGAATAAATATACTAAACATATTCACTAATTATAAGGTAATTAAATTAGAAAGAAACAATACAAATAATGTGCACATATTAGAAAACTTTAAAATGAATTTCCAAATAACTCAAGCATTCAAGAGGAAATGCGAATGAGAATTGCCATGTGTCTAGAAGTCAATGGCAATTAAAAGACAACATATCTGGTTGTGTTTACTTCAAATTTTGATAAACCTACTTTGGTAAGTCTATTTTTTAAATTCAGCTTCAATTCCTGGAGAATAAAGATAATTTGCATGAATGTTTATAACCAGGGTTCCCATATAATTTATTGACTATACTGGGGTGCTTTGAAAGTGAAAGCAAGAACTATTAATAATTACTCTGAGTGCACAGAAATGATTTCACATCACTTTCACAGCTAGAATTTAGAACAGTTTTAATATCTTCAGAAATATATGTTGCTTTCTGTTTACTTATTATTTCAAATTGTGCCACATAGTTTAAGAATCAACTTTGACTTCAAAATTCTATGTTTAGAACAAAAGGGTTATTACCCTGTTTTATTTAGCATTTCTTACATTTTCATAGAGGTTAATGTACTTGAAATCTTTGAAATTACTTCTTCCCAAGGTATTGTCCGCTTCTAAATGAGTTTCTTTTTATATGCTATTTTACATTTTTCATCTACAGTTAAAGATTGACCAGATAATAATACACATGGTCTTGTGAATGAATTTAATTTTTCACAGGTAGCATAATAAATGTGTTCAAAATTAAGAATGCCTCACGGGTGATTTTGAAAGTTCTAATATGAATAATAAGAAGCTAAATTCAGACATTTCCTTAATACTGTGGAACTCACAGCAGCAAACAATTAGTGAAATTTTGCACCAGAGAAATACAAGCAAAACTGTCATCATTGAGTAAAGTATTTTTTCACCTTGTAAAATTGCCAGGTGTCCCACTCAATTCCCAAATTGCACAAATGCTTAACAATTAAATGTGACTTTGAACAGTCATTGTCTTTAATATTTTTTTTTCTTTTTTTTTTTTTTAACAGAGTTGCTAGGTTTGTTGAATATTAAGATGTATGACTAAGCTGATCTTGTGAATTTGGTATTACTGATACTCATGTCCATGAGTGGAGATGAGTGGACTATGAAGTCCAGCCTTCATAGGATGTGTTCCATTCAAAAGGGTATAAGTTCCACAGATCCTCAGAGATTGCCAACTCCCTACTCAGTTCTCTTGGGGAATTGCATTACTCTGGGATGTTGTGAGGCAGCATATTTTAAAATGATTCTTTAAGTCAGATATTTTAGAATATTTTGTTTTCCTTCAATATCCTTTCTTCAAATGTATATCAAAGAATCCTTTCTTCAAATGGATATTGAAGAAACAGATGTTGAATCTTTTCTTCAAATGGCATCAACAAATAACGTTTTAATGTTTTCCTTACTTTCAGTAGCACTGAGATTTAGCAAGCTGGGCCGCCTTAACATTTTACAACACTGCTTACAAGTATGAGTGCTTCATTTTACTGAAATGCTGCTAGTGTTCTATCCTTCCTTTCACAACAAACAGTTATGTTCCAGAACTGTAGCTTAGATAATGTCGTTTTCCCTCTGCAATTCTTCTGACTTCTGAGAAAGAATTTGACAATTTTTAGGAAGGCAAAAGGTTTGGCTACAATCTGGCAGCAATCTACCATTTTCCTTTGGTTTCCTGCCACATCATCTCACCATCACCACCTGCTTCTGGCCAATCATATTTGACATCATTGAAAAAGTTACTTGATTTTATTCTACTTGCATAATCTTTATCAGAAAATAACTCAAACACTTTTTCATTCCAGCTTCTGTAAGTTTCCAGGATGTTGGAGTCTCTTATTTTCAGGGTGTTATGATATGTACTGGTTCTAAATTGTACATGGTTTCCAAATAGACATGGTAGTTATTGATTGTGCCATCTACTCTAAGGAATTATAAAAATTATATATATTAGAAACAATTTAAATTATTTTAATAACCCCTCAATTAGATCTCAATCCCTGATTAAATTGAAGAACAAAAAAAGATGCCACTTCCAACGTTGAGGCCGTTGAAAATAAAGGTTCTTTCAAGATTTTATCAGGAACCGGGCTGTTAGAGCTGTCTCCAGACTGCCATATTCTGGTCATTTACAGGGGCTTAAATCTTTTCACAATCAGTGTCAGGTGCTGAATCTCAATCAGCCATACAAAACTTGATATCACTTAGAATTCTTGTTTGCTTCATCATTTTCACTCTATATTCCTTGCCTCAGAGTCAGAATTCGGATAATTCCAACAGTGACATGTAGGCTTGCAGGAATTTTGAATGGCAAAGAAGTATGGTTTCAACGGAGTACATTTTCAAAAGCAAAGCAGCACACGTGTTCTGCAGCTGAACTTCACAGAGATCCTGGTTTAATGAAACAGTAGTAGCCACCTTGTCTATAGTCCCTTAGTAGCAACAAAATGGTGGCAACAAAGGGAGAAAAATGTAACCTTTCACACCTTTTTTCATTTTTAATATAGATGTATTACTTTTTGGGAAAAGAAGGAGTTGAGGAAATTATAATTCCCTAAAACCACTGTAAAAGGGGAAAAAAGTAAAGTAATAAAATTATAGCTTCTATTTAACTCTCTGACACAGTGTGCCTCCACATTAAATATGTGATTTTTCATGAAATAACATGTTAGTTTAAGCACAGGCTCCTACTGTCTATTCTTAATGTTACTTCAGCAGCCCCTATAAAAATAATGTCTTATTTCCTTGGGGACTAATTGGGCTGTGTCTACTTGTCTGGCTGCTGTAAGAGTAGGCTACATGTTTTGCACAGAGCTGTTCTTGTAGTTCTGTTTCATTGAGGAATTTGACTTTTCCTTCAGGTTTACTTATAGGAAGGTGTGGACAAATTAATAAGGACCCATAACTCATTGTCAGAATAGTTTGGGGTTTCAAGAGGCTAAGTAACTTTACTTCCTTCTCCAAATGTACTTGTGTATTCATGTGTCCATTTGAAAAACAAAACTAGGTAAATCAATAGATAATACTGCTACTGATTCTAATGTTATTAATTTGAGGATAAGTGGGGAATGCATCAGAGTCAGTATTTGGATTTTCTACCAGCTTTAGGGAATAGCCTACATAGAGATGTGTGTCTTTTATATGTGTGCTGCCTGTTACCCACTGTCGTGTGACTAATATGTGGCTCCAAATGACTATAATTGATCATTAATCACATATATTTCCCAGATCAATAATTATTTAGGTTTACATCTCAATTTTCTTGCAATATTTTATATCAAACTTCAGGATGACAGTAACCACACAGAATAACATTGCATTAATGAATAGTCAGTGAGTTTCCTCTTGCGGATTGTTAGTAATTTTTGTTCCATACTCCTGCTAATTAGATGTGATAGAATAGACCTTTAGTAACGCCCTAATAGAAAGAGTTATTAAAATATACATATATTGAGGTTTCCTGATTCCATTGTCTAATTTAATTATAATAGTTTCATGTATATGTGTTTTTCAATGCTAAGATTTGTTGTTTAGCTATAAACAAGGCAAACGTTTGTTATATAAACTAAATTTGAATACTAAAATAAAAATTTTCATGTAGACAAAGTTGGAGAATAGAAAATGTCTTGGAAACTTAGCAAATAAAATTGGCATGCTTTCCTGAAAGTAATATGGTATTACTATTTCAATCATTATCAAAATACACAAAAATTAAAATATAAAAAGAAAAATGATTAGTAACATAGTAACAAAGCTTTTAGGACTGAAATTAGAATATAAAATATAAAATTATCAAATTAAAATTATTATAAATAATTATTTGAAACAAAAACTTTTACCATTAGTTACATCTATTTACTTCCTGACAAACAGCATTATATAATTAAATTATCCACAAGAGCAAGAAAAGAGAGGCTGGGCACGGTGGCTCATGCCTGTAATCCCAGCACTTTGGGAGGATGAGGTAGAAGACCACAAGGTCAGGAGATCAAGACCACCCCGGCCAACATGGTGAAACCCCGTCTCTACTAAAATACAAAAAATTAGCTGGGCATGGTGGCACACGTCTTTAGTCCCAGCTACTCAGGAGGCTGAGGCAGGAGAATCGCTTGAACCTGGGAGGCCGAGGTTATAGTGAGCCGAGATCATGCCACTGCACTCTAGCCTGGCGACAGAACAAGACTGTCTGTCTTGTTATATATATATAATAAATAAAATAAAATAAAAATAAAATAAAGGAGAGGGGAAAGTCAGCGTGTTTCCTCAATGTCATAAAAGGTCATTGTCATAAATTATTTTGTTCTCTAGGAAAATGTGCACATTAACTCAAAAAAAAGACTTTGATTTTTATGTGTTGATTAGAGTTAACACATCCTAAAGTTATATATTAAGCTGAAGAGTTTTGTTGAATAGGAAAGATAATCATTCCAAAGATTATGGTTTTATTGCCCTTACATAGTTTAGTATCTGACATAGACTTTCATTCTAACATTTTTTAAATTACTATAAATACTATTTCTAAAATGCCTTTGGGACCCAGTTTTACTATTTTCTTGTTAACTCATTTATGAGTTAATAAAATTTTGGCACATGCTAGTTTTATATTTGTATGAGAATAATGTTTTTAACTTTTCAAAAATTATACCTTGACACTATTAACTAAATGTAGGATTTAGAAAAGTATTAGATCCTACCCTAAAATAAATTAAGTTCTGGGCTGGGTGTGTTGGCTCTTGCCTGTGGTCCCAGCTACTCTGGAGGCTGAGATGAGAGGATTGCTTACACCAGGTGTCCAAGGCTGCAGTGAGCTGTGATTATGCCACTGCACTGCAGCGTAGTTGACAGAAAGACTCTGTCTCAAAAAAAAAAAAACTGTGCTAAGTGAAAGAAGCAAGTCACAAACACCACCTAATTATATTTTCCCATTTATGTGAAATGTTCAGAACAGACACACCTATAGAAACAGAAAGTACATTAGTGCTTGCCTGGGGTTTGGATGGGGATAGGAATAGGGAGTGACTGCTAATGTGTATGAAGTTTCTTTGTGTGATCAAGAATATGTTCTAATATTAGATTTTGATGATGGTTGTATAACTGATACTGTACTAAGAGCCATTGACTTGTTTATTTAAATGAGTGAATATTATACTGTTTACATAACATCTCAAAAACTATTAAAAATAAAATACACTGCCATTGCTTGAGATATTTTAATATATTCCCCTATTCTCCAATATAAATTTCTGGAGTTTGAGTTATTCTTATTATTCTAATTAGGCAATTGAAAGAATAAGCAGGGTATATTAATGTAGTGTGGTCAGCTGGGGCGGTAGCTCATGCCTGTAATCCCAGCACTTTGGGAGGCCTAGGCAGGCGGATCACCTGGGGGCAGGAGTTAAAGACCAGCCTAGCCAACATGGTAAAACACCATCTCTACTAAAAATACAAAATTAGCTGGGTGTGGTGGTGCGTGCCTGTAATCTCAGCTACTCAGGAGGCTGAGGCAGGAGAATGACTTGAACCCAGGAGGCGGATGTTGCAGTGAGATGAGGTGGTGCCATTGCATTCTAGCATGAGCAAAAACAGCAAAACTCCATCTCAAAAAAAAAACCAAAAACCAAAAACCAGTAATGTTGTGTGGTCATCGTTATAGTTCTATGTGCGTGTGATGGGACTAAAATGAGCAATATTTAGGCTAATTGTAATGCATTTTGATAGTACTGAAGAATTTATATATATATATATATATATGTATACGATTTGATCTGCTATATTAGTCAAATTTTATGATAATACAGGGTTTGGTTTTATTTGCTATTTCAAAACGCATCCAGCAGTTAACAGTATTTCTTGAGGTTATAGGATTACTAAATTACCAGGATTTTGTTAATAACCAGCATCTCAAATTAAAATGAAAAATAGTCGTTAGTAATCCTAATGGAAAAAGTGTCTTGTGTTAAAGTTTGCTATTTGCAAGCAAATGTCTTCCTCCTTTTCTTCCGTCTTCCTTTATTTTTTATCTTTAACATCCTTCCCTCTTTCACTCCTGTTTGCTTCTCATCTTGTCAGTCCACATAATAACCATTTATTGAGACAAATTTTTAGTGGTTGATAGCAGCTTAAATCAACGGAATAAACAAATATGTCAAGATTGAAGAGGGAAGAGTAATTTCAGTTTCAGAGGAGATTGAATTAACTATGTGGTTGGGAAAGATTTTGTCTCTCTTGTTATCTGTACTCTAATCCTAAAATAGTAGCAGTATGTGATTTTTATAGTCATAAAGCTAAAGCCACGAGAATGGAAAGGCAGTGATATGCATATACACAACTTTCCTTATTGAGAGAACTCTGAGGCCGTAGTTCTCTCAGAGGACTACAAAGAACTTTGTACAAAGAAAAGGAAATAAAATAGATTCCAAAATATCTTCTAAAATTATGGTATATGTAAGTACTCAAGGTATATTTTTATAGAATTGTTATTAATTTATAAATGAAGATTTTCTTTCATGTGCTACTTTTCTTAAAGCTAAGTTACAAATTACCAAGTTTCTTATCCCAGTGTTGATGTTTAATTCCTTTTCTTAAAAGCCTGACCTTGGCAAAATAAAGCAGAGCCTGAATCAACAAGAAACACACCTTCTCTATTTCCAGAACTCAAATAATTTCACAGGTACCTTTTCAAAGACACAACTTTGGAGTGAGAAATTGTTCCCTTCCTGTATTCAGAAGGCTGTGTTATTTTCATGTTGAGATGCGTATTTTGGCTGGTAAGGAGTGTGTGATAATTAAAAACTTGAGACTTCTTTGCAGACAGTTTTGTCATTTCAGACAATCCCCTCCCTTTCCTGTCTGGACTAATTTTGTTTTTTTATTTTTTATTTTTTATTTTTAATCCTTGTTGAATCATGGACAATATTTTCTTTTAAACATGATTTCTGTGTGTACTGACATTTCTTTCTCTTATTTTGTGAATCAAAAATGTCATGTGTTTTTATTCATTTTTGGACTATTTTCACGTTTTAGAGGCTTTTTTTAAATTTTTTTTTTTTTTGAGACAGAGTCTTGCTCTGTCACCCAGGCTGGAGTACGGTGGCACGATCTTGGCTCACTGCAACCTCCGACTCCCAGGTTCAAGCGATTCTCCTGCCTCAGCCTCCTGAGTAGCTGAGACTACAGCTACACACCACCACGCCCAACTAATTTTTTGTATTTTTAGTAGAGACAGGGTTTCACCATGTTGGCCAGGATGATCTCGATCTCTTGACCTCACGATCCACCTGCCTCGGCCTTCCAAAGTGCTGGGATTACAGACTTGAGCCACCGCGCCCGGCCTGGAGTACTTTTTTTTTTTTTTTTAACGGAAAAGATTCTAGAGTCTTTTTATCTTTGTGGTATCAGATTATTTATATCCTTCTCATTCACAAATTATAGACTAATGAATTGTTAAACTTTAAGATTGTTTAAAGTACATTTTCTACATAGCAAAAAATGTGCATACTGTGCAACACTTAAAAATAACCCTACTGCAATATACTTATCAATACTGACCTTGTATTCACAAGCTGTGCTCATTAAGTTTGCTTTTTAAAAATGATTTGTAGTATTTTTTTAACTGTTAAAAAGAATCACAGTTTACAAATAAATTACATAGCTGCAGATCAACTTTGAATATTATATATCAGCCCTCTTTAATATTTTTATCCCAAAAGAAATACTTGGCCGGGCGGAGTGGCTCACGTCTATAATCCCAGCAGTTTGGGAGGCCGAGGGGGCAGATTACGAGGTCAGGAGTTCAAGACCAGTCTGGCCAACATGGTGAAACCCTGTCTCTACTAAAAATGCAAAAATTAGCTGAGTATGGTGGTGAGTGCCTGTACTCCTAGCTACTCAGGAGGCTGAGGCAGGAGAATTGCTTGAACTAAGACACGGGAGGTGGAGGTTGCAATGAGCTGAGATTGTGCCACTGCACTCCAGCCTGGGATACAGAGCGGGACTCCATCTAAAAATAAATAAATAAATAAATAAAAATAAATACTCAATATCACATTACCATGATCAATAAACTGTAGTGATTATAATCCTTTAACAATTATCAATGTGCTTTTGTAAAGAAAATATTTTTTCTGTGTATTTATTTATGTTGGTCAACATATTGACCTACTCTATTTGCATTATTCCCCATCCTCATTTTGTACCTCAACTCCAATTAAAGTTACCGTTGTAGTCAAAGGAAACTTCAATTTTTTAACTTTTTTGTTTTTGCTATTTTAAAATATTTTCTTATTTTCTTATCCATGTAGACCTAAATTTCAAAAGATACTAAAGATACAAAGTATAGAGTGTGTCCTATTTAAATTTTTGTTTTGTTTTTGCTTTTGTTTTTTGAGGTGGAGTTTTGCTCTTGTTGCCAGGCTAGGGTGCAATGGCATGATCTCTGTTCACTGAAACCTCTGCCTCCTGAGTTCAAGCGATTCTACTGCCTCAGCCTCCCAAGTAGCTGGGATTACAGGCACCTGCCACCATGCCCAGCTATATTTTTGTATTTTTAGTAGAGATGGGGTTTCACCATGTTGGCCAGGTGATCCGCCCACCTTGGCCTCCCAAAGTGCTGGAATTACAGGCGAAAGCCACCACGCCCAGCCAAGTATGTGCTATTTAAAACAAACAGATTTTAGTAAATTACTCAGGAAAACAAAAACCACAGCCACTCATACTTCATTTTTCCTTAAAAATAACTTATTCTTTTCCTTTTCATAAATTTTATAAATTCAAAATGCAAACAATATATTTTAGTTCAATAGCTTAAGTAAAAATGAGATTAATTTTTGAAAGATAGACAATAGAATTAATATAAACAAGTTGTAAATTGACATCAATGATTTATATTTGCAACATATTTTTTATCATGTTGAATACCAGAGCTACTAAAACAAAACTAAATGAATTTTAATTAAAAGACATTTAAAACAATATTTTCGTACTAACTGATGTTTTTAAGCTCAAATAGATATCTAGCAGTTATAAAATGATTACATACAAATGTAGCTGTTCAGAGGCCTCTGTGTTAATTAAATGGTTAGTTTTGAAACCAAAAATAAATATTAAATGTACCTTTTTAGTGTGAAACCTGTGCTTCCAACCTGGGTCAAATTTGAACTAAACACACACAGATTTCATTTGCAACTGAAATGGGATGATTTCTGTTTTTGCTCATGATGCTTGCTGAGCAAAATAAAAGCTGGCTCATCTGTATAAAATGTGGAAAACGACAGCAAAATATTCATTGCTAGGATACTCTTTCATAGAAATCTGGACCTAGAAAAGAGAAGATCAGCGAATTTCATCTAAGGTGAATGATTAGCACGAAGTTCTTTTTTTCATTACTAAAATCAAGTTATTGGGTTAAAAAAAGATCAGATAACGTTCCCTTAGCCAGTCATCCAGTTGTACTAAAAATAAATTACTCTTCAGTTTTGATCTGAAGTCCTTTCAGGTGGTTTTTAATAAGACAAGATATTATGATATTATTTCTCAATCCCAAGTCCACGAAGTTGTGGAAACATTTCAACATTTCCTTCTGCAAAATGATTTTTCCAAAGATTTTCCAAAGATTTTTTCCAAATAACTTTCCTTTAAAAACCAGGACTACTGTCACTCAAAAGCCAAAAAAAAAAAAAAAAAAAAAAAAAAGTTCTACCATGCAGGGTGGATTCCTGTTCAATACTCAATAATTTCAGGTGATGAAAAATGTCTGAGAGGTAGTTTAGTTTTTGTAACCATGTCTCATCTTTAAAGCACTCAATGAAAAGTGACCGACAGTTTCCTAGAAAATGATTTCTTCAATTTACCTTTCAGCTAAAACACCCTATTAAGAATTCTTCTCATACTTGACATCTTTAGAGTATGTGATCTCAAGACTATTCTTTCCTTCTTATTATTTTACCTTGCCTTGGATTTTGTGGCTTTTCATTTCCATGAATATTTCTCTTCTCATTTCAGCTTCTGTTCCTTTCTGACTGCTCTCTCCTGGTTTGTTTTTTTCTGCCTAAATTTTGAAATATTTGTATTTCTCTGTATATTTCCTTTTCTTACTTTTTTCTCATTGTGTATTTTCTGTGGATTATGTATCTCATGTCTCTGACATTTTGTGCCCTTTGACTCAAATTACTTCTCTCATTCAAGGAATTATTTAAGTTCTAGATTTACCTTAATCTTGACATGTGTAAAACTAAACTAAGAGGCACTGGGACAGAGTTTGAGAGGAAGTTCATGAGGAGTGCTCTGGAGATCAGCAATTATTCAGTGTAAAGGAAGCATGAATGACAGAAGAAACTCAAACATGAGCAGTCACAGGAAAATCCCCAATTGATTCCACAGGGAATCTATCTATCTATCTATCTATCTATCTATCTATCTATCTATCTATCTATCTATCTATCTCCTTTTGTTTCCTGGAGAACCCTAACAAATATAGGAAGACTGAAAGTGAACAATTTTACCAATGGATGTATTTAAATTTCAGGTAATAATATGCCAATAGTAAAAATACCACTTCCTTGTTTTCCCTTAGGCTTCTTCTTATTTTCTTTACCCAAATATAAGATGCTAGCACTTCTCTATTCTTTTTTATGTGATGTTCCTGGGAACCATGACATTAAACAAAAGACTAAACCATATGTTCTAGAGGCTGAACTTTCCACCCAGGATGGGAATCCAGCACATTCTCTCTATATGTAGATCTGCCATCTGCAAGCTAGAGATCCAAGAGAACAAGTGATACAATTCCAGTCCAAGCATACAGGTCTGAGAACAAGGAGAGCCAGTGGTGTAAGTTCTAGTCCAAGTGCAGGAAAAGACTGATGTCTCAACTGGAAAACTGTCAGTCAGAGTGAGCAAATTCTCTCTCATCTTGCCTTTGTTTCTGTTTAGGCTTCAAAAGGTTGATGAAGCCCACCCCCACTTGGAAGGCCAATTTACTTTACTCAGTCTATTGATTCCAGGGTTAATCTCACAAGAAACATCCTTACAGACACAGCCATCATAATGTTTAACCAGATATCTGGGAACCCCAAAATTCCATTCAGGTTGGCAAATAAAATTAACCATAACAAATGGAGACATGATCAGACATATTTTAAAAGGATTACTCAAACTGTTATGTAAAGAATAGAATAGACTGCAGGTTAGGATAAAGGCAGGAAAGCTGGTTGGGAAGCATCATACTTTTGCTACACACATAAATCACATTATCAACATATGTAATTAAGTAATTTAATACCATAGATAACCATAGATGTAGCCTAATTAGAGGAATGTTATATTTTTAGAGTTAAATTTTGGTGTGAAATCTTTTTAAAAATCTTATATACCATCTTTTTACCTTACCTATTATTAGTATCTTGCTTCATTTTCTTAAATGTGTGTTTTCATAATACTGTATATTGAAAAGAGAAAAAAATTAAGTTTCCACTTTTTTTTCACTTTTAACAAATCTTCAGTTTCATGGTAACTCCGGTTAATCTCATGCAATTTGCTTTTGCTATATCTGAAACTTTCTGTAGGTTATTATGGCAAATATGCACTAACATGAATTATTAGGCTCCTTGCAATTAAAACATCTTATTTGATTCTTTGACTTAAAATATTTCTTGTTTGATTCATTTGGATTTTAATAAATTATTCACACATTATTACAGTTAAATTATAAAACCTTGAAAAACTAATCTTAAGCAGAGGTAAAAAATATACGTAACTAATTGAATTAAGTCAGTTAACAGTATTGTGATGTATTCATTTATTCATATCAGACAGATACTTATTAGGCACTAACTTTGTGACAGAAGATTTACTATTCACTAATGTGAAGTGATCCATAATTAATTTACTATTTCTCATACATGCATAGGCAAAGAGAAAGGCAGAAACAAATAAGCAAGTAATCAACAATAAATAAATAAATTAAAACTATAAAAGATGTAAAAAGAAATAGACTACTAAGATAGAAATAAGAGGAGACTAAACTTAAATGATAAAAGAAGGATTTTCTAGAGAAGTGATGTTTAAGCTGAGACCTAAGAATAAGAAACCGCCAAGCTTGCGAGAATGGAAAGAAATCTATTATAGACAGTAGGAACAACATAAATAAAGCCCCTAAGGTAAGAATGTCTTTGATGAATTTGAGGAACTTAAATGCCAGTGTTTCCTGAGCATAACCATCAAGGGCTACAGTGGAGGACTGCAATTGCAGTTTATAAATATTATCTGTGATTTCTAATGCTCAGGGCATGTTTAAACTACTCCGGTAAATTCTGTGGAAAAAAAAAATATATTTAGATAAACATTTTTAGGAAGATTTAAAATAAGCACTCTGCCTAGTTTAAATAAAAGATATGAATTATTTGATCATACTAATCAAATTGGATATTTAATTTTTTCTGTAGGCACGACATAAGGAATTACAGGAACAAAGCTTTTCATTTGCTACGTCATCTTAATTTACATGTTTCATAGCAGGAAATCCATTTCTGTGTGTGTGTGTGCTTTGATCTTGCCATTTTATTTCATCTTACCAAATTCTTTATAAAGGGTTATCAAACATAAGCCTTGGGAAATGTATATAAAATCTATTTCCATTTTTATCTTATTACTGGGGTCTTTTTTATTGTAAAAAAAAATCCCTAAGGTTGGTCTCATTTTGTATGCAACTTGAAGATACAGTTTAATGTCTGCAGAGATACATTTATTTATTTTAACTTTGATCATAGTTGAAAATGTAATAGTGTGTTTTAAGCATAGTTTCCCCTTGGGTGGTAAAATATTATTTTTTAAATTTTGAACCAAAAGAATATAATTTTAATGCTATATGTATAAATGTATATTTCTCCAATAAAAATGAATTGGAAATCCTTTTATCACATTAAAATATAACCAAGAGGGATTTATGCTTGTTGTAGTGTACAAGCTAAGGAATATAAATTGTTAACCACATTATAAAGCATTTTAACAATGAATATAAAAATCTATGCATTTTGGCAATATAAACAGTAATTTATTTTAAAATACTAATTTTTTCTAGCAATCTTATTTTCTGCATTTTAACAAAAACACAGATAAGTTGACCTGTTATGTCTAAATGTCACATTTTAATGTAACAGAAATTACAAATTCAGGTTCAGATGTGCATAAATCAAATTTTCGTAATCAAATATCAGAATATACCGTTGAGTAAAAGTACACTGTTATTTCTTGCTTTTACTGGGAAAACCTAATGAACAGTTAGGTTAAACAATTCAGAAACTAATGTGGATGCATTTAATAGCTCTTTCATTGTGAGTTGACTGAAATAATTTGGTATGTGACATATATTACGAGATTTAAAAAATAAACTTCCTTTGTTAACTCACATATACCACTATGTGTCAAACTCTGGTAGGGCCAATCCCAGCTGTCACAAAGCCAACACTACTGGGTAAGTGTAAAGTATTCAGACAGGTCAGAATAATGGCAGCACTTAACACAATGTACTGCTTGAAAAGGAAGTAGTATTTACTCTTGTAATTCAATCAGTGGAGCATCCACATTACCTAGAGAACACTTCAAAAATTCAAAAGCCGTATCTTAAATCGAAACAAAATGGGGGATGGGTTCTGCTGTAAATCAGAGAGTGATGTGATCAAATATGCAAATAAGGAAGGTAATTCAGGCATCAGAATATAAAATAGATGAGGTGATAAAGGAAGTAAGTATACCATTCAAGTAGATGCTTCAGTCATTTGGCTGAGAATGATGGTGCATGAATTAAGGTTGTGGATGTGGAAATGGAAAGATATAACCGAGAAATGGGAAAGATGATCATATGAATAGAGTAGAAAAGGAAGAGGAACTTAATTGCGTAGAGGAAAAAAATTCCTTAAGAATCTGAGACAAATATGTGCTGAAATTGATATATGCCGTGCAATATGTTAGCGAGTAGCCATGTATATTTGTTGAACACTTGAAATGCAGCTGGCTTAAGTTGAGATGTGTTTTATATGTAAACTATACTTTAGATTTTTGAAGACCTGCTAAGAAAAAAAAAGAATATCAAATATCTTATGAATAGTATTACACTGATTCACATTTTAAAATGACAATAATGTGGACATGTTAGAAAAATACAGTATTAATTTCTTTTTCACTTTTTAAAATGATACTAATAGGAATTTAAAATTACATGTTACTCTCACCTTGACTAGCATTATATATGTATCTACTGAACAACACTACCTTTGATAATTATCTAAACTTCATAATTTTAAATGTCACTTAATCTTTCTAAGATTCTGTTTCACCTCAGCAGAATGTAAATAACTATATTTTCTAAAAATTCTGCAGGCTTATTTGGAAGAACAATTAAAACAATATATTAAAAACTGTATAAATAACAAAACATTATATAAATTACTTCAAAAGACATTAAGTGAATAAAATGCCAAATTTACCCTAGGTTTCTTTGAAAATAACTTATATGTAAATGTAACTTTCACGATAAGACAGCTATTTGATGGCTACAAACAAGCACAGACTATGACCCTATTTAGTAAGGGTAAATATTTCATTCCTGTAAATGCCTAGAGAAATATAAGACATATCTAAAGATAACACATAACTACCACCTAATAACCTTCAAAACATCCAAATAGTCTCTATAACGTGCAGTACCTAGAATTACCCCCTCCAAGGTTCATTAGGCCCGAATTCCAGCATTGTAAAAATTGAAGTTGTTGAATAAACATAAAGGGGTGGCCTGCGCCTCCACACCTTTGGGCGTTTCCCCCTAGGTGGAACGAGAGACTTGAGAAAAGAAATGAGACACAGAGACAAAGTGTTAGGCAGGAATCTAGACCCAACATGGCAGCGTTACCCGGTGTAGCAGGCCTTTTGTTAAACACTCTCTTCACCCTTGTACATACCCACAGACTTACATGCGTCAGAGTTCCAGCTGGGCAACCACACTCTCCCATGACCTGCAGCTCACCTGCATTCCACAAGCTCATAAACAGCAGTTTCGGTTGACAGTTTCCAAAGACCCCTTCCTCATGACACTTACTCAACTCCTGCCCTAGCAGTTTCAAGACCCCCCAGGTCCTGTTTGTACAACCAGCTTCCCTACCTCTCGGGCTATAAAAAGCCCCTACCCTCCTCCCTCAGCGCAACTTCCTCAGCCCACGCCTTTGGACCGAGCAACCTCGCCCGCAAGCCCTAATAAAAGGCTATTCTCACCGCCATTTGCCTATGTCTTCGTTCCCGGTTCGGCTCCAACCTCTGTTTACCTTTACATTTGGTGCAGAAACCCGGGAGGAGACCCCTCCCTGGACCCCTGCTAGGTCGGGCAGGCTCTCCTTTCCCCGAGCCGGGATCCCCTCCTCAAGCCTGGAGCCGTCTCACCAAATTTAAGACTTAATTCAATCACTGCTGGGTAAGTTTCCCCTCGTCCTGAAGGGTCCCTCTGGGAGTTCCTGTCCAAAATGCGTGGCCACGTCATGGGCTCTCTCTGGTCAACTGTGACCTTGGCACCAGGGACTAGGAGACATCCAACCTCCCCAGAAGCCACCGTACCCCACACTCTGCGTGGCAGTGAGAGGACTATCCCATTGACTCCAGACTGCCCGCCTTAAGACCATGGGAACTACCCAGTCCAAACCAGACTGAAAATCCCCTCTGAGGTGCCTCTTGGTTAATTTCCAGACTTTAAGTCTCAGCCAAGACCTAAAACAAAAGCAGCTCATTTTCTTCTGCACAGTAGCATGACCACAGTATAAATTGGATAATCAGTCTCAGTGGCCTGCAGAAGGCACTCTAGACTTTAACATCCTCATGGATCTGAACAACTTCTGCAAGAGACTAGACAAATGGCACGAGATACCCTATGTTCAAGCCTCTTAGGACTTGCACTCTCACCCAGATCTCTGCACTCAATGCTCATTAGCTCAGGTCCTACTCGCAAAGTCTCTTCCCTCGAGCAAGGAGAGGGATGATTCCGCCTCTTTTTCTGAGCCTCCTGACACCCTATCCCGGCCACCCCTCCAGTCTCCCGCCCAACCTTCTCCTTACCCTGACCTGCCATTATCCCCATCCTCGTCAGAGCCTCCCCTCCCTTCCACCCCTTTTGTGCCCTCCCCAAACCCGACAGATTCTGTCTCCCCTACCTCCACCTCCTCCCCTTCCTTGCCTGTCTCAGCCCATACTCGGTCCAGGACAGACCTCCTGTGTCCCTTACAAGAGGTGGCAGGCGCCGAAGGAGTAGTCCAGGTCCATGTGCCGTTTTCATTGGCAGACTTTTCTAAGGTTGAGGAGTGTGCAGGCTCCTTTTCGGCCAATCTTACTTGTTATATGAAAGAGTTCAGGTATCTATGCCAGGTATATGATATCACCTGGCACGACCTCCATGTTGTTATGACCTCAACCCTGTCTCCTGAGGAGCAGGAGAGTATCCTAGCGGCAGCCAGGCAGCACACTGACCAGGTTCATTTAACTGACCACACCATGCCAGTTGGCACTGAGGTGGTGTCCTCAGCCATGCCCAACTAGGATTAGCAGGTTGGTCAGGCAGGCTGCCGCCACCGAGATATGATGGTCCAGTGCCTTCTTGCTGGCATGCAGGCAGCTCCAATAAGTCAGTCAATTTTAATAAGTTAAAGGAGGTAGTCCAAGGCTCAGATGAAAATCTGGCTGTTTTTCTTAACCGACTGACAAAGTCATTTATTCAGTACACCCGCCTTGACCCTGCCTCCCCTGCAGGAGGAGCCATCTTAGCTTCACACTTTATTTCTCAGTCGGCCCCCAATATCCAAAAAAAGTTAAAAAAGGCAGAGGACGGCCCTCAAACTCCCATCCAGGATTTAGTCAAACTGGCCTTCAAGGTCTACAACCCCAAGGAGGAAGCAGCCGAGGCCCAACGACAGGCCAGGCTAAAACAGAAGGTACAACTCCAAACCCAGGACTTGGTAGCATCCTTGAGGCTGGCCGGCTCCAGGAGCTCCCAGAAAAGAGGTACTACCCGAGCACCACCTGGTGCCTGCTTCAAGTGCGGCAACCACGGCCACTGGGCCAGGCAGTGCCCTAACCCAAAGGAGCCAACTCGCCCCTGTCCGAACTGTCAGCAGATGGCCCACTGGAAGTCAGACTGCCCCAACCTAAGGACAGTCGCTGCGCCTCCACGTGATGACCCTCCTCCAGGTATTGGAGGAGCCTTCCAGCTCCTCGACACCGACGAAGATTGAAGAGGCCCAGACTCAGGGACCCCTCTTACTCTCCCCGAGCCCTGGGTTATGCTCCAGGTAGCGGGTAAGTCCATATCCTTCCTCATGGACACGGAGGCTACCTACTCTGTTTTGCCCTCCTTTAGTGGCCCCAGCCACCCCTCCACTGTCATGGTCATGGGAATTGATGGCACTCCCTCCACCTACCGCCAGACTCCTCCTCTGTCTTGCCACTTGGATGGCTCCCTCTTCTCGCACTCATTTCTTATCATTCCTTTGTGTCCAGTCCCCTTGTTAAGACGAGATCTCCTCTCCAAGCTAGGGGCCTCAGTTCACTTCCGACCCAACCCCTCCCCACATCTCGCGTTTCTCTTCCCCCTTCTCTCACCTGACAAACGCCACCAGGCTGACCCCCCTACTCCTGTTTCCAGTCCCCTGGTTGTGGTACCCTTACCCAGCTCTTTTAACTCCTCTAACCTAATCCCCTCCTTTCCCCTTCCTGGCCAAACACTACATCAATGCATCAGGACTAGTAGAAACCAATCTCCTCACTCTAGAAAAGATTGGGGAAAGACTCCACCAGAAAAACCTCGAATCAAGGCCCTCACTTAGGTGGTGACAGTCGTCTGTGGCTGGTTAAGTCCTACCCTTTCTAAGCCCCTTACTAATCATTGGCTTCTTGCTACTCATAGCTCCCTGTGTCCTCCGCTTCATCCAAGACCGCATGAAAGAAGTCTCCCAGGTCACTTTCTTTTCTTTTCTTTTCTTTTTTTTTTTTTTTTTTGAGACGGAGTCTCGCTCTGTCGCCCGGGCTGGAGTGCAGTGGCCGGTTCTCAGCTCACTGCAACTTCCGCCTCCCGGGTTTATGCCATTCTCCTGCCTCAGCCTCCGAGTAGCTGGGACTACAGGCGCCCGCCACCTTGCCCGGCTAGGATTTTTTTTTTTTGTATTTTTTAGTAGAGACGGGGTTTCACCGTGTTAGCCAGGATGGTCTCGATCTCCTGACCTCGTGATCTGCCCCTCTCGGCCTCCCAAAGTGCTGGGATTATGCCGCTCCACCCCTATACCCGAGTTCCGACCTCCGAAGAATCCCACCACGACCCATACCAGCAGAAAGCAGCCAAATGAACACGTCTAATAACACATTGTCTTATTAGAAAGAGGTCGGAATATTAGGCAGGAATCTAGACCCAACATGGCGGCGTTACCTGGCGTAGCAGGCCTTTTGTTAAACACTCCCTTCGCCCTTGTACATACTCGCAGGCTTACATGGGTCAGAGTTCCGGCTGGGCAACCACACTCCCCCATGACCGGCAGCTCACCTGCATTCCACAAGTTCCTACAGTTTCGGTTGACAGTTTCCAAAGACCCCTTCCTCATGACGCTTACTCAACTCCTGCCCTAGCAGTTTCAAGACCCCCCAGGTCCTGTTTGTACAACCAGCTTCCCTACCTCTCCGGCTATAAAAAGCCCCTACCCTCCTCCCTCAGTGCGACTTCCTTGGCCCACGTCTTTGGACCAAGGAACCTCGCCTGCAAGCCCTAATAAAAGGCTATTCTCACTGCCATTTGCCTATGTCTTCGTTCCCGGTTTGGCTCCAGCCTCAGTTTACCTTTACACAAAGTATAGAGAAAGAAAAAATGGGCCCAGGGGACCGGCACTCAGCATACAGAGGACCCACGCTGGCACCGGTCTCTGAGTTCCCTCGGTATTTATTGATCGTTATCTTTACCATCTTAGAAAAAGGGAAGTGGCAGGATAATAGAATCATCATAGGAAGAAGGTCTGCAGTAAGACATATGAATAAAGATCTCTGTGACTTAAGTTTAAGGAAAAGTGCTGTGCCTTGATACGCATATGTAAACATCTCCATTAACCTTTTTAGTGCAAAAAGAGCAGCATTGCGCTAGCAAGTCTCACCTTTCACCCTAAAGCCGGTTTTCTCCTTTTTCAGTAAACAGAACATACAATCTGGTTTTACACCGAGATGTTCCATTGCCCAGGGACAGGCAGGAGACAGATGCTTTTCTCTATCTCAACTGCCAAGAGGCCTTCTTTCCTCTTATACTAGTCCTCCTCAGCATAGACCCTTCATGGGTGTCAGGCTGGGGGACGATCAGGTCTTTCCCTTCCCAGGAGGCCATATTTCAGACTATCACATGAGGAAAAACCTTGGACAATACCTAGCTTTCCTAGGCAGAGGTCCCTGTGACCTTTGGCAGTGTAAGTGTCCCTGGGTACTTGAGATTAAGAGAATGGTGATGACTTTTCACAAGCATACTGCCTTCAGGCACTTGTTTAACAAAGCACACCCTGCACAGCCCAAAATCCTTTAAACCTTGAGTCACGACAGCACATGTCTCTTGCAAGGACAAGGTTGGGGGTAGGGTCACAGATTAACAGCATCTCAAATACAGAACAAAATGGAGTCTCTTATGTCTACTTCTTTTTATACAGACACAGTGACAGTCTGATCTTTCTTTTCCCCACAAAACAAATGTTTGTCCTCTCTATATATTAGAGTAATTCATTAACTCTTATCACTTTTTTCAGCTTTTTAATTTTGCTTCTAGTCTCAGTTTTAAATTAATAATAATATATAGATAAATATATTTCTTGCAAACTCATTCTTCTGAATACTGTGAAAGATAATTTTTCAGCCTTAACTGAGCCAGTGGTAATTTTCAAAGTCATCTACAGTTGCAAGTAACTGTTTGCACCTTTCACAATTGGCAGGGGTTTTGTTATTATATACAACACTCACAACTTTCTTGAGAGAATTGCTAAAGTGACTTTTCCCAAAAATAAATGAATATTTTCTTTTGGCTTTGTTTTCAAAATTAGTCAAAGTGGGAGTTGAACTGCCTTTGAATTGCACTAAAACATCAAAGACTTTAAGCTTTACATACAAAGTTCATGACATAAAAGGAACATTAAACACTCAGTCTAATGTAAAATAATTATAAATCAGCTGGCAAATGTAACGGCACATACTACTTCTTTTATGTATTTACACTATTAATTTGGGTAAGAAGAAGACTAAGATCATTTAAAAATTTTTCTTGATACGTGAAATATGATATATTTAATGTTTCATTATAAATAGGATTATATGTTTTGTTCCCTATAGGAAAAATTTTAAGCCAGAAAATTTAATGTATTATTAATGCATAATAGCAATAATAATTATTATTACAATTATAAAAACTCAGGCAACTCAGACAAGCACAGGTACTATTGAATTCATGATCTTTATAAAAAAAATCATTTTTTGTCTTATGTTTCCTTAAAATACATAAGACATTTTTTTATAAATAATTCTTATATACATCTTAGAGAATGCTTTTCTCCAAACCATTCCATTTTTTCCTAATACCCTCTTCCAAACGCCACCAAGGATGGCAAATGACCAGGTTTCAGTTCTGCAGTTTGTAGAGGAAAACTCAATGTAGTTACCCTTATTTCCTGAATAAAATTAGATGGTTTGGTTATGTTGCTTTTACAAAGAAGGTAATGATGAAGTGCAAAAAGTCATGTGTAATGTGATGTGGAAAAGTAGCAGAGGCCAAAAACAAAGGTTCTTGGTTACTATTCGATACCTGGTTCTTTCTATATTTTCTCTTATTTCCCTTTTGGAAATTTCCCTCTGGGTGGTATATAACCTGTCTTTTCCAATAACACCAAAATATCATCCTGCCTGCCATGAGGAAGATTTGGTATGTAAAAATACATTGAAGGCAATGTTATAGTGTGTTGGACCCCAAGAAACTGAAGGAAAATCAGAACACAATGTTAATTCATGAATACAATATTTAAGATAAGAGAGAAATAAAAAACACATTTTGATATCAGTAGGTCATGGATATTACCAAGGAAACATGCTATAGCATGTAAAATATGGTTTTTTACAAGCATTTTAATAATACATTCAGATAATTTGATATTTCTTTTATTTAGCTATTCACTAATTACACAGTGAGCTTCTATATGTGCTACTAAGCAATAAGGAATACCATAGTGAAAAAACAAGTTTCTTACATTTGTAGACTGTAAAGTCATTTTTGAGCACTAAGTAGTCAGTTAAATCATACATGTTAAAATCATATAAAGAATATCCTTACAATTTGGTATGGGTATGGAAGGAACACTTCAAGTGACTAGGAGACCATATGTTATGAAAGATAAGATACTTTGACATTATCATGTAATTATATATATACCAGTAGGAAAGCAGATGGAATCAACAAGTTCTGACTAATGACTATTATTTATAAATTGTCCCAAATCTAAAAAATCTATTTCAAAAGAGAAAAAAAGAAAAGGCAGTATTTGTAGAAAATCTTTGGAGATCTTGTTAGTTTTATATACTTTGATTAATGATTCAGAACACATGAAAGAAAGCAATACATTTCTTCTCACTGTCTAATGTAAAAACAAATGCTGCAATTAGATGCTATGATTATGTTTGGTTTAAATTACATGGAAGGAATTATAACTGAAGAACTTCTATTAATGACAATGGATTTAAGTGGCTACAGAACCTCTACGAATGATAAAATCATAAAAGCTGTACTAAGAAAAAAGATATAAAGGTTTTACAAAATGTTCCATATCAGATAGATAGCAGAAGAGAGTTGGTTCCTTAATACAACTCCAGCTGGAAGGGGTAAGATAAACACACAATAATCATGCAAATATTCGTATGTAAATAAATACTTAAAATAGCATTGTGCCTTAAACTGGAAATAATAAAATGCCTATGAGCAATAATGTTATAGTCTCAATACTATAATATTCAGCAATAAAAAGGAATGAATGATGTATACATATAACAAAAACAAATGTCAATACTGATATACTGAGTGAAAGAATCAACACACAAAATAATATATATTAAGATTTTAGTTATATGAAATTCCGGACTCAACAAACTAATTTATAGTACAAATAGCAGATGAGTCATTGCCTGTGGTTGTGAGACAGAAGTGATGTTATAGTCTAATTGTGTCTCCCCAAAATTTATATAATGAAATCTTAACCCATCAATGTAATGGCATTAGGAGATGAGGCCTTTGGGAGCTGGTGCAGCTCATGAGGGTCAGACCCTCATAAATGGGATTCATGTACTTATAAAAGAGACCCCAGGAAGCTCTCTCACTCTATTTCCACCATGCAAGGGCCTTCATCAGAATCCAACCATGCCAGCACCCTAATTTCAAACTTCCAGCCTTCAGAACTATGAGAAATAAATTTCAGTTTTTATGAGCCACCCAATCTATGGTACTTTGTTACAGTGCTGGCACTAAGAGAGGTGGTTAACTACAATGGACAATGAGAGAAAATTAGAGAGCAATAAATGCCCTTTGTATGTTGATTTTGGTGGTGCTTATGGGTGCATGCATTTGACAAAAGTCATTGAACTGTAAATGTAAAGTGTTTCTTATTTGTCCATGTTTTCTTAATAATGCTTATTTATTTATTTATTTTTTCTTTTTTTGAGACAAAGTCTCACTCTTTCGCCCAGGCTGGAGTGCAGTGGTAGGCTTTTGGCTCACTGAAACCTCAGCCTCCCAGTTTGAAGCAATTCTCCTGCCTCAGCCTCCCAAGAAGCTTGGCTTACTGGTTTGCACCATCACGCCTGGCTAATTTTTGTAGAGACTGGGTTTCACCATAATGCCTACGCTGGTCTCAAACTCCTGACCTCAGGTGGTCCACCCACCTCAGCCCCCCAAAGTGCTGGGATTACAGGAATGAGCCACGATGGCCAGCCAATAATGCTGATTCTTAAAAGATGAGAAAAAAGCATTATAGGTAGGATAGGCTTCTATTTCCAGTTAAATAATGCTGTAAAAAAGGACTGTATGTAGCCTCCTACCTAAAACAACCAAGACAATTAATAAAATATGTACAAGAATATAACTACAAAGTTATTGAGCAGCAGACAACAAAAGATAATGATCTCTGAAAAAAAGTGAACCCAAAATGGTCCCACTTACTGACTAGAGAAAGTTTCTAGGCCACAGGGCAGTGAGAGAGAATGGATGTTTTCTTTCAAGCAAATCTTTGTGTTGTAGCTATCATGACAATTCTAAATTAGAAGCCTAATCATTTGGCTTCAAATCCTTCAGTGACTCCCCAAATGTGCCCTATTATTGGAAGTTTTTATTAATCTGAGCCATCCTCCCTTATCACTTAGGCTGGAACATAAACCATGTATAAAGTGTAGGGAATTCTGACTTCACTCTACTCACTCAAACAGACTTCTCTTACAGGAACTCCTCTGGATCTGAGATTCCAAACCATGGTCCTATTTTGAAAGCTGTTCCTGGCCCCTTTGGCTTTGATGTTGTATTTAGCCCCTCATTTTTTGATACATTATAATAATATATAATTATAGGATACACAGCGATGCTATATGCATACAGTATACAGTAATTAAATCAAGTGAATTTACATATCCATCACCTTAAACACTTCCCATTTATTCCTCCTGATGGACTATCATATTTTGTTCCTCTATCCCTTTCTCATAGCTCAGTCAATTTCACCAGGATGTTCAGGATGTGCACTCTACTTTTGGGCTCACTACTTTCAGCCTGAGTTTAATTTGAGCAGGGGGATGGATAGACTCTACATTTGATAAAATGAAAGTTGAAAATCCAAGTATAGCCTTTAATTTTCTTCTGTTTTCCTACTTCTCTAGCCTCATTTTATTCCACGCTCTCTTTAACAACTTTTGGCTTTCCAGATAGAGTATAGTTTTCACAACACATTGTTGAAGACTTGTTGATTGGCCTACCCAGCCCGCATTTTAACCTCCTTCCATGTTGTATGTTTCTATTATAAAGTTTATGAAAGCTAAATACTCACATTTTTAACATTTATTTTAGCCTGAAGTGTCAAGTATCGGATCTAATCACAGTTAGTCAGATATACAGTTAGCCCTCTGTATTCACAGATTCTATATCCATGAATTCAATCCACCACAAATCAAGAATATTATTTGAAGAAAGCAATGACAAAGTAATAATGCAACAACAAAAATTAGCACACATAAAAATACAGTTAAACAATGATTTACATAGCATTTGTATTGTATTAAGTAGTATAAATAACCTAGAGATTATTTAAAGTATATAAGAGGATGTGCATAGGTTATATGTATATACTATGCCATTTTGAATAAGGGACTTGAGCATCTATGGATTTCTGTACCTGCTGGGGGTTCCTAAAACCAATCACTTTTGAATACCAACGGATGACGGTAAAGGAAAATCTATTGGTACCAGCCATTTCTTATCTAACGTAACAGCAAGATGGGTAGAGTTGCAGCAGCCCTCTTGTTACCATTAGAAAAAAAGAAAATAAAACAATAATAGTATTGCAACACATCATATAGCATCATCGAGCTACTGAATCAACACTAGTAACCATCTATTTCTGGACTTCTTATTAAACGGGGATGGGGAAATGTTTATTTATTTAAAAATTAATTTAAATTATTTTTACTTTTTCCAAATTTATTGGGGTATAATTGACAAAATTATGTACAGTTACGGTGTATAATGTATAATTTTATAGGCATACATACTGTGAAATAATTACCACAATCAAGTTAGTTAACACATATGTTATCTCACATAGCTACTAATTTTAATTTTTGATGAGAACACTTATCCATTTTTTTAACAAATTTCAAGTATATATGATACGGTACTATTAAATCTAGCCAGCAGCCTGCATATTAGCCCTATTTATTTAAATAATTGTGATGTTTTCTTCAGCAAAAACTTTCTTAAGTGACACATATGTATCTTTGGCTTCATGTCTCTCTGAGTCTTGAACATTTCTCCCTGCACATGTCTACCTTATCTGTTTGGAAAACTTCCCTGTGACTTTAAAATTCAGTTTAGATTTCATCTGCCCTGTGGAATTTTCTTTGTTCTCCTTCTCTACATTTCTCCTCAGATTGCCATTTGCATATAATTCTACCATTTCACTGAACAAACTCTAGAGTCATTGTTTCCATGAGTGTGATTCAGGAAATATAACTTCCTCCTCTGTAGTACAGTACCTAGTATATTTCAGTCACTCAATACATTTTTGTAGGATTGAATGTCTTTGAATTAACTAAATTGTGTGGAATCCAATTCACCAGAATGACATTTGAATGGGCCACTGCACAGGGAACAAAAATGTAGCTGGAAACTAAATGGATGTGAGAAAGTACAACAATTGAAAATAAAAAAAAGGCAGCATTTGACAAATCAGAAGATACTGAGCCCAAGTAATGGAACTTAAGTAACTGAAAAAACAAATGGAATGTTAACAGAAGAAAATAAATAAAACAAGATTTAGATGTGAAGGGCAGTGATAAATTCTGATTTTATTGGTTCTCTTTGAAAAGTAAACTCAGCAAGTCATTTTTGGAAGAAAGTCACACTTTATATTTCATGCTAGTTGTGAAATGGCATTTGCTTAATTCATTTATCTTAACAGCGCACTGGTTAAGGCAAAGATTAAGAAATAAGTAAAAGACTTGAAAACCATGCAAATAAAATCTGAAAATATATAAACGTATACACAAGTGACATTTGTTTCCATCTGTTCTCTATTGGGAAACTGTTAAGTACTGCTAAGCCTATGCCTGGGTATGTACATATGCATGTGTGTGTACTTATTAAGGCAGTAACCGAGCAGCATAATGCTTTTCTTCATGCACATGCATTTGTTTTTGAAAATTTTCTTTATGCTATTTAATGCATATGTTTTTATTCTTTGAATGATAAAACTTTTTGACAGTAATTAAGATCACACAAGATTTCAGGCAGCACAAACATGAGTAAAGCTCTCAAAGTATGCTCTGCTTTTAGCTAAAATGTAACTATCCTTTTCTGTGTTGTCTCCATAACTAATAAAGCAATAGACGAAACAAACATTACGTGAGCATAATTGTCTTTTTATGCAAGCAATTAGAACTAGGGATGGGAAGATTCACAGCTAAAAATTTATTGGTAATTCCTATCTGTTCTTGATTAAACACACACACACACACACACACACACACACACACACACACACACACACACTGAGGACACTGAAGAGTATGATACTTCTGGAAAAATCATCTCTGTCCAGATACTAAATTAGAAAGGAAATAAAGAAAGGGGGAAGGAAGGAAGGAAGGAAGGAAGGAAGGAAGGAAGGAAGGAAGGAAGGAAGGAAGGAAGGAAGGCAGGCAGGCAGGCAGGCAGGCAGGCAGGCTGGCAGAGGGATCATGGTCAGAACTGGCATGGTGGCCACACAAACTCCTTAGAGAAGGAGATGCAGATGACAGTAGTGGGAAGTTCAGCCTGCATCCACTGAAGTCGTGAAGACTAACTATAGGTGGCCAATGCACTGACAACATCTGCATGAGGATAGGTCCCCTGATGACCTTGGCTGACCCAAATAGTCCCCCTTTTACTTTGAAATCTCATGCAGAATGTACTTTGTTTGCAGTATCTTGAGGTAAGGAAGAAAAGTCTAGAACAATCTAGGCTGGGTTTTTGCTCCTCCCAGAATAGAATTTTCTACAAAGCTTGAGCTCTGTGAGACAAGTGGTACTCAGTGTATGCAAACCCAAAGCTGAGTGCTTTTGAGGCTTTTCAGCTGTCATGCAATGAGAAGCATGCACAGACTAAACTTCATTTTTCCTGGGCAGCTTTGCTAAGCCTTGGGGAACCAGCTTGCTATGGATGTTAAGCTTTGGTTTATCCTTTCTGCCTTTATGTGGGTAATAAGTTTGCTTTGACTAACTTGTTCAGAGAATGTTCTGTCTCACTGGATTCATGCAATTGGTAGAGAATCTTTGCAATATCTGCTAGAAAAGTTGTACTAATACTGAAATTTGTGTATAATATATGACTAATGCATTTGTTAGCCACTTCTAAGACGTAAACTTCCTGGTGACTGAGATACAAAATATCAGCTTAAACTTGGTGAATTCTTCAGCTTACAGGCTGGCTGGTTCCCTAATTAAGGTTAACATGTAAGGACTAGAAGATAATAAGAAGGATAGTTTCCAATGTTAATAGTAAGATCCAACAAAATATAGGACGCAAAATTATTAATTTACTTGTACTAACACATATTCTGGTAAAGAAACTAGAAAATATAGCTTAACCCTTTTAGATAATGTTTTGGGAAGAGCCCAGAAACTACTTTTTTAGCTGTCCATTTCCATCACTTGTAAAAAAACCAAAACTTGGAATATGTTGGAGAAGAAGATCAAGGAGTTGAGAGAGGTGAAGAGAGATTAGGGGAGAAGAAGGAGGAAGTGGTAGAGCTGGGAAAGGAGGCCCGAAGAGGGGAGCAAAGGAGGGAGAAAGAAAGGATGGAGCAACACAAGAAAGGGAGTAAAGTGGGAGGACAGGATGATGAGGAGGAGAGAGGAGGAAAGAAAAAAAGGTGGGAAGAAGTGGAAAGGAATAGAAATAGAATATAAAATGGACAAAGAAGAAGAGTGGAGGGAGGGAGTGGGAACAGCCATACAAGGATAAAGGCAAAGATCACTAGGGTAGAAGTTCTAAGGAAAAATGGTCTTGACCTGTTTGGGAAATCATGGAAAGTCCGTTTTGGCTGGAATACAGTGGATGAAGAGGGAGTAGGGGAAGTAGGTGGGGCAGGGGATTCTATATCATGCAAGTCTCTAATCCCTAAGTAGCAGAAAGCAGATACTATTGTCTTATGTCTTTTAACCATTGTTTTAAAATATATTTATTTTCACAAACTCTGGCATTTTATTTAAACTGCCAGGTAATTCAGATGTAGGTGAGTTTGTGAACCATGGCCCTAATTTATTTAATTTACTTTAATGTATAGCTTAAAAAATGAAGTGAATCTCAATCTAAAGATAACAGCTGAGGCCCAGCATAACTTCAGGATTCAGCTAGCCACCTTCTTGTTACAAATGCACCCCTCGGATCATGCTATTTTCATCTGCCCTTATTTAGCTTGTTCTTTATAATATTTTAGTTCAACAATTAGATATTACATAAATAAGCATAATGGTTAAGCAAATCAGAATGAAATCCCATCTCAAACATGTCTAGGTATCTGGCTAAGACAGAGCTTTCTCACCTCTCTAAATTTCAATAAGTTAATTTGAAAAGTTGAAGTATATATTTCACAGGATAACCATGAAGATAACTGAAGTTATAAAAGTATAAAGAGAATGCAAGGGCAGTGCTTATCATAGTGTTAGGGACACATTAAACACTCTGGCAGCTATACATTAAAATAAATTTAATGCAAAAATATAGCTATGGTAATTTTAGCATCACTATGTTTCAATAAAAGTATATAATCATTATAAATGATTATCACCTGATCAACTTTTGAAAGAAAATAAATCAATGAAAAAAGGAGGTGAACATTGAGAAAATCAACGTGAGTAAAATATGGTAATGTTTGTTTTAGCTCAGTTTTATTTTAAGTTCACTTTGAATGATAATTATATAAAAATTACCATTTATTAGGGGCTTTGTAATTTAAGAAATGGATACAGAAAGAGAGGTGTTTTTTAAGCTAAAAAAATATGTAGTTAAAGGCAGATATTCAGAATTCAACATAATTCCACACATGTTGGGTCCTGTTTATGTTTACTTCTATCTGGTGAGGAGCAAAGGTATACAATGAACTATTTAGTTTTCTTTTGCTTGATTTATGAAACATTTTGTGGTTTTCTTTTAACATAGAGGATGTCTAATATGTTCCCATGAAAATCATTAAGATAGTGCTGTATATTTCCAGTGAAATGGAAAAGGCTGTTAATTGGTCAAATTGATAGTTTATTTATATAAATCATGACCCCATTAGCTAAATATTCTCTTCCTAAATCACAGTAATTTTAGACTTGAATTGTCTAAATAATTGACTCAATTTTTCATTTTAGCTTGCCACTATTCACACAACCTTTGACTTAAAGATGAATATGAGCCTTTTAAATTTAGTCGACAGTACCAAATTACTTATTTTCTTAGTGATTTTTATCTAATTAGAGTCTTAATCTGAAATAATGTATTTTTCTTAACCCAACAGCAATCCCTTGCTGATTTCATGCTTTAAATTCCAAAATATACAATACATATCAGTGAGCTGTTGGCTGGCTTATTAGAACTCAGTTGAAAAACATAACGTGACACTTTTCAAAGGTAAAATGAGGTGACATAGAATCATACTTTTTGAATGAACTAGAATTGAAGCAAATTTAAAGAACTTGTTTGTAATGGTTTTGTGATTGGGATTGGTTTACTACTTTGTCGTTATTGCTACATCACCAACTAGTATAAGAGCAAGCAAATTTCAAAAATATATATTTCTCATTGATTTATTTGCCAGAGAAAACTACTAACTGGGTTGCTTGTTTTCAGTTGATTTCTTAAATTTTTGCTTCCAATCATGTTTTTTCAATTCCACTGGAAGAGAAGGGGAGCGTTCTTTCCAGCTGTTTAATGGATAGCATTCCTACGGACATTGACAGCAGTAATTAGTCAGAACAACAATAGTTATACTATAATGTGAACTTTCCCAGCCAACAAAAAGATTTGGAATTTTTTACTTATCTGGAGTTTGAGCTCAAGTTTTTAATTTTTCTTCTCAACAACTCTCCGTTGTATATATATCCCTAGAAAATAAATATCATACTTGATTAATTGTATTATGTTTGCATTTATGATACACACAATACAGTTTTCCTATATTTGTAAATTCATTAACTCTATTTGTGGCTCTTTAAGTTTATCATCGCTGGTGATTTGTGGAGCACCTCCTAGTAGCAGAATTTCCTAGGGTAGTTGGAAATACGGACATTTTTATCCTATCACCCTCAAGCTGGTGAAATAAACTGTGGGGTCTGTCTGAGAAATTTGCATTTATAAAGAATATCAATGATTCTTTTATCTTCTAATATTTAGGATACACACAGATGTTTTATAAATATATGCATATATATACATACACACATATATGACTTATAGTTGAAATGTTCCTTTGCATTTGAATTACATATTGCATAAGAATTTCAGCAATACTTGCTATTTTCAGTTAGCTTTACAGTGACCAAGAGACCTAAGAGGATTTCTCAAACCCACCAATCACTAAGGGTCCACATCATTCATTAGTGGGTAAGTGGTTGTATCTCTTAGTTTCCTGGGGTTGCTGTATTGAAGCATGACAAACCTGATGGCCTAAAAAACAGAAATGTATTCTTGCACAGTTCTGGAAGATAGAAGTCCCAAATCAAAATGTGAGCAAGGTCATGCTCTCTGAAGGCTCTGTGAGAGTATCCTTCTTTGCCTCTTCCAGCTGCTGGTGGTTGCCGGCAACCCTTGACATTGCTTGGTTTTTAAATGTGTCATTCTAATCTCTGCCTCTATCTTCATGTTGCTTTCTACCCTGTTAGTTTCTGTACTCAAATATCCATGAAGAAATGTGCAATATCACTTATCATCAGATAAATGCAAATTAAAACCACACAGAGATACCATGTTATACCAGTTGGAATGTCTACTGTTAAAAAGTAAAACAAACAGACACACAAAACTATCATAAGTTGGTGTACACACAAAACTATCATAAGTTGGTGTGTATGTGGAGAAAAAGGACCACTTGCTCATTGTTGGTGGGAATACAGATTGATTCAACCTCCATGGAAAATAGTGTGGAGATAACTCAAGGAACTAAAAATAGAGCTACCACTCAACCCACCAATCCCCCTCCTGGTATCAACCCAAAGGAAACAATCATTACATAAAAAAGATACCTGTGGTCTGAGAGACACTTTGTTATAATTTCTGTTCCTTTACATTTGCTGAGGAGTGCTTTACTTCCAACTGTGTGGTCAATTTTGGAATAAGTGTGATGTGGTGCTGAGAAGACTGTATATTCTGTTGATTTGGGGTGGAGAGTTCTGTAGATGTCTTTTAGGTCCGCTTGGTGCAGAACTGAGTTCAATTCCTGGATACCCTTGTTAACTTTCTGTCTTGTTGATGTGTCTAATGTTGACAGTGGGGTGTTAAAGTCTCCCATTATTATTGTGTGGGAGTCTAAGTCACTTTGTAAGTCTCTAAGGACTTGCTTTATGGATCTGGGTGTTCCTGTATTGGGTGCATATATATTTAGGAGAGTTAGCTCTTCTTGATGAATTGATCCCTTTACCATTATGTAATGGCCTTCTTTGTCTCTTTTGATCTTTGTTGGTTTAAAGTTTTTTTTATCAGAGACTAGGATTGCAACCCCTGCCTTTTTTTGTTTTCCATTTGCTTGGTAGATCTTTCTCCATCCCTTTATTTTGAGCCTATGTGTGTTTCTGCACATGAGATGGGTCTCCTGAATACAGCACACTGATGGGTTTTGACTCTTTATCCAATTTCCCAGTCTGTGTCTTTTAGTTGGACCATTTAGCCCATTTACATTTAAGGTTCATATTGTTATGCGTGAATTTGATCCTGTCATTACGATGTTAGCTGGTTATTTTGCTCATTAGTTGATGCAGTTTCTATCTAGCATTGATGGTCTTTACATTTTGGCATGTTTTTGCAGTGGCTGGTACCACTTGTTCCTTTCCATGTTTAGTGCTTCCTTCAGGGGCTCTTGTAGGGCAGGCCTGGTGGTGACAAAATCTCTCAACATTTGCTTGTCTGCAAAGGATTTTATTTCTCCTTCACTTATGAAGCTTAGTTTGGCTGGATATGAAATTGTGGTTTGAAAATTCTTTTCTTTCAGAATGTTGAATATTGGCCCCCACTCTCTTCTGGCTTGTAGAGTTTCTGCTGAGAGATCCGCTGTTAGTCTGATGAGCTTCCCTTTGTGGGTAACCCGACCTTTCTCTCTGGCTTCCCTTAACACTTTTTCCTTCATTTCAACTTTGGTGAATCTGACAATTATGTTTCTTGGAGTTGCTCTTCTCAAGGAGTATCTTTGTGGCATTCTCTGTATTTCCTGAATTTGAATGTTTCCCTGCCTTGCTAGTTTAGGGAAGTTCTCCTGGATAATATCCTGCAGAGTGTTTTCCAACTTGGTTCCATTCTTCCCATCACTTTCAGGTACACCAATCAGACATAGATTTTGTCTTTTCACATAGTCCCATATTTCTTGGAGGCTTTGTTCTTTCTTTTTAGTCTCTTTTCTCTAAACTTCTCTTCTCATTTCATTTCATTCATTTGATCTTCAATCACTGATACCCTTTCTTCCAGTTGATTGAATAGGTTACTGAAGCTTGTGCATTTGTCACGCAGTTCTCGTGTCATGGTTTTCAGCTCTATCAGGTCATTTAAGGACTTCTCTAAATTGGTTATTCTAGTTAGCCATTCGTCTAATCTTTTCTCAAGGTTTTTAGCTTCTTTGCGATGGGTTCAAACTTTAGCTCAGAGAAGTTTGATCGTCTGAAGCCTTCTTCTCTCAACTTGTCAAAGTCATTCTCCATCCAGTTTTGTTCCATTGCTGGCGAGGAGCTGCGTTCCTTTGGAGGGGGAGAGGCACTCTGATTTTTAGAATTTTCAGCTTTTCTGCTCTGTTTTTTCCCCATCTTTGTGGTTTTATCTACCTTTGGTCTTTGATGATGGTGACGTACAGATGGGGTTTTGGTGTGGATGTCCTGTTAGTTTTCCTTGTAACAGTCAGGAACCTCAACTGCAGGTCTGTTGGAGTTTGCTCAAGGTCCATTCCAGACCCTGTTTGCCTGGGTATCAGCAGCGGAGGCTACAGAAGAGTGAATATTGCTGAACAGCAAATGTTGCTGTCTGATCATTCCTCCGGAAGCTTCATCTCAGAGGGGTACCTGACTTTATGAAGTGTCAGTCTGCCCTTACTGGGGAGTGCCTCTCAGTTAGGCTACTCGGGAGTCAGGGATCCACTTGGGGAGGTGGTCTGTCTGTTCTCAGATCTCAAACTCCATGCTGGGAGAACCACCACTCTCTTCAAAGCTGTCAGACAGGGATATTTAAATCTGCAGAGGTTTCTGTTGCCTTTTGTTTGGCTATAATCTGTCCCCAGAGGTGGGGTCTACAGAGGCAGACAGACCTCCTTGAGCTGCAGTGGGCTCCACCCAGTTCGGGATTCCCAGCTCCTTTATTTACCTACTCAAACCTCAGCAATGGCAGGTGCCCCTCCCCCAGCCTCACTGCCACCTTGCAGTTAGATCTTGGACTGCTGTGCAAGCAATGAGGGAGGCCCCGTGGGTATGGGACCCCCCAAGTCAGGCATGGGATATAATTTCCTGGTGTGCTGTTTGCTAAGACCCTTGGAAAAGCACAGTATTAGGGCTGGAGTGACCGAATTTTCCAGGTGCTGTGTGTCACACGTTACCTTGGCTAGGAAAGGGAATTACCTTACCCCTTGCATTTCCTGGGTGAGGCAATGCCTTGCCCTGCTTCAGCTCTCACTCGGTGGGCTGCACCCACTGTCCTGCACCCACTGTCTGACACACCACAGTGAGATGAACCCGGTACCTCAGTTGGAAATGCAGAAATCACCCATCTTCTGCGTCGCTCACACTGGGAGCTGTAGACTGCAGCTGTTCCTATTCAGCCAAAACTCACTCAAAACCACTCAACTACATGGAAACTGAACAACCTGCTCCTGAATGACTACTGGGTACATAACGAAATGAAGGCAGAAATAAAGATGTTCTTTGAAACCAATGAGAACAAAGATACAACATACCAGAATCTCTGGGACACATTTAAAGCAGCATGTAGAGGGAAATTTATAGCACTAAATGCCCACAAGAGAAAGCAGGAAATATCTAAAACTGACACCTTAACATCATAATTAAAAGAACTAGAGAAGCAAGAGCAAACATTCAAAAGCTAGCAGAAGGCAAGAAATAACTCATCAGAGCAGAACTGAAGGAGACAGAGACACCAAAAACCCTTCAAAAATTCAATGAATCCAGGAGCTGGTTTCTTGAAAAGATCAACAAGATTGATAGACCATCAGAGTGAACAGGCAACCTACAGAATGGAAGAAAATTTTTGCAATCTACTCATCTGACAAAGGGCTAATATCCAGAACCCACAAAGAACTCAAACAAATTTACAAGGAAAAAGCACTCAATCTCATCAAAAAGTGGGCAAAGGATATGAACAGACACTTTGCAAAAGAAGACATTTATGCAGCCAACAGACACATGAAAATATGCTCATCATCACTCGCCATCAGAGAAATGCACATCAAAACCACAATGAGATACCATCTCACACCAGTTAGAATGGCTATCATTAGAAAGACAGGAAACAACAAGTGCTGGAGAGGATGTGGAGAAATAGGAATATTTTTACACTTTTGGTGGGACTGTAAACTAGTTTAACCATCATGGAAGACAGTGTGACGATTCCTCAAGGATCTAGAACTAGAAATACCATTTGACCCAGCCATCACATTACTGGATATATACCCAAAGGATTATAAATCATGCTGCTATAAAGACACATGCACACGCATGTTTATTGCGGCACTATTCACAATAGCAAAGACTTGGAACCAACCCAAATTTCCATCAACAACAGACCAGATTAAGAAAATGTGTCATATATACACCATGGAATACTATGCAGCCATAAAAAAGGATGAGTTCATGTCCTTTGTAGGGACATGGATGCAGCTGGAAATCATCATTCCAGCAAACTATCACAAGAACAGAAAACCAAACACCGCATGTTCTCACTCATAGGTGGGAACTGAACAATGAGAACACTTGGACACAACAAGGGGAACATCACACACCAGGGACTGTCATGGGGTGAGGGGAGAGGGGAGGGATAGCATTAGCAAATATACTTAATGTAAATGACGAGTTAATGGGTGCAGCACACCAACATGGAACATGTATACATATGTAACAAACTTGCATGTTGCGCACATTTACCCTAGAACTTAAAATATGGCAAAAAAAATTAAAAAAAAAGAGAGACACCTGCACTCACATGCTTATTGCAGCTCTATTCACGATAGCAAAGTCACGGAACCAACCTAAGTTTCCATCAATGGTCGATTAGATAAAGCAAGTGTCCATCAATGGTTGATTGGATAAAGAAAATGTGGTATATATACTTGATGAAATACTATTAGTCCATAAAAAAGAATGAAATCACGCCCTTCCAGCAACATGGGTGCCGCTGGAGGCCAATATCCAAAGTGAACTAACTCAGAAGCAGAAAATCAAGTAAGTGGGAGCTAAAAAGTGTGTCCTTGTAGACATGAAGATGGAAACAATAGACACCGGGGACTCCGTAAAGGGGGTAGAAGGGAGGGAGTGAGGGTTAAAAAGTTACATAGTGAAAATAATGTTCATTATCTGGCTGATGGGTATACTAGAAGCCCAATTCCCACAATTACAAAACATACTCATGTAACAAATATGCACAGATACCCCATAACTATATATATTTTTAAAAACAGTAATTTTAAAAAAAGAAAAATTTCAAAAAACATAAATATCGCTCTTATAAGAGCAATATTCATTACTGGGCTTCTAGTATCCCACTACTTGTACCAAACCAAAGGAAAAGAAATCATTACATAAAAAAGACACCTGCTGGAGCAATCAAATTAAGATGAATTAGGGCTAACCCTAATTGAGTACGACTTCATCTTAATTTGATAAATTCGGCAAAGACCATATTTCCAAATAAGGTCACTTTCACAGGTACTGAGGGATAAGACTTAAATATATATATCAATGTATTGAAGAGAAACAATTCAACCCACTACAGCATCTATGTACATCATATCAAATTAAATAAGGAAATGATAATCTTTTTCAGGAGTTTTTTTATTTGTTTGTTTTCTTTCTAACATCTGTCTAATGTTAAGGTGGATAAACATTTTTTTTTCCCAAAGATGAGAATGAAGGATTTAAAACAAAAATTTATAATAGTTATTAATTGGTAAGTCTAATGATAGAATGTTGGAACCTAAGAGAAATTATTTTAAAAAGTAGCAAACAAATACTATCCTCCAGTGATTTGTAATTGACTTGCCTGATGAAGCATCCATACGTGAAATAGTTGAATGAACAAGCACAGTGGCATATGATTAGTGATAAAACTAAGTGACAGAAAATTCCTTGGAAAGTGGGATGGAAATAGACAAGATGAGGTGGTGGTGTGCAGTGGGGAGAAGTGCGAAGATACAAGTTAGTGTTTGAAGTTAATGAGGAACACAATTTATTTTGGAAACAATGAAGGACTTTATGTAGCTGGAATAATTTTGGTATGTTTTGGACTGTGGTTGAGAGCAATGCTAAGAAGATACATCAGAATCAGTTATTGAAAATGGACTGCCCAGTTAATGAGTTCAGGGCTAATTATCTTCTCCAATACCCTGAAGCCGCTAGGATTTTTCTGTTTGTTTTTTACAACCATAGCCACAACTCTCTTTCCCTAACCTTGTGATTAATTTTAAACATTGTTTTCTACTTGTGACTCCATTAACCAGGTTGGTTTCTCTTGATGTTTTATTTATTAAAATGGGAGCATTATTTTTATCTTTTTAGAAATCTGTTAATATGTCTAGTAATCCAGGTATCACTTAAAACCAGGAAGCTACATTGCTCATTCCAGGCTCTTCTCTGAGACCTTAAACCTTGATTTTCAGCCCAAGCTAAGGCTTTGCTGATGAAGTTGGATGCCAAAAATAACCTGAAAGCCCACATTTCCATTATTACCTCTTGTATTCCACATTTCTGTGCCTTAAGCTTTTTTGGAACATGATGCTACATTGTCTTGGTCACTGATACCCCATTGACAATGTACCTTATATAACAGGCTAAATATTTTTTCAGGAACTGCTATTAGGAACTTCCTGAAACACTTATTCTGCCATGGGTTTTCAGGTTCTTACATAATCTTGCTGTTACTAACCAGGAAATGCTTTCCTTTTTTACACCTTGTCTATACTAATTAACATAATTACCAACTCTCTTGTATCAATTACTCCTTGCCTACCCACAATTTTCAGTGGGATTGATTATATTTCCCATGAGGTATTTAGAAATATAAAGTAAGCCTACTTACTTAAAGATCAGATCATCTTAGCAAAGGAACCACTGAGGAACCACTAATATTTTAAGTGTTCTCGCCCTTGAATCAGAAATAGTTGATGACAGAAATCATTTTAATCCATTTCTTGAGGTGTGGATTCACTGTCCTGCCCAGTTTTATTACTTGGCTTGTGTCCAGGGGTGTAGTTGAAGTTGCCTTGGATTTCAAACATCACATAGACCAGTGAGGTGTGCACTGTATCACTTTGTGTTTTGGTTGGCGCTCAGTGCCCTGGAAGACAGCTGAACTCTCTCCAATCCATTAGAAATGGGCTACTTCTGATTGCTCCAACTGTTACAGGGCTATTAAAAGATTATTTTTCATTGAGTAACTTACCATTAAGACTTTGTCAGAAGAATTGAAGGTTTAAAATTATTAAATCAAATGCATTTGCTTATTTAGGGAGGAATGTCAAAACTCAGCATAGTCCTATACATTAACCTCTTTGGTGAAGGCAAATTAATTCTAATTCTTCAATACATTTTGATGAAAAACCACTCACACTATAAACCTTAAACATAGTATAGTATGATTTTGTTTCTTTTTCCCCAAAATATATTATATTGTTTGTTGTGGGTTTAATCGTTTTCCCTCAAAAACTATATTGAAATGCTAACTTTCAGAACCTATTAATGTGAGATTATTGGTAAATAAGATTTTTATAGATATAATCAATTTAAGATGAGGTCACTAGGGTGGACTCTAATACATTATAACTGGTATCCTTATAGGAAGAGATAAATTTGTACACATTCACCCACAGAGGAGAACTCCATGTGAAGATACACATTGAGAGAGAAGATATTCATGTGATGATGGAGGCAGAAATTAGAATGATGCGTCTATAAGCCAAGGAATGCCAGAGATTGTAGGCAATTACTGGAAACAAAAGAGGTAAGAGGATTCTCCCTTGCAGGTTTCAGAGGGAGTATGGTCCTACTCCTACCTCGATTTCAGACTTCTAGCTTCCAAAACTGTGTGACAATAAATTTTTGTTGTTTTCAGCTACCAAGTTCTGTTACTTTGTTTTAGCAGTCCTAGGAAACGAATATGCTGTTCAAAAAAAAAAAAAAAAAAAAAAAAAGTCCAAAATACAGATTGATACCTCTGACTTTTTCTTTTTGTTCCTCCAAAATGAATTAATTTCAAACACCAATGTAAGAAAGTGGTAAAAGAACTGTGAACTCCTAATATCAGATAGAAGGTAGGAAGCCATGAGGAGTTTTTGAATAAGAAGTTGGGGAACTTTGGGTTTAGTAACTGATCAAAATTTTGTAAATGGATTTATTAAATATGACTAGAAGTATTATGAAATAAATCAAAGAGGGAGAAAGGAAAGAAGCAGCAAAGGGTGAAAGGAACAAAGGAATGAAAAGTGTTTTTCAACAATCAGTAATAACATGTAAAGTCATAAAAATGATGAGATTAGAAATTGAATGATGTAAAATGGAATTGGTGAAACTTTTAATGTAAGAATTGACAGTTTATTCAAACTACATAAATGTATATATGTACGTATGTATAGACATGCATACATAAATATGTACATGTATGTATACAGACACATAAGCATATATATAAATATGTATGTATATAGACACATGCACACACACATGTATATAGACACATGCATACACACACGTATGTATATAGAAACATGCACACACACATGCATGTATACAGACACATACGCATATGCACACGCATGTATGCACATGCATACACACATGCATGTAGACACATGCAGACACATGCATACACACATATGTAGGCACATATACACGCATGTATGCAGACACATGTACACACATGCATGTAGACACATATACACACATATATGTATATAGATACATATACACATGTATATAGACTCATACATACACACATGTATGTAGACATATACATACACACATATATACACATATACATACACACACGTATATAGACACATACAGACACACACGTATATTGACACATATACATGCACACATACATACATGTATATAAACATATACATATATACAAATATATACATGTATGCATATAGACACATATACATGCATGCATGTACTAATATATACATGCATGTATACACACATATACATACATGCATGTACAAATATATACATATATGTATATATACATACATGCATTCATGAATAAATATATACATATATGTATATGCGTGAATATATGTACATATGTATATATACCATACATATATACATATATGCATATATACACATTAAACAAAAAGCACATGTTAAATGAAAAGTGTATATATACATATACATATACACATTAAACGAAAAGTAGAAAATTTACCCTTGTACTCCAAATTTGAGAGAGAAAAAATGTTTAGTTGATAACGTATTGTCACGGAAATTGGAAGAAGTTTACTTGATTGAGATACAAAGGAGAAAACAAAAAGTTATATTTTGATAGATTGGGCTTATGCTGGGTACATTAACTAGATACTGAATTCAGAAAGTAGTTACACACACCTAGAAAAGGAGATGTGAATGGTACAGAAGCTGGTGCTGCTTTGGACTGTCAGAATAGAAGTCACCCTGACTTATCCAGCACTTTGCTCTGTCATCCTCCGATTTTGGTTCTTATTCTCATAGTTTTAAGGTGCCATCTAGAGCCTCAGTTTTCACATCTAAATTCTAGGCAGGATGAAGGATAAGAATGAAATAGCACAAGGAACACAAAATCTCTGTGAATATTTCAAACATTTTTCTGGGGAACTACATCTAACCCCTCCCCTTCACATTATCTATCTGCAGAGAAGGAGAGGAAACCTACATGTTAGCTGGACAGAGCAGAGGAAGTGGATATTGGGTTTATGACTAGCAGCCTCTGCTGTTGGGACATCCCTGCCTATTCAGTTTATTTGATTGTTAAAATGTAATCTAATTCAGATTCCTTGCCAGTGAATCCGCTGCAGTGCTCTACTTATTTTTCTTTTCAGACAGTTTTAAGGAAAGTCTGTAGAATAAAGCTAGTAAATTATAAAGTACTGTAATTGTTTGTCTAAACATTTGCTTGTTTATATGAGTTTGCATATATTTCTGCTTTCTGGAGATGGATATAAATCATTTTTGTCATTTGTTTTCAATAGTACACAATTTTGTTATATCTTACATTAACATGGGCAATTAAAAGTTAACTTTATCCTAAAGTTAGGAATACATAAAGTAAACTTACCTTTGAAGATTATATCGTTCATTTTTTCTTTACTATTCCACTTGTCAACACAGAGCAAATGGAGCAAACATTGACTTTTCAAAATGTGAATCATTTGGTTGTTTTATTCGGAATATATGGGACAGCACAATAGCCTAAATTATATGTCAGCAACAGTTAACTACACAATTTCCCATTGTACAGTAAAAAGGCCTTTTCACCTTTAAACACTTTCAAATACAGGGAGACAGAATAGTACAATCAACATTCAATCAAGAAATATGGAATACTTTCTCAGTGCCAGACATTATGATCAACTGTGAAGATAGATTCAGTGGTAGATAAGACAAATTTAGAATCAATATTTTTCAAGCAGTTTGTACCAAGGCAAATCATTTTATCTACAGTGTCCGAAGTTATGGGCATTTTTGCTTATAATCTTCTTGTTGCTACATAAATATAGCATAAACATGGAGCCTGCATGGTGTGGAGGCAAAAAAGTGCTAAGTTGTATTTGCACTGTCCAGTACTTGTCTGGACCACCCATTTAGCTAGTGAGTGATTTCATACTGGGTGGTGGTTTGTTAAAAAAAAAAAAGAAAGAAAGAAAGAAAAAGAAAAAAAAAAGAAAAAAGGAAAAAAAACCTCAGTCAACTTAGAAAGTCAATAGTTTCAGAACTATTTTCTAATGTAGAGGTCAGTGGTTTGCCCTCAAACTCATAATTCTTGATCTGTTTAAGCTAATGTCTTGTCTGTTATTCATCACGCAACTTCCAGGAGCACTTTTAACTTTCATCTAATTTTACTTGATGTGGCGTAGATTCAGTTAGCAAATATTCAGAAACATGACAACTTCATTTGTAGTTTACTAAGTTGGCACAAAAGGTAAGATAAGGTGGCAAGTGCAGATTTATAGCCTTCCACCATCAGCCTCCATATTCACTTCAAATTCAATTCAAGAGAATAATTTTAAAACATGCATGTATAAATATCTCCTTTTTTTTTTTTTTTTTTTTTTTTTTGGAAACAGTCTTGCTCTGTCGCCCAGGCTGGAGAGCAGTGATGCAATCTCAGCTCACTGCAAGCTTTGCCTCCCGGATTCAAGTGGTTTTCCTGCCTCAGCCTCCCGCGTAGCTGAGATTACAGGCATCCACTACCATGCCTGGCTAATTTTGTACTTTTAGTAGCGATGGAATTTCACCATGTTTGCCAGGCTGGTCTACTGAACTCCTGACCTCAGGTGATCGGACCACCTCAGCCTCCCAAAGTATTGTGATTACAGGCATGAGCCACTGTGCCCAGCCTAAATATCTCCCTTTTATGTCAGATATATAACATTCTTTAAAACTTTTAAAAGTTCGGCAATATGTCTTATTAAATATAAATAAAATGATTAAGGCTATGATTGTAAATTATTTTCAGTTCTGAACAAAGTAGCACTATATGCTGTGACTGAAATGTTAAAGTTTTCAAATATAGAGAATATTGTCTTATCAGTTTTCTACTGAATGTTGTACAAGAGCACAGATTCAATGTGATGAAATATATATAGCAAAATGTGTTATAATTCAGATGCCCAGAAATACTATTTTGAATTTATCCACATGCAGTATTACAATTTAGTGTCTTCCAGTACATTACATTGTTGGATTAGCAGCGCTCTATGGAGGCAGAAACATTTAATGAATGATGTGTAACAAGGTCAGCTGTTTAAGGCATTCCCAGAGCACTGCAAAGCCATAATGACACTGAATCATACCAGTTATCTGCAGGTGAACAGAAGAGGCATTATCAGACAATAAAAACAAAGCAGAAACATACACAAAACAAAATAACAATCTTTTGTTTGAGCTATAATTTCAAAAATGTTATCTTTGTGACCACTAAATAAAATTAAAACATGTGTCTTATTAATCAATTTATAGTATTTTTATAAGGCATGGTCAATGTGAGATCAGGTAAAGCAAACAAAAATATAAATAACATTAGGTGTTTTGGTGGAGAGATGGTTTTGACTTCAGAAAAGTTCAATTTCTCTTATCCTGAACAGATTTTCATTTTCAACATTTCAAACTTTACATCCTGACTGACCCAAACCAGCCAAAATAAAAAAAATTATACTGACTGAGACATCCTTCCTCAAGGAGCATATGGTGGAAAGCTGCACACATCCTCAGCTGTAAGACATAAACACACACACACACACATACACGGTATTCCAACATTTAGTTAATCAACAGAGTATTGATTGAGTTCTATTTTCTTTCTCTTATTCCGAAACCTTTCTGAAGAGCAGCTGTGTGGCATTTCATAAGATGAGCATTATGAATAAAAGCCAGGTTTGAAGCTCCCATTGATTGAGTGACTTCTTTGAGTTTCAATTTTCTCCTCAATGAAATATAAACAATAATACCCAACTGGAGAATTTTTAAAAAGTTTTAAATGAGATTATGTATATAAAGCTTGTAACAAGGATTAACAAATGTTAGCTTTAATCAATATCATCATTATAAAACACAAGGTTACTTTTATGAAAATGGTGTGGCTTACAAATAGTAACATGTTAGATTATATGTGAGAGCTTCCAATCTAATGTTACACGTAACAGTGGTCCTATTATAGTTTTGGTCATTTCTAATACCCTTAATTTTAGTTAACATTATTTAATTTGGGAAAACTAAGTAAATAAAAATGACTGGATGTTTGAATTTACCTATATTTAAACTATCTTCGTGAAACTGAGTAAAAATGTCTTGGTAAAATCTGACCAACATCATACCTCTCTTTGGCAAGAAAAATTGGCTATGTTTCATATCTTTTTAATTGCAATTTTTGTAAAATTACCAAATCTCTTATAAGCTGAATGACCATTGAAGGTTACATGGATGAGAAAATAGTTTAAGACAGAATGTTATACTCATAGTTATTCCTCTTATACATCTGTGAAGTAGTAGCCACCATATCATCAATTCTAAATACAAGACTAATTTGTAGGAAATAATGTGATTTACATGTTTTAAAATAGGTTAGTTCAGTCCACGGCTTCCAATTGAAGAATACTGTTAACAGTGGTCCTCATGCACTTTTGGTCTGTGAACAACTTGAATAAAGCCAAAGATTCCAGGAATCATATCTTTCTGCTGTAGGAGATAACAAGTATTATCTTTTCCTCACCTGCCGCAAGGTTCATAGGTGAAAACCACAGAACAAAAGAAAGTTTAACAAGACAAAAGCAAGACACATTTACTTAATATAAGTTTAACATGACCCAAAGACCCAGGGAATACTGTGGGTTTTTGTTTGTTTTTTGTTCTGTTTTTGTTTTGTGAGACTCAGTCTCACTCTGTTGCCCAGGCTGGGGTGCAGTGGCACGAACTCAACTCACGCAGCCTCCGCCTCCTGGGTTCAAGCGATTCTTCTGCCTCAGCCTCCTGAGTAGCTGGAATTACAGGCGCATGCCACCATACCTGGCTAATCTGTGTGTGTGTGTTTAGTAGAGACAGGGTTTCACCATGTTGGTCAGGCTGGTCTCGAACTCCTGATCTCGTGATCTGCCTGCCTCGGCCTCCCAAAGTGCTGGGATTACAGGCATGAGCCACTGTGCCTGGCTAATACTGTGTATTTTTATGGACAACAGTCTTGCAGAGTATGATTGGAGGATAAAAGGTATGATCTAATGGTAATAAACTAGGGGGAAATTAGCAAGGTCTGTTTGTTCAGATTATTTTCGGCCTCCAGGTATAGTGCAGGACCCCTCTGGAATGAGGGCCTTATGAACCACTTTCTGGGAAGGTAGATGAAGATCAGAGAATTCTTTTATGATCTGCTTTTGTGGAAAAAGGTGAGAGAAGATCTGAGAGTAACCTTTCTGCTTCCAAATAAGAGTTGCCAAATAATATTTCTCAATTTCCTTCAGCTTAAAATATCCAATACTGCAAGTGCCATATTTTAGATATTGTATTCTTGTCCCTGACATTGCCTAATAGGAACACAAGACTAGGTGTTTATTAATTTGCATAATCTAGAGAATAAAGAACAGATTTAACAATAAAATATAAGAATCAGTTTCAACATTTCACGTGTTTCTTTTCTAATATAAACCCACTGAAGACTTCAGTTGCAAATCATAGATATTATCTCATAAGGTTGTAGAATAATCAATTTTATTTGCTTGATCAAAGTTTGTATCAATTCACAGTCAACATTTTCTCCCACCATATACAGTGAACTATTTAAAGCTAACTATAACTCCCTAGTTAATAACTAAAATTACAAAAATAGATGCAAAGAGTCAATAAATATCATTTATGTGTCTTTTCAAATGCATTGTAATTGTGTTTGTTTTTTGTACAGTAAGTACAATGGTATTTAAAATATAACAGTCCATAGACTGATACAATCATCAAGAAATTATAAGCAAAGAGCTCCAGCTCTAGAGAGAGAATACAGGATATGAAATGGAAAATAAATGGGAAACATTACCACACAAAGGGACACAAGGGAGCAGATTCTAGAATAAAAAATAAGAGTTGCCAAATAAAGTACAAGGCTCACAGGTAAATTTTAATTCTAGATCAACAACAAATAATTGTTTATTATGTGTCCCTTACAATATTTATGATATATAAGTGATAAAAAGTTTTTGCTCTTTATATGAAATATAAATTTAATTGAACATCCTTTATTTTTATTTGCTAAATCTAGAATTTGTCCTCAAAATTATATTAGAAATGTAAAAAACGGAAATGGAAAATGCTTAATAAGTTAACAAATATTAGATGAATGAAGTACATGGAAGCAATTTAGATGCTATGCCTTAATTTTTTTTACTATTATTTTTAAAAATGATTACTGGGGCAAAATATTCAAGTAAGACATGAGTATACGTTTACATCATGGAGACACTGTCATGGGGATCATTTACATTTTTATAAATATTTATATATTTTTGGCATATTTCATAAGTCAACCATTTGAACTAGCGGTTTAGTACGATCAAATAATTGGTAGTGTTTTTTCTTTTTTTTTTAAGTAAAAAGTTAGTTTCAAGAGAAATGTGATTTGTTTACACATTGTAGAAACCCTTTTTACACTCAGATATTCCTTATATATAGACCATTTTTCTTCATCAATCATGGCATTTGGAAATATTAATCATTTGTATAAGTAAATTTGCTACAGATATGCCAAGAACTGATATGACTGATAGAGTTCATAAGTAATTATAAATAGAAGCCCAAAAAATAGCTGCTGTTTTAGTTTCTAACACTCAAAAAGAAATATCAATGTTGTTTTAATCTGAAGCTATTTTATTCACAAAGACAAACGGAAAGCTGGCTGCCTTAAAAAAAACTCTATATATTATTTCATAAGTGCTAGGCAATTTCTCTGGAACAGAGTATGTAAATCACCTTAGGGTATTAAAAATTTCAACTTGAGATAATTTTTAAAAGTGACTTCTAAGACTAACACACATGCACACACGAAAGATGGAGAGAGAGAGGGACATTCTGTACATCATTGGAATGTCATTTTTGTTGACAAATGAGTTAACATAACATACGGCTAAAAATATAATAGCTCAAATAAAAAGCAAAGTGTGGGCATAAAAGTGAATAAGTTATTAAACCATTTATTGATGGATATATAGAGATATTATATAAAATTAGTGTTAATTTTATTTTATGTTCATTTTTTAACTCTATTTTCCTTGTATTCTTCAGATGGGGTGATTGGGTGATTTGTGCACAAATTAACAAATTTTATCATTTGTCATCTCCACCTCGTCCTGTGTTTCCCTTTGTTTTTCTTATAACTTCAATTTCTTGCTGAGTTTTTCCATTTTAAATTTCTTTTAAGATAATTTGTAATTGATTGGAATTGATGATGGCTACTTTCAAATCCTTGTCAGATAATTTCAACATCTGATTCATCTCAGTATTGGCATCAGTGAATTCTCTTTTTTTGTTTTTTTTGGCATATTCTTTTTGTCACTTTTATTGTATTTTATTTTATTTATTTTACTTTAAGTTCTGGGATACATGTGCAGAACATGCAGGTTTGTTACATGAGTATACATCTGCCTTGGTGGTTTGCTGCGCCTATCAACCTGTCATCTAGGTTTCAAGACCTGCATGCATTAGGTATTTGTCCTAGTGCTCTGCCTCCCCTTGCCCCCCACCTCCCAACAGGCCCCGGTGTGATGTTCCCCTTCCTGTGTCCATGTGTTCTCATTATTCAACTCCCACCTCAAGTAAGAACATGCAGTATATGGTTATTTGCTCCTGTGTTAGGTTGCTGAGAATGATGGCTTCCAGCTTCATCCATTTCCCTGCAAACGACATGAACTCCTTCTTTTTTATGGCCGTATGGTGTGAATTATCTTTTATAAAGACCATTTTGATTTTCTTCATTCTTGGTAAAATAGGTAATTTTTTATTGTTTCTTTGACATTTTGTTTATTCTGAATGGAAACTCAAATTGCTTTTTACATCTTTTATTTCATGAACCATTTTCTTTAGGTTTGGCACATAGTTCCTTGCCTTTTGTGGGTTGTTCCAATTACAGTTAAAGTTTTAGAACTTTTGTAGTATGATTTTGATATACTTGACTTATCTGGTACTCCTGGGGCTCCCATTGGATTTTGATATACTTGACTTATCTGGTACTCCTGGGGCTCCCATTGTTCCTCCTACTATTCCTAAAGGGGCATTCCTGTGAGTCAATATCCTCTCTAATTAACATTTTTGCAGAAAAGCATTTATACATGATATGTAGAGAAGAGGTAAATGACATAATCTGAGGGTGGAGTAGGGAAACAAAATGTGGTTTAAAAATGTGTTTAAGTCTGCATTTATATAATTAGAAAGCATCATAATATAAAATAAAACTTCCAGAAAACAAAATATGTTACTAATTATTTTAAGTATTAGTGAATGGTGATGCTTAAGAAAAACTAATTTTGCTAAGTAACAAAATTGCCTACAGAAAGAAATTTAGCTGCCAGAAATGTATAATCTATAAACCTGTTACACAAATGTCTAGGATTTTAAAAGTTTGCAGCTAGTGTATTAAATTACTACTACCCAATTACATGACTTTTTATTGCCTCATCAAAAAAAAAAAAAAACTGATTCTAAATAGTATAAATGACTAAATAAAAAAAGATAAAATAGCAATGAAATCTAAACACAAAACACCATAACTACAAGGTTCTTTAGAATTGAAAACAGGAAAATTCCTTAATCCATCTCTTTGCCCCTCCTGAATTGATATAGATGGCTCATATAAGAAATGGAGAAAAAATTGAAAATACGAATTAGTATTTGTTTCCAGGTGAATTGTGCACATAAAAACAGCTAATAGCAGAAAAAAAAAAAAAAAAAAAAAAAGAGAGGCTTCATCTTCACAATTAAAAATATAGTACCCAATAGTTTTCAAATTAAATGTAAGGACCACTTTAATCTGGGAAGACCATTTCTTAATAGCACATATACATTTAAAATAATGTAATTAATATTGTATACATTCTCATGATGAATTTAATTAGTTTCTAAGATATTGAAACATGAAATAAAGAAAAAGTAGAAAATCTTTTGTCTAAAATTATATTAGGAGAAAAAATAGTGTTGTTTAGGAATTACCTGATTTAAAGGGGCCTATAGAACTCCCTCAGGAGAAGTTACATTAAACTAATTCTCTATTATCGTATTCTAACAGGGAATACTTCTTAAGCAAGATGAAAAGTACAAATTATAAGTAAAGCCAAGTATTTATAGGTTTAACTTGAAATTTGTAAATTAAAATTACAAATTTAAGTTTAATCTACAGATTCTTCAGATTAAATTACAGGGCTGGAAGATAAGAGATAGCTTTATGCCGGGTGGTGGCTCATGCCTGTAATCCCAGCATTTTGGGAGGCCAAGGTGGGCGGATCACTAGGTCAGGAGATCCAGACCATCCTGGCAAACACGGTGAAACCCCATCTCTATTAAAAATACAAAAAAATTAGCTGGCCGTGGTGGCGGGTGCCTGTAGTCCCAGCTACTCGGGAGGCTGAGGCAGGAGAATGGCCTGAACCCGGGAGGCAGAGGTTGCAGTGAGCCCAGATCTCGCCACTGCACTCCAGCCTGGGTGACAGAGCGAGACTCCATCTCAAAAAAAAAAAAAGAGATAGCTCTATTCATATATCTGATATATTACCCTGGGCGTTTGTAATAATACTGGGTCCTGGGTCTCTTTCTCTATCTAAGTTCTCAACCTTCAGAATTTTTCTCTCTCTACACAGCCATTCTCTACCACAAAGTAACTGGAGTTCTTTACCTGGCTAATATTTTCCATAATAACATTGAAAACTACAAAATCTTTTAAGGCATGGGTTCAGAAGTCCCTGATAATTACTTTTATTTCATTGTATTGTTCAGAAAAGTCACATGTCCTGAGAAGATAAATGGAAAAGAAAATAGACTTCACTGTTAGTGGAAGGAGAAGCATATGGCTGCAGGAATAACCATTTTAACAGACGCATGGTACTACCACACATGGTACTATCGTACTAAATGTTAAAAAGAAAAACAATCAAACCTCATACATTTGCAGTAGCAAAAGCATTAAGTTCAGGCATAAAATTACATAAACAGATCAGTGGATCCAAGAATATTCAGAAACTTACTTGTGAGATAGCATCATTGTCTGGGGTAAATACCTAGGGTTTGTCGTCTAGTACCAAAAAAATTAAGGAAACAGACACATGTGGGTGGGTTAAGGAGGGGAAAGTTTAATTGGCAGAAGAAAGGAGAGAGGAGAGCAGCTCCTTGCCGGAGAGAGGCTTCCGAATAAAAGGGGCAAGATGGTGGACATCGGCAGATTTTATAGGCAGGTTTGAGGAGGCGGTGTCTGATTTATGTAGGGCTTGCAGATTGGTTTGACCAGGTGTGACGTTTACATAGCACACAGGGAAGGCTAGTCCCTCTACCCTAATCTTATCATGCAAATGGGTTTCCACTTGGCCAGTGCCATCTTGTCTTGCTCCTTACTGTACACGTGGTTGGCAAAAAAAGAAGATGGAGCCGCCATTTTGAACATGCCTAGTCCCACCTAGTATATTCCTATGGGCACAACTACCGCCTTTCATGGGTGCAAGATTTCCGCTTTCTTGTTTATGTGGGCAGTTTGCTCTTTTTTTTTTTTTTTTTTTTTGAGACGGAGCCTCGCTCTGTCACCCAGCCTGGAGTGCAGTGGCGCGATCTGGGCTCACTGCAAGCTCCGCCTCCCGGGTTTACGCCATTCTCCTGCCTCAGCCTCCTGAGTAGCTGGGACTACAGGCACCCGCCACCTCGCCCGGCTAGTTTTTCGTATTTTTTAGTAGAGACGGGGTTTCACTGTGTTAGCCAGGATGATTTCGATCTCCTGACCTCGTGATCTGCCCATCTCGGCCTCCCAAAGTGCTGGGATTACAGGGGGCAGTTCGCTTTTACAGGTTACTCTTTGTTAGAAAAGAAAATGATCTGCGGGCTGCTTTTCATTAAAAGGAAAACCTTAGCGAGGACTTCCAAACCCTCACCATCTGCCTAAGTAATTTCTTCTTAAATCCTGTATCACTTGAATATATGTGAAGATTACTTTTACATTTTTGTTGTTAAAGAAGGGACAAGTTAATGCTGAGATAACTGACTGCATGTCTGAAAATAAATTTAGAGCTCTGCCTCACATTACAAAAATGTTTCTTATAAATTAATGATTACTTTCAAGCAATTTTAAACTAATGAGAGTATAATTTAAGAAAGTTTTGTTCCATTATCGTCTTCTAACAGAGAATACTTCTTAAGCAAGATGCAAAGTACAAAAGCAATATATAGAGGAAAAAATCATAAATAATATAGCTCTTTAAACACGTATAAAACAAGTTGTGCATGGTGCCTTGATCCTGCAGTTCCAGCTATTCCAGAGGCTGAGGGAGGAGGATAATTTTTTTCTAGTAATTTGATTCCAGACTGGGCAACACAGTGAGACCCTATATCAAAAAAAAGTATAAAACGCTGATTTGCAAATGAACAATGTATTTAAAAAAATGACAGATTGGGATGATATTTTTGTGAAACATATAACAGAATGGGACTAAAATATTTAATGAAAACTAAAGAGAATGACCCTATGAATCAGTATGAAGATAGCATACAAATGATCTGGTGCACTAATGACAAGGAGAGGCATGAGGAAAGCTGTGAACTGGCGCACTTAAAAACAGTCCACAATCACACTAGTGATGAGGTTATTAAATTATTAACAATAAAATGATATTATAATTGATACTATAGTATTTGTATTTCTATTGAACAAGAAAAAATTTTAAATGGTAAGAATATTCTTTTTAAAAATATAATGTGTAGAAAATAGAATTGTTGTGCATTGTTGTCACTGTAAGCTGATAGAAAGTTTTTTAGACTAATAATACTTATCAAAAATAATACTAGTAATAAAATAACATTGATCAGGAATGTCCACTTCTTGATAGCTGTTCTTTAAAATATTCCGGAGCACATATACATGTACAATTTGTGATATTGATATTTTGGTGAAAATTATGCAGAAATAGTTAAATAATGTATGCTATATCCTGAGAAATAATATGTCACTACAGTAATAGAATATTAAAATTTCAAAATAGTATGCATGGGATTAATCTATTTAAATACAATTATATGTATGTATATTTGTATATATAAATTTACACCCATGTTTATATGTACACATGTATATGTATGTATGCATATATGTGAAATGCAAGTGATTGCAACTGAATTTGTTATATGTTTTATATATATTTTCTTGTTTCAATATTTTAATCACTAGCTATTTTGTGATTTAGGTAACAACAAAGGAAAAACAAAATGGTATTAAGTGCTATTTGTGTCTCTGACCAGAGCAAATCTCTTAAATATGAATGTATCAGTTTTCTAATCTGTAAAATAAGAATAATCAATCTTAAATGGTTTTAGTGTTAATTACATTAATTAACATATATGTAAATAACTATATGTTAGTCAACTTGATTATCTTAAGCATTGCTGATTTTGTTTAGATAGATATTTGTTTCTTGGTTCACAAAGGCATTTTACTCTGTGTCCCATGGAAAGCACCAAGAGCTGCTCTGTTGGCATTCAAATTCCTTACGGGTGAATTACTACTTCTATGTGCCTAAGAGGCATATTGTCCAGGAAAAAGAATGTCTATTGCTTTAACCTTTGTATAGTTCTTGTTTTTTTGTTAACTATAAAACAATACTCAATTTAAAAATGTGCACCAGAGATCATAAATGAATGTTGATCTACTACAACATCAGTAATAAATTGTTCTCTAATTCCACTCATTCTATTTCTATTTTACCAACTTTGTGGAATGTGGTCATTATTATAGGCCTATTTCTAGCTTTCCTGCCTTCTTTATTCAGTCAGCACTAACTGATGCATTATTGCAAAAAATATTTTCCTAGTTCTAGAGTTACAGACATGAGTAGTTAAAAAATATTCCCAGCTGATTCTGATATTCTCCTCCTCTTTACCTTTTGAGAAGCACCAAATTAATTCAAAATCTACCTCCTGTGCTTCAGATCTGCACCCATATTATTGTGCACCACAAGAGAAAACCAGATGATCTTAAAGATTAGTACCACAGCAAATTTATGGTATTCAAACTCAGAGGTAACCACAATGACTTGGCAATCCTATTACATTTTTCTTATATGGCCTATTTCCCATTCCCTTCAGCAATTACTCCAGCCCTTCTTCATTTTCTTTAAATCCCCAACCCCAGTAGAGTCTATCTTACCCCATCAATTATCCCCTCCCTAGGCTGTATCTTTAGGCTTCTCTCAGCACACATATACCACACACCTACACCACATTTATCCAAATGTTCATGTCAAAAGTTGAATACCCATACATACACACAAACATGCATATATGCATAAATACACAAGAACAAAAGTGTATGTGTATATTAATATGTGTGCGCATTCAATTTTTGACACAATTGATTTCAGTTACCTTGTTAAAACTTACTTTTAACTTTTATTTCCAAATCACCATCTTTATATTCTCTTTCTCTCTCTTTTGTTTTTTTTTTTTTTTTTTTTTTTTTTGACGGAGTTTTTGCTCTTGTTGCCCAGGCTGGAGTGTAATAGCAAGACATCAGCTCACTGCGACCTCCGCCTCCTGGGTTCAAGCGATTCCCCAGCCTCAGTCCCCTGATTAGCTGGGATTGCAGGTGCCCACAACCATGTCCAGCTAATTTTTGTATTTTTTAAAATAGAGACAGTGTTTCGCCATGTTGGTCAGGCTGGTCTCGCACTCCTGACCTCAGGTGATCCACCCTACTTGGCCTCCCAAAGTGTTGGGATTACAGGCATACAGGCATGAGCCACCGTGCCCGACTTCTATAATTCTCTTTCTTTTTCAGCCATTTCTTAGTTGTTGTTGTTTTTTTTTTGAAGTCCTTTCCTTAAAATATAAAGGTCATTAGGACTGTTATTTAAATTCTGTATCTTCCTCAGGAATCTGTATTAAACCTTCAACTCTTTTTACTCAATATCAAAAAGGCTGAAATTATGGTCCTGAAGTGGGCTTTAAGACACAGTACCGAGAGTATGTATTATATTTAAATATATGTATAATTACAAACAATTTTCTAGAAGATATATATACACCTATTTCTAAGAATGAGATCTGGAGTTTTAAAATTATAATGTGACATACTGAAAATGAAGAACCATTGTTCTAAAACACTTGTGCATTTAAATCTTGATCTATAGTTCTAATCACTACCTGTATACCTGTATGTAGATAACTTTTTTTTTTTTTTTGAGACAGAGTCTCACTCTGTTGCCCAGTGTAGGGTGTAGTGGTATGATCTCAGCTCACTGCAACCTCTGCCTCCTGGGTTCAAGTGATTCTCCTGCCTCAGCCTCTGAAGTAGCTAGGACTACAGACTGACACTACCATGCCAAGCTTTTTTTTTTTTTTTTTTTTTTTTTTTTTTTGTATTTTCAGTAGAGATAGGGTTTCACCGTGTTGGCCAGGCTGGTCTCGAACTCCTGCCCTCAAGTGATCCGTCCACTTTGGTCTCCCAAAGTGCTGGGATTACAAGTGGGTAAACCACTGCACCTGCCCATACGTAGATTTCTACATTTGTTTTGTGAACTTGAACTTCTGTTCTGAGCTATGTCTGTGTGCCCAAGAGACAAGTATGCATCTTCACCTTTACATCTCACAGACAACTTAAATTGAACAAACCCAACTGCATTCACTAACTTTATTAAGATTTTATCTCCTTTTTCTATTTTTATATCTCAGTGACTGCCATCACCACCCTACATTTGTCCAAGTGATACAACTAGAAGCCATCCTAGACATTTCTCTTTTTGTAATCTAGACATTTTATAAATCATCAAATCCATTTGGACCATCCCTTTAATATCTCCCGGATTCCATTCCACTTCTCAGTCCTTTCAGTCATTGATTGAGTCCAAGTCCTCACTGTTTCCATATGAACAGTATCTTCCTCTAGTCTCAAAATTCTCCATATTGTTATCAGAGATATCTTTCTGAGACAAAAGTTTACTTATGCCTTTCCTGTATCTAATATTTGGATACAAACCCAACATGACTTATTAGATTGTGAAAAAATATTGTAATCCTATTTATATAAATAATAAGATTGATCATTAGCAATACTCAGTATCTAGATTGACAGCAGCATTCTTTGTCCATGTATCTGACAATCAAGTGTCACATTTATTGGATAAGATATGCTAAGGCAGAAAAAAAGAAAAAGCTCCAGTAAAAAAGGAAATTGTGTTGTCAGTAACCAATTATTTAATTACCAATGAACCTCCACCCATGTTATTGTGCATCACAAGAGAAAACCAGACAATCCTGAAGATTAGAACCAGAGCAAATTTATGCTACTTTCAGTTCATTACAATGTGCTATAGATAACATAAATTAGGTAGATGTATTTACTGATCATGTTATTTAGTTTTGACAAAAATAACCATCAGTAAATAGACAAGAGATTGATTCAATTTTCCACAAAGAAACCACAATTGGGAAGATAATACAAAGCAAGAACCACCAACCAGTAAGAAAGTTTCACAATTGTATTTCTATTTATATACTTCATCTTTTCTTAAGCCAAAAAATAGGTAAAAACAATAACAGTCTAATATAATCAGCAATATTTTGGTCAGAAAAACTGGAAAATCTTAAGAAGGATACATGAAATATGTATTTATATCCTTTGTTGTGAATAATGGACTTTACCTAAGTACATACTGTGCCTTGAAATAGAAGCTAATAACATAAAGCCATCAAAAGTCGCAAGGCTTTCAAAAAATTATTAATAAAAATATTTATGAAGTAAAATAGTCTTTTAAAATATTATTTAATTTATCTTTATCTCACTATATTTTTCTGTTATGTATTTTTATAATATATACTGCAAAAGTAAAACAAGACATATTTCCTTTGCAAACAATATGTTTATATTAATGATTTTTGCATGAAAATATTTACATATAAAGGTGAATGAGCAAAACATTTTGAGGTCAATTACTTATAGTATATAATACAATTATACTTACTATAATTACTTATAATATACTACAAGTACCTTTATTAAAGGGTACAAGGTCCCTCCTAAGATGGCCCACTTTCAAATTCAGCTACAGTTTGTATTATGGGCCCTTTAAATCTATCATTTCTAACTTAAAATTCTCAGGGCATATTACGCACATCACATTATGTCTTTCGTTGTAAGTCCAATCAAGCTCATTGATCTCTAACAATGCATTGCCTGGTTAACTTGGACTTGACCATTAGAACTAAGCTTGGTCATTTGTTCCCCTTAGGATAAGCTTCATTACTATTGTTTACATGTCCATTCTGGTTTTGCTTCTGCCATGAACATTAACTCTTTTGCTATCCAGCTCACTGCACCTCCTTGGGCAAATAATTTTCTTGGTTTATTTGGAGAACTATAATACCCCCTTTCATCCATTTTCATTGGGATGAAACATCCCATTTGCACTGGGATGAAAACTGAAATCTATTTTAATTAACTCCAACTTCACATGCTGCAGAGATTCACTGGGAGTTGAGCTTCTGAACCAGCTTGGACTGATCATAGTATCTTAACCTCCTCATGTACAACATGGGGACTATAGCTGATAATACTGTATTGTGTACTGGATGTTTGCTAAATGACTAGAATTTAGGTATTTTCACCAAAAGTTTAAAAAGGTAACTATGTGAAATGAGGGATATGTCTCTTTGTTCACTATAGTAATTTCACTATGTATATCAAAACATTGGAGAACTACAAATTTTTTAAAAGTACATGGGAAATATTTGTGTCTAGATTTTTTTTTCAGTCTCAGATTCAGCGATTTTTTTGGATCAATACATAATAGAAAGGATTCCTGCATTGGCTGAGAAATGGGATTAAAAGGCTTTGTTCCCTAGCAGAACTAAAACTAAATATCGAGTGTTTCATATAAGGATAAATTTAAGATTATTTTTCCTTGGGGAAAAAATCTATGATGCAATTATTCCTTTATCTGGCTATAATAAAGAATAGCTAATATGTACAGTTAATAAAATTGGAATGAATAATAGTTTGGGTTGTGAATAATAAAGGTTAGAATTGAAACTTATTAAAAAATCTTTTGCTTTGTTGTTTTTGTTGTTATTTTTCTTCCACTTACTTCAACTGTATCTCAAGAGAAGCCACTGACACACTCAGTGATTAGCTGAAACTATTTTACTGGTAGTGTTAGTGCCAATTCAATCCAGAATCTGAAATCGATTTAAATGTATTTTCATCATTTAATATTATTTTTCTCCCGTGAATTTTCAAGCTGTTGCTTAACAGTTTCTTAAGTTTCACTAGGCTGCTTTAAAGTCTGAGGTAATACAGAAAACTGAAACTTTTAGAAGGGCCATTTGGAATGTTCCTTTTACTATAGAATATTTTAATACAGTATCATATTTCTTTTGAAATTTGTTTTCTGTTAAAAATTCTGATAATCACCAATCAGAATGTAGAAAAAGTCAGCTTTCCCATCTATTTTGTTCAGGTACAGAATAAGAAGAAGTATGATACATCTAAGATCTCTCAGCAAATAAATCAATTATGGATTATTAGTTTTAACTCTTTTTTCCATGTTACTTTACTAAAGATTGTCTGATGTTTACTGTGAACTTTCAATAAAACATTTTTATTATGAATATGATCTACTAAATCAATGACTGGGTATATAACAATGAAATGCCCATTTATTTGAAGACATGTTATTCTGCACTGCCTGTAGTGTGTCTGTGCCTGTGAAATAGCTGACTAGTGAAAGAAGAAGGGAGGTAGACAAAGGATGGGGTGGTGAAATAAAGAAGAGTTTATTTCAGAACCAAGACAAGAATTTGTGTGGAAACAAACTGAAAAAAACTGAGAAGCGATTTAGCTTCGATTTTCCCTTGTGTTCAGTCCCCATAAGACTCATTTGATAATAAAAGCTATTTAGGGTGGTGGTTAATAGCATAGGCTTTGGAGTTATGATTATTTAACTATAACACTACATATTGCTTTTCTCCTCTTCTCATCACTCCTACAGATTTTCTAAGGAGGTATGGGTGAAAATGCCCCAGTGCATGTCTTCTAATGATATCTCCTGGGCGGCCACCTCTGTTGAGGTATGTAGGCATCTCTACATGTCTTCAGGGTACACTAAATGTTTCTGCTGCCTTTCACTTTTTCTCACTGGGGCCACTAATGGCAAACTGTGTTGATTTCCAAATTCTTTGAGTTGTGAAGTTTCACTGTGCTCTCTGCAATGCTACAAAATTTCCATACTTCCACCTGGGTAACACAGCAGTGTTTCTTGTGCTTAGGCATCCTACAAAATATTTTTTGCTAGTAATTTTTTCAGCTTGTATTATCAGAAAAGTCTAAAGGAGGCTGAACCCATGGATAAATTGAGTGCAAACAACATACTGGACAAGTACTACTCCTTCTTTGAAAATTAAATTTGTGATTTTGTTAACCAGACTTTTGGCGATGTCTGAAACATTGGCTGCCATAGCTGGGAAAAGGGTACAACTACTTCCTAGTGGTAAAGTTCTGAGTTGTTGCTGAACTCTAATAATGCAAAGGGAGGCCCCCAACACTAAAGAATTATCTACCCCATGATGTCAATAATGCTAAAGTTGAAAAACCCTGTTGTATTGTCTTGTTTGCCTAATAAATGCCCAATTTCCCTTTATTTTTAAACCTCAGCACTGAATAGAATTTAGTTTAAGATAGTAAATACTTTGAGTCCTTACCCCATCCCCAACATAATTAAGCATATACCCTCTTACATATATACACATGAACAAGCACAAACATACCGAATAGAACCACATTTTCTACAGATAAAACTAATATGACTTTTGGAAGCAAATAAATTGACAAAATAAATTGATCATTGAGACCTGCACAACAGAGAAACTAATTATGAATAAAGAGATAAAATAAAAACTTATTTTTTCCTAAATATTCATTTATAGAGTGGGCCTCAATCCCAAACAGGATTTTCTTGGTATTTTTAGTATATGTATTGCTATCAAATGAAACAGCTTTCTGATTTGGAAGTAAAGACTTTCATGATGATCTACAAAATTTCAAAAATAAGAGTCTTATGTATATTTAATAATAAATTCAATCATAGCTGAGTATATTTTCAGCATCATAAAAATGAAATATGATGTAGATTTTTATACTGTTATATTAAAATTACTGAAATATCTAACTTATATAAAACATTTACAATGTCTTAGTCTATAGTCAGTTTTTGTAACTGCAAGTAAGTATTTCAGTGAAAAATGTTGAAATCTCTTAAATAAATTAAATGAGCCTACACCATAATAACAACCCTCAGTTAACCTCACTATGTTCAATGAATAAGACATGAAAAGGTTACATTAGATTATTAAAATATAGTTAAAGATTTGAAATAATTCATTAAATGTAATTAAAAGAAATTGTTCAAGATTAATGCCCAAAATGAATTTAACATTTAAATTCTTTTCTAGGGGGCATCCAAGATGGCTGAATAGGAACAGCTCCAGCCTCCAGTTCCCAGTGTGAGCAACACAGAAGATGGGTGAGGTACTGGCTTCATCTCACTGGGGTGTGTCGGATCATTGATACTGGTTAGTGGGTGCAGCTCAACCAGCGAGAGCTCAAGCAGGGTGAGGCATTGCCTCACCTGGGGAGTGCAAGGGGGAAGGGAATTCCTTTTCCTAGCCAAGGGAAACAGACACACAACACCTGGAAAATCGGGTAACTCCCACCCTAATACTGCACTTTACCAAGGGTCTTAGCAAATAGCACACCAGGAGATTATATCCCACGCCTGGCCCAGAGGGTCCCACACCCACGGAGCCTCCCTCATTGCTAGCAGAGCAGTCTGAGATCTAACTGCAAGGCAGCAGTGAGGCTGGGGGAGGGGTGCCCACCACTGCTGAGGCTTAAGTAGGTTAACAAAGCCACCTGGAAGCTCGAACTGCGTGGAGCCCACCACAGCTCAAGGAGGCCTGCCTGCCTCTGTAGACTCCACCTCTGGGGACAGGGCATAGCTAAACAAAGAGCAGCAGAAACCTCTGCAGATGTAAATTTCCCTGTCTGACAGCTTTGAAGAGACCAGTGGTTCTCCCAGCATGCCCCCACTAGGTGCAGACTGACACCTCACACCTCACATGGCTGAGTACACCTCTGAGACAAAGCTTCCAGAGCAAGAATCAGACAACAACGCTTGCTGTTCAGCAATATTCTCTCTTCTGCAGCCTCTGCTGCTGATATCCAGGTAAACAGGGTCTGGAGAGGACCTCAAGCAAACTCCAACAGACCTGCAGCTGAGGGTCCTGACTGTTGGAAGGAAAACTAACAAACAGAAAGGACACCCACACCAAAACCCCATCAGTATGTCACCATCATCAAAGACCAAAGGCAGATAAAACCAGAGAGATGGGGAAAAAGCAGTGTAGAAAAGCTGGAAATTCAAAAAATCAGAGCACCTCTCCCCCTCCAAAGGAATGCAGCTCATCACCAGCAATGGAACAAAGTGGGATGGAGAATGACTTTGACGAGATAAGAAGGCTTCAGTTGATGAAATTTCTCAGAGCTAAAGGAGGAATTACATACCCAGCGCAAAGAAACTAAAAACCTTGAAAAAAGAATGGAAGAATAGATAACTAGAATAACCAATGCAGAGAAGTCCATAAGTGAACTGATAGAGATGAAAACCATGACATGAGAGCTATGTGACAAATGCACAAGCTTCAGTAACTGACTTGATCAACTGGAAGAAAGAGTATCAGTGATTGAAGAGCAAATGAATGAAATGAAGTGAGAAGAGAAGTTTAGAGAAAAAAGAGTAAAAAGAAATGAACAAAGCCTCTGAGAAATTTCGGATTATGTGAAAAGACCAAATCTATATCTGATAGGTGGGCCTGAAAGTGATGGGGAAAATGGAACCAAGTTGGAAAACACTCTGCAGGATATTATCCATGAGAACTTCCCCAACCTAGCAAGGCAGGCCAACTTTCAAATTCAGGAAATACAGAGAATGCCACAAAGATACTCCTTGAGAAGAGCAACTCCAAGACACATCGTCGTCATATTCACCAAAATTGAAATGAAGGAAAAAATGTTAAGGGCAGCCAGAGAGAAAGGTTGAGTTACCCACAAAGGGAAGCCCATCAGACTAACAACAGATCTCTCAGCAGAAACTCTACAAGTCAGAAGAGAGTGGGGGACAATATTCAACATTCTTAAAGAAAAGAATTTTCAACCCAGAATTTCATATCCAGCCACACTAAGTTTTGTGAGTGAAGGAAAAATAAAATTTTTACAGACAAGCAAATGCTTACAGATTTTGTCACCACCAGGCCTGCCATACAAGAGATCATGAAGGAAGCACTAAACGTAGAAAGGAACAACTGGTACCAGCCATTACAGAAACGTGCAAAAATGTAAAGACCATCAATGCTAGGAAGAAACTGCATCAACTAGTGAGCAAAATAACCAGCTAATATCATAATGACAGGATCAAATTCACACATAACAACATTAACCTTAAATGTAAATGGACAAAATGGTCTAATTAAAAGACACAGACTGGCAAATTGGATAAAGAATCAAGACCCATTAGTTTGCTGTATTCAGGAGACCGATCTCACATGCAGAGACACACATAGGCTCAAAATATAGGGATGGAGGAAGATCTACCAAGCAAATGGAAAACAAAACAAAACAAAAAAAAAAACAGGGGTTGCCATCCTAGTCTCTGATACGACAGACTTTAAAAAAACAAAGATCAAAAGAGACAAAGAAGGCCATTAAATAATGGTAAAGGGATCAATTCAACAAGAAGAGCTAACTATCCTAAATATATATACACCCAATACAGGAGCACCTTTCATAAAGCAAGTCCTTAGAGACTTATAAAGAGACTTAGACTGCCATACAATAATAATGGGAGATTTTAACACCCTGCTGTCAACATTAGACAGATCACTGCGACAGAAAGTTAACAAGGATATCCAGGAATTGAACTCAACTCTGCACCAAATGGACCTAATAGACATCTACAGAACCCTCCACCCCAAATCAACAGAAAATACATTCTTCTCAGCACCACATCACACTTATTCCAAAAATGACTACATAGTTGAAAGTAAAGCACTCCTCAGCAAATGTAAAAGAACAGAAATTATAAGAAACTGTCTCTCAGACCACAGTGCAATCAAACTAGAACTCAGGACTAAGAAACTCAATCAAAACCGCTCAACTACATGGAAACTGAACAACCTGCTCCTGAATAACTACTGGGTACATAACGAAATGAAGGCAGAAATAAAGATATTCTTTGAAACCAGTGAGAAAAAAGATACAACATACCAGAATCTCTGGGACACATTTAAAGCAGTGTGTAGAGGGAAATTTATAACACTAAATGCCCACAAGAGAAAGCAGGAAAGATCTAAAATTGACACTCTAAAATCACAATTAAAAGAACTGGAGAAGCAAGAGCAAACACATTCAAAAGCTAGCAGAAGGCAAGAAATAACTAAGGTCAGTGCAGAACTGAAGGAGATAGAGACACAAAAAACCTTTCAAAAAATCAATGAATCCAGGAGTTGGTTTTTTGAAAAGATCAACAAAATTGATAGACTGCTAGCAAGATTCATAAAGAAGAAAAGAGTGAAGAATCAAATAGATGCAATAAAAAAATGATAAAGGGGATATCACCACCGACCCCACAAAAATACAAACTACCACCGACCCCACAAAAATACAAACTACCATCAGAGAATACTACAAACACTTCTATGCAAATAAACTAGAAAACCTAGAAGAAATGGATGAATTCCTGGACACATACACTCTCCCAAGACTAAACCAGGAAGAAGTTGAATCCCTAAATAGACCAATAGCAGGCTCTGAAATTGAGGCAATAATTAATAGCCTAGCAACCAAAACCAGTCCAGGACCAGATGGATTCACAGCTGAATTCTACCAGAGGTACAAGGAGGAGCTGGAACCATTCTTTCTGAAACTATTCCAATCAATAGAAAAAGAGGGAACTCTCCCTAACTCATTTTATGAGGCCAACATCATCCTGATACCAAAGCCTGGCAGAGACACAACAAAAAAAAGATAATTTTAGACAAATATCCCTGATGAACATCGATGCAAAAATCCTCAATAAAATACTAGCAAACTGAATCCAGCAGCACATCAAAAAGCTTATCCACCATGATCAAGTGGGCTTCATCCCTGGGATGCAAGGCTGGTTCAATATACGCAAATCAATAAATGTAATCCAGCATGTAAACAGAACCAAAGACAAAAACCACATGATTATCTCAATAGATGCAGAGAAGGCCTTTGACAAAATTGAAAAGCCCTTCATGCTAAAATCTCTCAATAAATTCAGTATTGATGGAACGTATCTCAAAATAATAAGAGCTATTTATGACAAACCCATAGCCAATATCACACTGAATGGGCAAAAACTGGAAGCATTCCTTTTGAAACCTGGCACAAGACAGGGATGCCCTCTCTCACCACTCCTATTGAACATAGTGTTGGAAGTTCTGGCTAGGACAATCAGGCAAGAGAAAGAAATCAAGGGTATTCAGTTAGGAAAAGAAGAAGTCAAATTGTCCCTGTTTGCAGATGACATGATTGTATACTTAGAAAACCCCATCATCTCAGCCAAAAATCTCCTTAAGCTGATAAGCAACTTCAGCAAAGTCTCAGGATACAAAATTAACGTGCAAAAATCACAAGCATTCTTATACATCAGTAACAGACAAATAGAGAGCCAAATCATGAATGAACTTCCATTCACAATTGCTTCAAAGAGAATAAAATACCTAGGAATCCAACTTACAAGGGATGTAAAGGACCTCTTCAAGGAGAACTACAAACCACTGTTCAATGAAACAAAAGAGAACAGAAACAAATGGAAGAACATATCATGCCCATGGATAGGAAGAATCAATATTGTGAAAATGGCCATACTGCCCAAGGTAATTTATAGATTCAATGCCGTTCTCATCAAGCTACCAATGACTTTCTTCATAGAATTGGAAAAAACTGCTTTAAAGTTCATATGGAAACAAAAAAGAGCCCGCATTGCCAAGACAATCCTAAGCCAAAAGAACAAAGCTGGGCCGGGCGCGGTGGCTCAAGCCTGTAATCCCAGCACTTTGGGAGGCCGAGATGGGTGTATCACAAGGTCAGGAGATCGAGACCATCCTGGCTAACATGGTGAAACCCCGTCTCTACTTAAAAATACAAAAAAACTAGCTGGGCGAGGTGGCAGGGGCCTGTAGTCCCAGCTACTCGGGAGGCTGAGGCAGGAGAATGGCGTGAACCCAGGAGGCAGACCTTGCAGTGAGCTGAGATCTGGCCACTGCACTCCAGCCTGGGCGACAGAGCAAGATTCTGTCTCAAAAAAAAAAAAAAAAAAAAAAAAAAAAAAAAAAAAAAAAAAAAAAAAAAAAAAAAAAAAGAGCAAAGCTGGAGGCATCACGCTACCTGACTTCAAACTATATTACAAGCCTACAGTACCCAAAACAGCATGGTACTGGTACCAAAACAGAAATATAGACCTATATTCTGAGAACAGAGTCTTCAGAAATAATACCACACATCTACAGCCATCTGATCTTTGACAAACATGAGAAAAACAAGAAATAGGGAAAGGATTCCCTGTTTAATAAATGGTGCTGGGAAAATTGGCTAGCCATAAGTAGAAAGCTGAAACTGGATCCTTTCCTTACTCCTTATATGAAAATTAATTCAAGATGGATTAGAGACTTAAATGTTGGACCTAAAACCATAAAAAACCCTAGAAGCAAACCTAGGTAATACCATTCAGGACATAGGCATGGGCAAGGACTTCATGTCTAAAACACCAAAAGCAACGGCAACAAAAGCCAAAATTGACAAATGGGATCTAATTAAACTAAAGAGCTTCTGCACAGCAAAAGAAACTACCATCAGAGTGAACAGGCAACCTACACAATGGGAGAACATTTTTGCAATCTACTCATCTGATAAAAGGCTAATATCCAGAACCCACAAAGAACTCAAACAAATTTACAGGAAATAAACAAACAACTGCATCAAAAAGTGGGCAAAGGATATGAACAGACACTTCTCAGAAGAAGACATTCATACAGCCAAGAGACACATGAAAAAATGCTCATCATCACTTGCCATCAGAGAAATGCAAATCAAAACCACAATGAGACACCATCTCACACCAGTTAGAATGGCAATCATTAAAAAGTCAGGAAACAACAGCTGCTGGAGAGGATGTGGAGAAACAGGAACACTTTTACACTGTTGGTGGGACTGTGAACTAATTCAACCATTGTGGAAAGCAGTGTGGTGATTCCTCAAGGATCTAGAACTAGAAATACCATATGACCCAGCCATCCCATTCCTGGGTATATACCCAACGGATTATAAATCATGCTGCTATAAAAACACATGCACACATATGTTTAATGAGGCACTATTCACAATAGCAAAGACTTGGAATCAACCCAAATGTCCATAAATGACAGACTGGATTAAGAAAATGTGCCACATATGCACTATGGAATACTATGCAGCCATAAAAAATGATGAGTTCATGCCCTTTGTAGGGACATGGATGCAGCTGGAAACCATCATTCTCAGCAAACTATCACAAGAACAGGAAACCAAACACTGCATGTTCTCACTCATAGGTGGGAATTGAACAATGAGATCACTTGGACACAGGAAGGGGAATGTCACACACCAGGGACTGTCATGGGGTGGGGGAATTGGGGAGGGATAACATTAGGAGATATACCTAATATAAATGACGAGTTAATGGTTTCAGGACACCAACATGGCACAGGTATACATATATAACAAACCTGCACGTTGTGCACATGTACCCTAGAACTTAAAGTATAATAAATAAATAAATACAAAAAATTAATTAATTAATTAATTAATTAATCTTTTCTAAAGCATAATTGGTCTATTTTCAAAGATTAATTTTATTTATCATAACATGTAATATGTGACGAATGCACAAGACATGTTTGCTTCAGTAAATGTCAGTTTCTAAAAATGTTAATGCTAAAAAAGGCTGAATGGCCTGTTACATAATATATTTATGATGTATAATTAGTTAGCTCTTAAAATTGTTTTGAACCAGTGATTCTCCAAAAAAGCACTCTTCCTATTCAATTGAAATTCTACAGGAAAAGGAAGTGAGAATGTGAGTTTGGAAAAATCTACATGTACAATATTTTTCACTCTGATAAAAAACACATAAAATAAAATTCTCCTTATCAATCATTTTTAAGTATACAGTTTTAGTTATGCTAAGTATATTCACATTGTTGTCAAGTGGATCCCCAGGACTTTTTCCTCTTACAAAACTAAAACTCTATACCTATTAAATAGCTTCCCATTCCTCCCTCTCTGCAGCCTCTTGTAGCCACCAGTCTACTTTGTATTTCTGTGAATTTAACTGTTTTACATACCTCGTGTAAGTGGAATCACACAGTATTTATTTCTTTGTGACTGGCTTATTTCACTTAGTATATTGTCCTCCAGGTTCATCAAAGTCATCATATGTGACAAAATGTCATTTCCTTTTATGGCTAAATAATATTCCATTGTATATATTAACTATACTTTGTTTATCCACTCATTCATCCATAAATAGTTGGTTTGCTTCCTCCTTTTGTATGTTGTGAATAGTGCTGCTATGAACATGGGTGTACAAATATATCTTTGAGATACTGCGTTTAATTTTTTTGGTTGCATACCCAGAAGTAGGAATGCTGGGTTATATGGAAGTTCTATTATTAATTTTTTGAGGAAACTCCGTACTATTTTCCATAATGGTAGCACCAGTTTACAATCCCGCTAACAATGCCCAGGGGTTCCAATTTTTCCACATTTTCCCCGACACTTGTTATTTTCTGTTGCTGTTGTTGTTTCATAGTAGTCATCCTAATAAGTGTGAGATGATTTCATTGTGGTTTTGATTCCTATTTCTCTGATAACTAGTCATGTTGAGCATTTTTTCATATGCTTATTGGTCATTCCTATAAAAATTTTGGAGAAATGTCTGTTCAAGTTTTTTGACAGTTTTTGTATCAAATTAACTGATTTTTGTGTTGTTGAGTTGTAGAAATTCTTATCTATTCTGGATATTAACCCCTTGTCAAATTTATAATTTGAAACATTTTCTTTCATTCATAGTGTTTTCACCCCATTGATCATGTTTTTTGATGCACAACAGTTTTAAACTAATGTACTTCCATTTACTTACTTTTACTTTGTTGTCTAAGCTTTTAGTGCTGTTTCCAAGAAATCATTGCCAAGTCCAATATCAGGAAACTTTTCTGCTATATTTGGTATGTTTGTTAAAGATCATTTGATCATACACACAGGATTTCTTTCTGGGTCCTCTATTTTGTTCCATTGGTCTATTTGTCTATCTTCATGCCAGTAACACACTGATTAGATTGCCATAGTTTTGTGATGTGTTTTGGAATTGGGTAGGGTGAGTCCTCCAACATTGTTCTTTTTCAAAACTGTTTTGGCTATTTGGAGTCTTTTGAGATTCTCTATAAAGTTTTAAATATTTTTTTCTACTTTTGCAATTAGGGATTACTTTGAATGTGTGAATAGCTTTGCGTAATATGGATCCATATATGAGTTGAATATATATTTGAATATAATACTGAGGTAATAATAAAGGAAGATATTTATTGTCCTGAAATATGATATGTCCCTTCAGGATACCATATTTAGCTGTCATGCCTTCATATAGCCTTCTTGTCTGTGACAGTTTCTCAGACTTGTTTTTGATGACCTTCAGTTTTGAAGAGTACCAATCAGCTATTTTGTAGAATGTTCCTCAACTGATATTTATCATTTTTCTCATTATCAGACTGAGGTACAGGGTTTCTCATTATTAGAGTGAGGCTCAGGGTTTCTGGGAAGGAGATCAGAGGGGTAAAACCCCATATCTCAAAATATTGTTGATACATACTATCAACGTTAACCTGGATCACGAGGCAGAGGCAATGTTTGTCAATGTAAAGTAAGTCTTCATACTCCTCTGCCCACTCTTGTACTTATCATTCCATACTCTTTGGAAGAACGTCCCTATGCACAGCTCATATCTAAGGAAAGAAAAGTTATGCTTCATTTCCTTAAGGGAGGAGTATTTATTGTATATGTATAAAATAATATAAAATTTAGAATCCTCCTGCATCTACATGCTAAAGGATTTTTATAGGTAATTCTAAATTATATATATAATTTATAAAATTGTATGTATAATTTATAATATATATAATTTATAAAATTTAGAATCCTTTTGCTTGCAGATTTCTTTAACTTCCTTCATATATATATTTATTTAATCATTTATTCTTATAATTTTAGATCTATGGATTTTTGTATACTTTCAGTTATAATTCAATATGAATTTACTAATTCTGTTACTTAGTTTGTTCCACTGTTGGTCAAAGGGAACTCATTCAGCTGGCTTCTGTATAACTTTGACGTATCTCCATTAATGTGTGTGTGTGGACTTAGATTAGTTATAAGTTTATATTGCAAACTCTAGAGGAATCTTTTAAAAAATCAAAGACAGAAGTATAACTGATATGCAAAATGATATGAGAAAAATGCAGACATATAAAACGCTCAGTTAAAACCAGAAAAGGCAAAAATAACACGGCTATTAAATATTCAAGAAACAAATAACAAATACAAATAATAGAAAATGGTTACAAACCTGATGGATATTAAGTCAATAATATCAACAATCACTTTTGGTTTTAATGGTCTAATTACACTTATTACCTCTCCCCTGACTTTCCCCTGAGTCCCCAATGTCCGTTGTATCATTCTTATGCCTTTGCATTCTCATAGCTTAGCTCCCGCTTATAAGTGGGAATATATGATGTTTGGTTTTGGGTACAGTGTATATTACTCGGGTTATGGGTGCTCCAAAATGTCAGAAATCGCCACTAAAGAACTTATTCATGTAACCGAACACGATTTGTTTCCCAAAAACCTATGGAAATAAAAAATAAAATAAAATAAATGAATTGAGACAGATAATCCAAAGCATAAAATCCATTAAAATGTCAGTAAATTATTACTTTTTTTTTTTTTTTTTTTTTTTTTTTTTTTTGAGACGGAGTCTCGCTCTGTCGCCCAGGCTGGAGTGCAGTGGCCGGATCTCAGCTCACTGCAAGCTCCGCCTCCCGGGTTTACGCCATTCTCCTGCCTCATCCTCCCGAGTAGCTGGGACTACAGGCGCCCGCCACCTCACCCGGCTAGTTTTTTGTATTTTTTTTTTAGTAGAGACGGGGTTTCACCATGTTAGCCAGGATGGTCTCGATCTTCTGACCTCGTGATCCGCCCGTCTCAGCCTCCCAAAGCGCTGGGATTACAGGCTTGAGCCACCGCGCCCGGCCAGTAAATTATTACTTAAAAATTAATAAAAATTTAAAAAATAATTACAGTAACTAAAATACATAATGTCAGAGTAAAGAAAAATAATACCAAACTATATATGAATTTTAAGTAGCTCACTTTATTTTATTTTATTTTATTTATTTTTTTTTTTTTTGAGACGGAGTCTCGCTCTGTCGCCCAGGCTGGAGTGCAGTGGCCGGATCTCAGCTCACTGCAAGCACCGCCTCCCGGGTTGACGCCATTCTCCTGCCTCAGCCTCCCGAGTAGCTGGGACTACAGGCGCCCACCACCTCGCCCGGCTAGTTTTTTTGCATTTTTTAGTAGAGACGGGGTTTCACGGTGTTAGCCAGGATGGTCTTGATCTCCTGACCTCGTGATCCGCCCGTCTCGGCCTCCCAAAGTGCTGGGATTACAGGCTTGAGCCACCGCGCCTGGCCAGTAGCTCACTTTAAACATAAAAACAGGTTGAAAATAAAGAAAAGGGGAAAGATAAACTATGCTATCTCTAATCAAAAGCAGTTGTAATAGCTATATTAATTTCAGACAAAGCAAACTTGACAGGTTATCTTATAAGAGGAAAAAGAAGAAACTAAATATTGATGAGAGTCCATTTTGCAAAATATATAATTATCTCACACATAAAAAGAGTATAAAAATATGTAAGTAAAAAATTGAAAGACTACAAAAGATTTAGGCAAATCCGCTATAATAGTTGAAGATCTCAATACCTTTGTGTCAATTAAGATATAAATGACCTGAATAGCATTATCAATCTATTTTATCTAATTGACAATGTAGAATACTTAATCCAACAATAAGAGTATGCATTCTCTTTGTTAACATTTTTTATTCTTTTCTATAGTTTACCTCTTTTCAATTCCATTGAAAATAACAACAAATGTAAAAGTCTTCTTTTAAAAATTCAATAAAATTGATATAAAGCTCTAGTCAGGCTAACAAAGAAAAAAAAGAGAAAGCAGAAATTATGTTTCCTTTATGTGAAAACTTTCACATTTAATAAGATTGTATAAAAATCATGTGCTTTGAAAATGACTTCATTTGCATACATGTGTATATATGTATGTATATGTACATGTATATATGTATGTATATGCAAACGTATACATATATTATACAAATATACATATATAAACATATATGCATATGTGTGTATGTATATGTATATGTATATATGTATGTGTTTATACATATATAAACATACATATACACATATATACATATATGTAATGAAGTCATATGCCAAATCTATGCATATATGTATACACATATACATATATGTATGCCAAATCTATGCATAGATATGTATACATATATACATATCTATGCATAGATTTGGCGATGTGCATAGATCTGGTGATTCGATTAGATTTGGGAAAAAAATAGTTGAAGTTCCAGAGCTAGAAGAAAGACAAGTCATTTTAGACAAAAGGAACAGCCTGTGCAAGGACAAGGGTGTATGGCCATCCACAGCATGTTGAGGAAAAATTTCTAAATTTGATGATGGGCATAGAAAGGAGTGAGTGGAGGTAATGTTAGAAAATGCATTTTTAGGCATATTTTAAATAGAATTACTTCCTATATAAAAGACCTTAGAATTTAATCTGTGTCATTCCAGTACTAGGAATGAGGGCATTCTATAACAGGAAAAAGTCATGGCAATGCTCTAGACATGAGAGAAAATATAGATGGGTAGAACATTCTAAAGGACAATATATAATTTTGATGAATTTAAAATAGGGTCCAAAGTTAAATATCAACAGTGGTAAAATGACAAAGAAGTTCTGGTAGAAGGGGCATTATGTAAACTGTGGAAACTGATATTAAGGAAGCCATGGAGAGTCATTGTAATTTTTTTAGTTTTTGTAGGTGTAGGAATTTTTTTTCATGATGTTGAAGGATATGTAAGAAGGAATGGTGTACTTGTGAAATAAGAATTCTATTCCATGTTTTATTTGGGTTATGGATTGTTTAATGAGCTTAAATAAGATTTTATTATGAAGATTCACTGAGCTCAGGAGAACAATAAGAGGCAGTATAGAAAAGTGGTTATGAGCTCAGATTCTGGGACCAGACCTTCCATATTTTAACTGCAACTATACCTCTAGCAAATTGTAAAGTTCACAGTTTCCTCATCTGCAAAATAGAATAAGAGCATCTAATTTAGATGAGTTTTGTAAGACTCAAATGAATTAATAAGGGCAAAATACATATCACAATGCCTGACATATAGTAAGTACTTAATACACTTGAGATAGTACATACATAGATAAGGAAGTCATTGAATTCTTTAGGGGTTTACTGAAGTAATGGGGTTAGTGAAATTAACCAAGAAGCATTTAATTCCTAGAAGAACTAGGGAGATGTCTGAGAAGAAGAAATAATAAATACATTGAAAAAGGAAGAGAAATTAGCAAAAGCTAAAGAGAAGAGAACGGTAGGATGAGAAATAGAAGATAGTGATGAGTGCTGTTAACATCATAGAAAAGACAGTAGAATTTCAAGAAAGAAGAGATGACTGTCAGTATCAAATAATATAGATATGAAACATAGCCTAAGGAGCATAAGCTTTGAAACAGTCTTTTGCAGTTAGATGTTAGAAAATATTAGAATTTGTAAGATCAGTTTGCATTGAGAGATGAATAAAATAACAGATTTCACTGGGCCGGAGAATATTATAAATGTATAGTGATGGAAATGATGATTGTTCACTAAGCAAAAAGAGGCATGCTGCTCAGATAAGAAATGTTTGTGCTATAGTGAAAAATATTCTAGCAAAAGATTGAAGTGTTTAATTAAAGAAGATATAAATAAAAATCCTATATTTTCATGGTAAAATGACTTTATTAATAATAGCAAAAAGAAAACTAAAATATTTAGAAATACCAAAGCATTTGCCAAATCTGTTTAAGGAGAATTTTATATAGATAAAATAAAGATGTGAAGAAATGAGGCAAACTGAAGATCTCTATACGCTTATACATTTAATGTAATCTCAATAAAATTACTAGCTAGATGGGTATACTAATAAATAAATAAACAAACAAAAGTAGCCAAAAATTTTTTGAAAAAGACTAATGAGCATATGACCAGAAAACTTACCAGAAGATGTGGGTAGGCCAGCACTGGTCTTTAAGAAATCACCTACTGAGTGCTGGGAAACTTGCAGGAGGTGCACATGAACCAGAGCTCATCCACAGAAATGGCCACCCAAAAGGGTGGCTGAGAAAATTTCAGAAAAATATGAACCATAACTTTCCACTGTAGCTTACTGCACCCTATCCACTCATGGCTGCTCCAAAAAACAGCACACCAGTATCAGGATGAGGAGTGACTTTCTCTTGCCACAGTCCTTTAATTCCTCCAGGACTTCTATTGGCAGGGCCTAACATGAAGCCAAATGGAAAAGGATGATTATTTACAGGGTACAGCTCTTGTATCACAAAATAAACAAAGATGAGTGGATTTAGTGTGGAAATGTAATAATGAATAATTGGCAAAACATCAAAATACAAATGGAAGTTTAGTATATTATAAATAATCAAAGATATTATAAAACCACTAGAATAAATTATGAGAGATTTATTTTATAAAATCGAGGTGTAGATGCGCATTCTAAAAATTATTTTTTAAAACATCAGAAAATTAAGACTTTGAGACATACCCTTAAGTGTTATGTATCACAAAATAACTATAAGCAACATCAAATACAAACAACAACCAGAGAAAAATACTAGCAATTCACATCTCTGAAAATTGTCAAATTATTCAGACACATGAAGAATTTCTACATGTCAATTAAAAAAATGCACCAACATAACAGATACATAAATATATAATCAGACATTGAGAAAATACCAAATACAAAGGTCCTTTAAAATATAAAATAATGGGCTGGACATGGTGGCTCATGCCTGTAATTTTGAGAGGCCAAAGTGGGTAAATCATGAGGTCAGGAGATCTAGACCAGGCTGGTCTACATGGTAAAATCTCGTCTCTACTAAAAAAATTTAAAAAGTCGCTGGGCTCTGTGGTGGGCACCTATAATCCCAGCTACTCGGGAGGCTGAGGCAGGAGAATCGCTTGAACCTGGGAGCCGGAGTTTGCAGTGAGCCGAGATCACGCCACTGCACTCCAGACCGGGCGACAGTGTGAGACTCCATCTCAAAATAAATAAATAAACAAATTAATTAATTAATTAATGATCAGCTTCACTCAAGCTAAGAAAAAGGAAAATATTAAATACAATGAACTTTTTTCACCTACCAAATCACCAAAGAGCTAAACATTTGATAATGTGCTGCATTGATAAAAACAACAAAGAAAATAGTAGGCTCATATATTGCTGGTGTGCAATCTGTCAATATCTATATCTGCGTACATACAGAGGTGGATATTGAAATGTACATATTGAAATGTACATATTGAAATTATTTTCAATTCTATGAATTTATTCTAGAATTATCCTTACATAAATGAAATCTGAAGTATGTACATGGATAAATATTGAGGTTTTCTCTTTACTGGAAAAGATTTTCAACAGCTGAAATTTCCATCAGCCACTGACTGATTAAAAAATATAGCACATTACAGCCATGACAAAAACACACTCAAGTGCATAGACCATCAACATTATAAAGCAAATACACACCAAAGTCTACATAAAAACAGCTAACACAAAATTAAATTTGCATGTATTAATATTAATCTTGAATCTAAATGGGCTAAAGACCCCACTTAAAAGGCACAGAGTGGCAAGTTGGATAAAAAAGATCCAACTACATCTGTCTTCAAGAGACCCATCTGACATGAAAGCACACCCATAGGCTCAAAATAAATGGATGGAGAAAGAGCTATCAAACAAACAGAAAACAAATAAGAGTAAGATTTACTATATTTATTTTAGACAAAATGGACTTTAAACCAACAATGGAACAGGACAAAGAAGGACATTACATAATGACAAAGGGTTCGATTCAACCAGCAGACATAACCGTTCTAAATATATATGTAAACAAAACCAGAAGACACGGATTCGTAAAACAGGTTCTAAGAGACCTGCAAAGAGACTTAGATGATCATACAATAATGGTGTGAGACTTCAACACCTCACTGACAGTATTTGATGATTGTAAAGACAGAAAACTGATAAAGATACTCAGGACCTAAACCAGACACATCATCCAAGGACCTAAAAGACATCTACAGAACATTCCATCCAACAAAAATAGAATATACATCCTTCTTATCAGTTCATGGCACATACACTACAATTGACTAAATGCTCAGCCATAAAGCAATTGTCAACAAATTCAAAAACACTGAAATCATACCAACTACACTCTCAGACCACAGTGTAATAAAAATAGAAATCAATACCAAGAAGATCTGTTAAAACCATACAATTAATGGAAATTAAATCTTCTCCTGAATGACTTTGGGGTAAATAATGAAATTAATGCAGAAATCAAGGAATTATTTGAAACTAATAAACACAAAGATACAACCTACCAGAATCTCTTGGACACAGCTAAAGTAGTATTAAGAGGAAAGTTTATAGCACTAAACACCCACATGAAAAAGTTAGACAAATCTCTAATTAACAACCTAACCACACCTCAAGCAACTTGAAAAATAAGAGCAAATCAACCCCAAAGCTATCAAAACAAAATAAATAACCAAAACCAGAGCTGAACTGAAGGAACAGAAATGAGGAAACCATACAAAAGATTAACAAAATCAAAACTTTGTTTTTTGTCAGAATAAATAATATTAGTAGACCACTAGCTATATTAATAAAGAAAAAAATCCAAATAAACACAATCAGAAATGACAAAGAGCACATTACCAGTGACCCTACAGAAATTAAAACAAAAAACAAAAAACAAAAACAAGCTCAGAGACTATTACAAACACCTCCATGCACACTAACTAGAAAAACTAGAAATAAATAAATAAATAAATAAGTTGTTGGAAACATAAACACCCCACCAAATTTGAACCAGGAAGAAACTGAATCCCTGAACACCAATAATAGATCAATAATACAAAATAAACAAAAAACCTAACAACCAAAAAATCCCTGGTCTAGATAGATTCATAGCCGATTTCTACCAAACATAAAAGGAAGAAATAGTACTAATCCTACCAAAATTTTTCCAAGAAATTGAGGAGGAAGGACTCCTACCTCAAGTATTCTATGAGCATCTTTCTCATACCAAAACTGGCAGAGGCAGGCACACAGTGAAAAAAGAGAACTTCAGGCCAATATCCCTGATAAACATGAATGCAAAAATCCTCAACAAAATACCAGCAAACCAAATCCAGCAGCATATCAGAATGAGAGTCCACCACAATCAAGTAAGCTTTCTTCCTGGAATGCAAGGTTGTTTCAACATATGTGAATCAATAAATGTGACTAATCATATAGACAGAACTAAAAACAAAAACCACCTGATCATCTCAATAGATGGACACAAGACTTTCAATACAATTCAATATCCCTTTATGTTAAAAATCCTCAACAAACTAGGCACTGAAGGTACACATCTCAAAATAATAAAAGTCATCTATGAGAAACCAACAGCCAACCTCAAACTGAATGGGCAAAATCTGGAAGCATTCCACTTGAAAACTGGAACAGGGTAAGGATGCCCACTCTTACCACTCCTATTTGGCATAGTACTGGAATTCCTAGCCAGAGCAATCAGGCAAAAGAAAGACATAAAATGCAACAAAATATAAAGAGAGAAAGTCAAATTATCTCTCTTTGAAGATGAGATATGATTCTAGTCCTACAAAACCCCATAGTCTCTACCTAAAGGCTCCTAGATCTGATAAACAACTTCAGCAAAGTTTCAAGATACCAAACCAATGTTCAGAAATCTGGAGCATTTTGATACACACATAATATCCAAGCTGAGAGCGAAATCAAGAATGCAGTCCAATTCACGATAGCCACAAAAAGAATAAAATACCTAGGAATACAGGTAACTAGGAAAGTGAAAGTTATCTGTATGACAATTACAAAACACTTCTAAAAGAAATCAGAGGTGACACATATAAATGGAAAAACGTTCCATGCTCATGGATAGTAGGAATCAATATTGTTACAATGACCATACTACGCAAATCAATTTACAGATTTAATGCTATTTCTATCAAACTGCCAATGGCATTCTTCATAGAATTAGAAAAAAACTATTTTAGAATTAATATGAAACCAAAAAAGAACCTGAATAGGTAAGGCAATTCTAAGCAAAAAGAACAAAGCTGGAGGCAGCCCACATTACACAACTTCAAACTATATTACAAAGCTAAAGTAACTGAAACAGCATGGTACTGGTACAAAAACATACATAGGCTAATAGAACAGAATAGAGAACCCAGAAATAATTCTGGCCACATACAACCATCTAATCTTCAACAAATTTGACAAAAACAAATAATGGGAAAAGTACTCACAATTTGTATATGTTTCAGATACATAAAAATAATAAGTTTTTTTTTTTTTTGCTTGAAAACTGTATTAAAATGAGGATTAAATCTGAAAAAAGAACAATCAGAATGCCAGCCCTTTGCATAAAGTCAGCAAGAAAAAGGAAAGAGAAAAAGAGAGAAAGAAAAGAATGAGATTTTAATATATAACTGCAACATTAGAGTTATATATAGTTATTTTAGGAATAAAGTATTTTATTAGTAATAAACTGCTCTCTAGCTTTGTATCCTTGAATCAATGAAGGCTTCTCAGAAGATGTCGTCAACTTTGGTGAAGCTCAACATCTTAACAATAATGACTTTCACCTTATTCTTTTCCTACTTGAACCCTGCCTAATTTCACTTTAATAATTATATTGTGGTAAGTACAGCCTGTTAAACTTCTCCCATATTTGGGACTCTATTATGTTTATTGTTATATCATCAATATGATCACTTGCTATTCATTGATAATTAACTGTTTCATTGTCTACATTATTTATCTCTGATGAACTTCAGTGCCTTAAAGTTCAGGAATAGAAAATACAGATATTTTTAAAGGCCCACCAGTGCCTATCACACCGTTTTTCTAACAGTAAAAGCTTACTAAATTCTTTCTGGAAAAAATAAATAAGTAAAAGACTGCCTTTTTCATATCCTTTGAGGCATATTTGGTGGCAGATTAAGAAAAGCTTCTGTTAAAACTCAGAAATATAAAAAACTACACCCACATCAGCCAATAGCAAGAAATAATAGTAATGAGAAAAATACCTGTGGTGAACTATTCACTAGTTAATGTCCTCCTGGGTTTACTATGCTACAATTTAAAAGAAGTTCAGTTCTATAAACTAGTGGAATAATGTAACAGGGACAAAAATCCATTTCAGTTGTCACTGGCTACAAAGTCCAAATAGCATCAAGGTGTTTTTTGTTAAAGCTTTTTATTATAAAAAAAAAAAAATCAAGTTATGTCTATGTGAGAAATATTTTTGGAAAAGTAAAATAATCCTGTAGGCAATATATCCATGATGATTTACAAGCCATCAATCTCTTTCCTCACCACATATAACAAAATCTTTCAGAGATCTAATTAAGGGAAAAATGGAACAAATGATTTATTATTTATATAGTTGATGTTAATAAATTTTACAAGATTATTTGCCCATACAAAGGCAGTTGGAGAGTTATATTCCAAATATTAAGGTATTTATATATATATATATATATATATAATATATATATATATATATATAATTTATATATATATATATAATAAACATGCAATATATCCAAATCAACTAGTAACACATGTAAAGTAAAATACTAATGTCTACCTTTAATAAATCACATGGGGTTCTTATAACTTAGGCCTCTACTTGGAAATGTATTCTTAAAAGTCTCATTGAAAAGAAAGGAATCTTCATAAATTGAGAACTGATTGAATAAATCTGGGGCTGTTTCTATGCCTTACCCACCAGAAACCCACATTACCCATATCATCCTTGATAATACTCTGTATATGCCCTTTTTTGTACCCCAAATCTCGGCCTTCTTCTATTCCTGAAACCTTCCACTGGGCTCTTTAAGGACTCCCACACCTCATCAGCAATACCGTCCAGATCTTTCATTTTTATCTGCACGTTCTCTTCTACTCACCCTATCTAAAACATGACACTTCTCTAAGACTGTTTTTCGGCAGCTTTCCTGAGTAGATTTTGTTTTCTATCCCATACTCCTTCCTTTTCATTGCTATTTTCAGACTATTCTCCTTTGCTTTTTCCTAAAAGCCCTTAGCATTGAATCTCTTCTGATTAGATAATACTCTTTATCAACACATCCTGCAGTCAGCAAAAATGATTTTAATTTTTATCTCTCTCTTTAACATCTTTTTTTTGTCCTTTTTTTTTTTTTTTTTTTTTTTTTTTCTTTTTTGTGGAGAACGGGGTCTCGCTGTATTACCCAGGAAGGTCTCGAACTCCTGGGCTCAAGCTATCCTCCTGCCTCTGCCTCCCTGAGAGCTGGGATTACAGGCGTGAGCCACCGCGGCCAGCTTTTTAATTTCTTAAATATTTTAGCTCCTAACTCCTATTGCCTTTCTCCAAACATGTTATTTTATAAATACTCATTTCAGAATCCTTAGCTATGTGCTTACCAACACTGTTCCCTTTCAGTAATAAATCTCAACTCTCCCAATATCAGCTGCCAAACTCTCTCAGCCACACTCTCAAAAAGTGACACCCTAGACTTCAGCATTACCAGTACATTTATCCCCTTTATAACCACCATTTCTATTATTTTATTCTCAGGTCACCAATTCTGTCTCTCCAGCTTAGTCCCTTTAGTACCTGCCCTTTCATTTCACAGGGAACAGTGATTTTCCTGATCATTTTATACGTTTATTGTCTCTTTCACCAAGTTAAATTCCATGGTTAATTCAACTATATATTACTTCCACCCATAGCTAGCTCTTTCTCATTTCAATATATTCTCTTTCTTTTTTTTTTTTTTTTTTTTTTTTTTTGAGGCAGAGTCTCCCTCTTGTTGCCCCAGCTGGAGTTCAATGGCATGATCTCGGCTTACTGCAAACCCATCTCCCAGGTTCAAGCAATTCTCCTGCCTCAGCCTCCCCGGTAGCTGGGATTACAGGCCTGCGCCACCATGCCCGGCTAATTTGTGTATTTTTAGTAGAGATGGAGTTTCCCCATCTTGGCCAGGCTGGTCTCGAACTCCTGATCTCAGGTGATCCACCCACCATGGCCTCCCAAAGTGTTGGGATTGCAGGCGTGAGCCATTGTGCCCTGGCAGTTCAATATATTCTTGTGACAAAATACAAACTCTGGCTAAATTCAAAATACCATCTACTTTATGTGTTTACCCATGCAGCTTAACATTCCTAAATAAAAATAAAAAATAATTAGGACTTGTCCAACTCTAAAGTCACAATTACTAAATTCAGATGTAGAGGTTAGTGATGCCTAATATTTATTAATATTTCCCCCATCAATTCACATGCTCACCATTTGACTACTTTGTAACTTCGTTTTTATCAAACCATTAAAACCTCCTCCCTCATTCTCAATCTCTAAACTATTTTAGAATAAATATAGAACCAAAAAAGGGCCTGAATAACTAAGGCAGCTGATCATCTTGATTCTACTTTGCTAACCAATAGAAGCAAGCCAAGATACCTTCCCACCGGGCGCGGTGGCTCACGCCTGTAATCCCAGCACTTTGGGAGGCCGAGGCAGGCGGATCATGAGGTCAGGAGATCGAGACCATCCTGGCTAACACCGTGAAACCCCGTCTCTGCTAAATATACAAAAAGTTAGCTGGGTGTGGTGGCGGGCGCCTGTAGTTCCAGCTACTCGGGAGGCTGAGGCAGGAGAACCTCCCGTGAACCCGGGAGGTGGAGCTTGCAGTGAGCCAAGATCACACCACTGCACTCCAGCCTGGGAGGCACAGCTAGACTCTGTCTCAAAAACAACAACAACAACAAAAGATTACCTTCCCAAGTCTCCTTCTCACATCCACAGACCGGTGAGCATCTGTATCCAAATATTAGAACCCTGCTCCTGGTAACCATCCCTCTGGCATCATTGCAGTTTCTCCCTCCCTCCAGCACATTGAGTAGTTCTCCTTTACTGGACCTTTTTCATCAAAATAAAGGTATGTGTTTGTCTGCACATTAAGAAAACAACTTAGTCCTTTACCTACTGCCATTTCTTTTCTTTATTTTGCAGCAAACCTACTCCACAACCTATCCATTTTATCTTGAATCTATCTCATTATATGAACCCATTGTACTCAGGCTTTCACT